>NC_056739.1:55774982-56137482 GCF_019279795.1 Protopterus annectens | reverse complement strand
AGAACTTCTTAAAGGGATAAGAACTAATTGGAGAACCACTTTTATGGGCCTGTGCACAAAAGCAGTATTAGCCGATTTGTTTAGATGATTACTCAAGATTCCTATAAAAGATCCAGTATCCTTTGCACATAATAGCATCGTAAATTGACAAGATGTATTTAACATTGCAATCATGTGAGAGTCAATGCATAACAAATAGGAAAGTGGCTCCTCTAAAGTTAATGGGCTAGTGCATTTCATGCCAGACATTTGTAACACTATTAGAATTCATAAAACAAAATACATTACTTAGAAACAATAGCTGAATAGTATGCTAAAAGGTTGTTGAAGTTTAGTAGACCATATACCTTAGATTAAACCTGAAAGCATTTTATTTAAAGAAACATTCAATAATAAAATTCCTCTGAATTCATGATGGCAACTGAGCAGACAGTTACAATAAGAGAAAGTAAGCAACAATTTTATTATGTAGAAGAATGCAGACATGAAAGGCCAAAGAGCAGTAATTCCTCAAAGGACAGACTGTGCTAGTAAGGAATGAAAACCTGGGCTAACATGATGTGCATTAGAATGCTAAGCATTATTATATAAAAGGTTTTAAAGGACCACTAGTCGGCTAATGGAAGACACTGAATTACAATTTACTGCTCATTTTTAAAATATTCTGATGAATCTCGTGCTGAAGATGACTGTAATATAAATGGTAAATGTGACATTTTGCTTGGGAATCATGATGGTATGGACATTTGTCTGGCGAGTTATGATAATGCCAGTATGTCAGAGGGCTAACTTAGTGTCTATAGTTCTGCAGATTTTTATTTAGGTAAATAATGCTATGACTTTACAGGACTTTTGAAAAATGAAATTTAGATTTAACCTAATTATTTTCATATAGGTAAAAATAGATACATAGCCACTTTTATGAACATTCTAGTTGGTTGATGGCTAGGTTGTCAATGCTCAAAGTGTCATGTACGTGTAGCAAATAATGATATTGTCAATGTCTCAGTTCAGTCATCATTTGTTTGTTGCTGGTGTGGTAATGCAGTTTCTGTGACCATGTAATCTGTAAAATAAGGGAAAAGTGATTTTCTATTTTGAAACTAAAAATGTATTGAAGACTGGTGAAAATTACCTATGGCTTGACTTTTGGTGTTTTTCCATTGTGCAATTTCAGCATGTTTATTGATTTTATATTTTCTTTTTTGATTTTTAATTTCCATTTTAAGATTGTATGACCTTAAATGTAGTGTATCTAGAGACAGAGGTAGCTTATGGTTTTGTACTGTTTTGAATGTTTTTTTTCTGTTTGCAATGTATTAAGGTGTCACTGTGCTGAAGGGTAGATGTTTCAGTTACAGTTTGCATATTGTGTAATGGATATGGTGATACTTCATTATAGATCCATGTTTTCAGTTGGAAAAAACATGAACAGAATTTTAAATCCTACGATAAGTAAAACCATAGAAAAAATAAAAAAAAAGTTGTATAAATGCAGTACATATTGTTTCAAAATATGAAATATAAAATAATAGCTGCAATAAAAGGTAATGTCACCAATGGTTGCAGATCTACTAAACTAACAAATGTTCATCCTAGTGCTCTCTTTTGCTATAAGGTCCTTGAAAAATGTGTCCAAAATCAGTTACTAAATCACTTAACAATAGTCTACTGTCTAGTAATCAAAATGGTTATTATTCTGGATACAGTCTATACCTCACTGTACTTAATTTCTCTGACTTTTTAGTGAACTATTTAGAGATAACCAATATGACAGGGTCATTATTCCTGGATCTGTTGAATTCATTCAATATACAAAACTTAATCAATATGGTATCTCTGTTAGCGGGTTTGAGATCTACCTCTTAAATGTTACTTCATCTGCCAGACTGGGGGTGAGTCATGTGATACATTTATCCCTATAGATGTTCCTCAGGGGCGGTCCTCAATTTCCCTCCTGTTATCAGATTTGCAGTTAACAGACTATCCTACTGTAGCTGAGCCAAGGTGAAACTGTAGGCTGATGATGCCATACTAGGCCATGGAGTCAAAACAATTCTCCATATTAACAGAACATCCACAAGGCAGCTTTAGTAGGGCCCAAACCTGGCTCAAGGTCTTTGAGTTCATCCTTAATAGTAAGAAATCCAAAACCATGTTATATAGTCTTGGAAATATAACACATATAGGCAAATTAGCCTTTAAACATGTCATAAGAGACTAATATTAAATGGGGCTGGTCAGATTAGTCAAACTCCTAGGGGTCATTTTAAATGATGAACTGAAGTTTGATATTCATATTAACAAAGCAGTTCTCAAACCACACTAGAAGCTCAGTCTCTTCTACGTGAAATGAGTTTTTTTTAAGTAGCCAAGGATATCCAGCAAATGCACAGCCTTACTTTTGCCGAGTTTAATGTATGCCTAAAAACTTTCAGTCGACCAAAACCTTCTCAAGCTCCCATGCTACGGAACATTTAAACTTGTTCAGATCATGCAGCATGAATGCATTGCTGCACCTTATGGAGAGACGAAGGACAGTAGGAATACAATTATCATTACAATCATTACAATGCTGCATATCCATAATATAATCACATAAAACTGTTTAGCCTAAATTTGATCATATGGTCAAGTTACTGTGGAAGGTTGTTTTCATATTGAAGTTTGTACGTGTCATACGACTTTTTTTTATCAGATATGTGTATATTTATAAAAGCAGATTAATCATTCAACAAGATATTTTTTAGGTGCAGGGCCTATGCAGGCCATTTAAGAACTTGCTTTACATTTGTCCCAGAAGCAGAAAGAAAATCATTAAACCAGAAGTTAAGAAGTGTCTGAAATGTTTAGCTATTTATGTTTTTTGAAAGTGAAATCTGCAATTTACTGACTGTATAATGGAAACGTTAGCTTGCAGCTTACATCCAACATTGGGCAATTTTTTCCCCAAATTATTATTTCTTCTGAATGAAATAAGATCTAAAATATCAATAACTATTATCTTAGCAAAAACATCACCATTTAAAACACTTATAAACCAATATTAAGTCCACTCTTAATAACCTATAAGCTACAGAATAAAAAGATAAGATTTCAAGTCTTTTTTTTGATAAATACACACAACCAACTACTTCTTCATCTGAGAAATCCCCAAAACACAAAAAAGGAACTCTGTACACTAATAATGGGTGAATACAAACAGAAAATAACTAATCACTACAATACTATCCCTTGAAAAGCTGCAGAGTATATTCCTAATTAGACTATAATACTTCCTGACAACACTATCAGCATGAGGGTCAAAAGACAAGTCCAAATCAATTGTAACACCTAGGTCTATATCATACATTACTGTGATGTACAAGGCTGGTAATGTATTCACTGCCATCGAGCTGTCTGTTGCCATGATGACAGAAACTGACCATGTGTAATGTATTGGTGGTGATGGAAATGTACTGTGTGCTTTAGTCACTGTCAGTGCAATGTTTTTTAACCAAAGTGGTCAGTCTCTTTCGGCTTTTCCCGGTTAGGGGTCGCCACAGCGGAACTCTGGTCCGCTCATGATTGGCAGTGAATTTTTACGGTGCCGAGTTGCCTGCCCAACTTTCAAAGAAGGCACGCCCATTCACGCTCACACCTACCTGCATGTCTTTAGCGTCACTCAACTGCGGGGAGGACATGCAGACTCCACACAAAAGGCACTCCAGCTGAGAATCAAATGGGAGAACCTCTTGCTGTGAGGCAACAATGCTAACCGCTGCACCATTGCGGCAGTTCTTCTTAACCAAAGTGGTAATGTGGGTTTTTCACTTTTGTCTCTGTGCAATAGTTGTACAATGGAGACTGTGAGGAGTACACCTACCATGTAGAGTGTTGCCATTAGACGGTTTGTGTAATGTTATTAAATGCAACAGCTGTGTATTGAGCTCTGTTCTATGAGTTGTTTCATACTGTTAAGTTATGATGCATAGTGTGCTTAATGTGTTTTATACATAACTTAAAATTCAAAAGTTGTAGCAGTCAGTGCGAATGCATCCCTTTGTTAGCCATGTCCATATCCTGTCATGGTACTCACCAGCATGTAGCCTGACATTGCAATCACGTCAGCTCACTAGCCTCCCCATAATCCATAATCCATCTTGGTCATCTCTATTTCTGTCAGTGACATACAGAGTATAGACTAGCCCATCTCAAGAAATATGCCAGGCACATCATAGAAACTCTTCAGATTAAAACTAATACAGGAACACAGGAACATATGGCTACAAATGTCTGCTACACCTATTGTTTAACATCCTAACCTAATCCTTCACAAATAAATACTTGATTGTCTTATAGTATTGGCTATAATGGGTCATGCTAGATGTGATTTCAGAGAATTTACAGCTACTGTATTGGGCAATAATGAAACCCTTAAACGGCTGTTAATATAAGTTTACTTTGAAACTTTATGTCCTGCTTCTTCTCACCCCAAACCATCCACTAAATTGAAGAAGAGGCGGGGCTATGAGTGAAGAGATTCTTATCTGCAGAGAAATACCACCTGTATTTCCCTATGATAAGCAAAGCATGGCCCCATCCTACTGAAAAGGGAAGGATGCCTCCATGAGCCACCATTAAACATGGAGATATGTCCCTTTTTCTATCACTGAAGAGAGGCTGCTGTCCCCATATTTCACTATTAAATAGGAAAGGACAACACTGCCCCCCATAGTGCAGAATAGAGAAGGGTGTTTCCATAAGTTGCCCTTAAATAGTACTCTTCCAACCAATGAACAAGTAAGAATATTCTCATATGTCACCAATAAGTATGGAAGGAAAATGTGTGTTACTTTCAAATGGGGCACAATGGCCACATGCCACCAATACAGTAAGGAAAGATGGCATCCAAAGGTCCCCTCTTTTTAGAGAATTATAACTCCCAGTTGGAAATTAAATATAAAAAAGTGAGCCCTCCTAAGAGTGGATCACGCTCTCTTATTATTACTGAACAGGTAGTTACAGTATACACTGCTAAACAAAGAATGACTGCCTATTTACCAATAAATAGTGAATAAGGACTCCACATTACTATTGAACAAGAGATGATAATCCCTGTGTAATTTAAGAGGAAAATATGACCCCTCTCTAGTCAATGACCATGGCAAGATGTCTTCCTGTTACTAGTGGACAGTGAAACATTCCTCCATTTTATCATTTCATACAAAAGAATTACTCCAGCCTAACAGCACAGAGGTGCAGGACTATCAAATGGCAAGTCTGGGTTTAAATCCTGGTTGGGGCACAACAAGACAGCTGCAGTAGTATTAGCACTGAAGAATGGCTTGGCAATCTACTTCCATAATATACCATGACAACTCCTATGGGGGCCTACTCATAGAGTTGCCATGAGTTGATACTGACTCGTGGTCATCTAACTAACTAACTAACTAACTAACTAACTAACTAACTAACTAACTAACTAACTAACTAACTAACTAACTAACTAACTAATTAACTAACTAACTAACTAACTAACTACAAGAGAATAATCTCATGTTACCTCATTAAATAGAAAAGTAAATTAATGAGTAAAAAGGTCACACAGGAAAACCAACCGATCAAAAAACACAAAAAGAAAAATGTAGCAAAGCTAGACTTTCCACTGTGTGACACCTTAAACCTCTTGTATCAGAGGCAACATGGGATATATACAAATTACCCTTTAAATGTTTATGGATATCATTTGGGTACAACAACCCTGCATTTCCAAAAGTCAAACATTCATCTTATGCTGTGCTGATGACACCATAAGAAGGCAGAAACATGCATGTCCACAGCTAGAGGGTTTGGCTTTACTGGCCTAAAATTGTCCATAAATAGACTTAAAAGTAAAAGGAAAAGACATGGACATTCAGAATTGCCATTTAGCTGAAACACCTGATAGCCTTAAAGGGTAATTTACATATATCCCATGTTGCCTCTGATACAAGAGGTTTAAGGTATCATTAAATAGAAAAGGAATATTGTCCACCATACTGTTACTGAATGAAAGATGATGGCCCCATAGTATCACTGAATAATGAAAGACGAGGAAGAGAAGGAGGAACCTGATGCGGAATAAGGTGAAGTCCCAAGACTGGAAAAACTGCCCTATCAGCCTCAACAAAAAGCTGAGATCCCTCATCAAATCCTCTAAAGCTAGCTATGAAAACAGAATTGCAGCAGATAGTAAAGACAACCACAAGGCCTTCTATAGTTTATGTAAAGAATCTCCATGGCGATACCTATATTTGCCCTGAGCTACTGCACAGTGGTACCTCCTATACCGAGCCAAAAGATATTGCAAATATACTGGCAGGCAGATTCAGTGCCAGCTTTACCCCACCCCAAAGTAACAGTCACAATACCAATAGATTGCCAGGCACCCAGTATTACTGCTGCACAGGTTAAAACAGCACTGTCCAAGGCCAAGAATACAGCTTCTATGGGACCTGACAATATCCCTGGCTGTGTTCTACATGAACTACAAAGTGAAATGGCACCTCACCTGTGTGCCCTGTTCAATCACAACCTCTCCTTAGGCTTTGTCCCTACCGAATGGCGCACTGCTACAGTCATCCCTTTCCACAAAGGAGGAGCGACTACAGACCCTGGGAACTATCCCCCCACTTTCCTGACGAGTCTGATATGCAAAGCTATGGAACGCATCATCATGGACCTAATAAACAAGGATATAGGGAATCTCCAAACTGTGGATCCCACACAGTTTGGTTTTGTGAAGGGTAGATCATGCCTGCTCAACTTGGTTGACTTCTTTGAGTCAGTCACCAGAGCTGTGGATGAAGGCAAGGTGATTCATACAGCCTACCTTGATCTGGCCAAGGCCTTTGATACCATTCCCCACTCAGGAATCATAGGAAAACTCACTAAGCAAAGGCATCAACCCCTATATCACTAGGTGGGCTGCAAACTGGCTCACAGGTAGAACCTACAGTGTGAAAGTAGCTGACTCCAAGTCAGATTACTGACCAGTCATGAACGGACTCCCAAAGGGTTTGGTCCTGGGTCCTGTCCTGTTTGGGATCTACTTCTCGGAAGTCCAGGCCAACATGAAGGGACTCTGGCTGACAAAGTTTGCAGATGATTGCAAGTTGGGAGCTATTATTAACTCCCCAAGTGATGTTGACATTCTACAGAAAGGCCTCACTGTGACCAACGACTGGTATCAGAACCATGGCCAATGCCAAAAATGTGTCATCATCTCCTTTGGGAAAATCCTGGTTCCCATAAATTACCACATCAATGGTAGTCCACTGAACACAGTAGGCATTATACAAGATCTGGGAACACAGGTTGACAGCAACCTCTGTTTTGACCACCACATTGCCACTGTGGTCAGAAAGTCCTTCTGTGTAGCACATCTCATTACTAAGGGTTTTGCATCCAGGAAGAAGGAGGTCATTGTCTCCCTCTACTTTTCCCTCATTAGGCCAATCATTGAGTACAATGCCCCATTTGGCATGTACCTCACTACACACCTGCAACAACTGGAGAGGCCGCAATAGTACCTCACAAACAGAATTCTAGGCCTTAAACATTTGTCCTATATGGACAGACTAAAAAAACCTCCAACTATTCATTGTCTCATATCGCCTACTAAGAGGCGATCTCTGCTTGACTTACAAAGCCATGTCTGACCCAGCTCTGTTAGAAATGCTACACCTAAAGAAATCCAAATCCCTCCGCACAGCATGCTCCAGAGACCTAAGCCTCATTACCACAATCAACAGAACATGCCGGAGGGACAGGTTCAAAACCCAGAGACTGCCCTGGTTATGGAATAGACTTCCCATACATGTCAAGCGGAGCACCTCACTGGCCCTTTTCAAGTGAAATATTGATGAGTGAATGGGAAATAGAAAATTCACCCCAGGGATCACTCCAGTGGCTTTACTCGACAGAGGCACTAGGAACTAAGGTTGGGTGGCACGATGCCAGGGTAATCCTATGGGCTAGGCTTGTAAAGGCTCTAGGGCCATTAGCCTAGTACACACCTATGAACCTATGAACCTCCCTGTTATCAAAAAAAGAATGGAAATTATATTAATTTGCAAATGAACAAGTGAGAATGGCCCATTTTTTACATCTGATTTTGGATGGATAGCCTCCATATAACTACTGAACAATGACCTTCCCATGTTAGCAGTGAGCAGTGAAAGATGACAAACACGTTAGCCGGGTATACGGAATGATGATATTAACGTGTTAGCAGGGCATAGATAACGAAGACATTAGAGTGTTAGCGGGAGATAGATGATGAATTCTGTATTTTAGCAGTGCTCCAGGAGTGATTCAATATTTTAGCAGTGGATAGGGAATGATTTGATATTTTAACAGTGGACAGGAAAAGGTGACATCATGTTAGCAGTAGACAGGGAATGATGACATTAGCATTTTAGCAGGAGACAGAGAGTGATTTGACATTTTGGCAGTGGACAGAGAGTTTTTGATATTTTAGCAGTGGATATGGAATGATTCGATATTTTATCAGTGGATAGGGAATGATTCAATATTTTATCAAGTAGGTAGGGAATGATTCAATATTTTATCAGTGGACAGGGAATGATGGACCACTGGGTTCTGTCAGTCACTGAGTAGCATGCTTTGACAAGGTATAAAGCATTTTTTAATGCAAGATATACCTATTACAAAGTACAGCTTCTTCACCATTCTGCATTAATTGCAAACGCACCTAAACTCATTACAGTCTGTTTTCCTTTCTCTCTCTCTCTCTCTCTCTTTCTAATAAGCACCAGCTCTAAGTTCCATGGAGGCTGAAACAGTCATCTAAGCTAAAACACTGGTGTGCTTATAGAACAATTAATGTCATTAATCTGCCTGCCTTCTTGTTAGTGGCATGTGCGGCAATAGCAGAAGCAGCCATAATTTGCTGAGCCTAGTTCTTTATTACTCTGCTAATTAAGACTTGAGCAGAGTCATTTGTGAAAAAGTACCATTTACAAAAGTGCTTGTAGGTGGGAACTACTATGGGTGTAAGGAGAAAAGGGTTTAATTTAGCTTTTTCTAATTTTATGGTTATTGAAGATATGTTGACATGCCTGAGCTGCCCTACTGCATTACATAAGCACACTGGGAATAGTCTCTCACCTTGTCTGTTGTAAGACATGTTCAGTGGATGGGATCGTAACTTCATCTGTTGCAGTGCAGGGAAGCTCTGAAAAATTTTATCACATGAATTCAAGCAATTAGGACAGTGAGGCAATATACATTGTATTCTATGAATAAGCACATAGAAACCTCTGGAAAGCAGCATACCAGTTGTCAGAGCAAGCAGGGTAAGGACTTTATTTAATGTTTACCGTTTAGTAGTCATAATAAATCAATAACTAGCTTTAAGTATTTAAAACGGGGACCTCAGAAAGATGCCTTCCATTGTGTAGGGGTATTCTAGGTGGGTCTGGGCTTCCAAACCCAGTTCCATATTACAAAGGCAAAGCCTGGGAAAACTAAGCCCAGAACATTAAAAAAATTAGCAAACATGCACAAGTATAAAATTAAAGAATTGTTAGAGCATTTCACAGTAGACAGGGGCACAGGAACCATGTGCATATGTTGCCTTTACCTCCACATGTCCGATTTCTGAATATACTTTATCCAAGACTGCACAACAGAAGCAAGGGGTAAACCACAGAAAGGCCTGCATATGTGAATCCTGCAGTTCAGTAAGGGCTCTTTGTATTCCACCCAGTTCAGGTTTGTAAAAGACAGATCATGTCCCCTAAACCTGACTGACTTTTTTGAAGCAGTTACCAAAGCCGTAGACGAGGGTAAGGTGGTTCACACAGCCTATCTAGATCTCGCCAAGGCTTTTGACACCATCCCCCACTCTGGAATTATAGATAAACTCACTAAACTGGGTATAAATCCCTATGTCACAAGATGGGTTGCCAACTGGCTCACTGACAAAACCCACAATGTGAAAGTAGCAGACTCCAAATCCAACTTCAGACCAGTGACAAGTGGAGTACCACAGGGTTCAGTCCTGGACCCTCTCCTTTTTGGTATCTACATTTATGAAGTACAGGCTAACACAGAAGGTCTTTGGCTAATGAAGTTCCCAGATGACTGCAAACTAGGAGCCATAATTGAAACTCCTAACGATGTGGACATCCTACAAAGGGGCCTCACTGAGACAGATGCCTGGTGTCAAAGCCATGGCCTTAGGCTCAATGCCATAAAGTGCATTGTCATCCCCTTTGGTAAAAAACTCTGTACCCATGAGCTACCACATAGGTGGTAGTCTACTTAACACCAAAAGTGTGATAAGAGACCTTGGGACACAGGTGGATAGTAGTCTCTCCTTTGATAATCACATCGACACAGTAGTCAGGTAATCCTTCTACGTGGCACATCTCATCACAAATAGTTTTTCATCCAGGAAAAAAGAGGTCATTGTTTCCCTCTACTCGTCACTCATTAGACCCATTATAGAGTGCAATGCCCCTTTTGGTATGTACATCACAAGACGTCTACAACTGGAAAGGCTGCAGAAATACTTTACAAAGAGGATTACCAGCCTCAAACAGATGCCCTACACAGGCCATTTAAAAAAACTCCAGCTTTACTCTGTCGCATATCGCCTACTCAGGGGCGATCTCTGCCTAACATACAAAGCTATGTCAAACCCAGAGCTGTTGGACATGCTCCACTTAAAGAAATCCCAATCCCTCCGAGCTATATGCTCTAGGGACCTAAACCTTGTCACCACAATAAACAGAACATGCTGGAGGGATAGATTCCTGCCCCAGAGACTTCCCATACTCTGGAACAAACTACCTATCTATATCAAACATCCTCATTAGCACTCTTCAGAAAAATCTTGATGATTGGATGGGAAATAGGAAATTCACCCCGGGGATCACCTCTGTGGCTCTGCTCGACAGGGGCAAAGGAAAATAATTTTCTTGGGTGGTGAAAGCCAGGGTACCTTTTTGGCTAGGCTTGTATAGACCCTAGGGCCGATAGCCTAGTACCTACCTATGAACCTATAAACACTAGTCAGAGACATCTAGGTCTGTTAGTCTAACACCGTGTGTAGCTTAACTTTCCTAAAAACGATACTTTTTGTTGGGTGTGAAAGGGTGAAGGAATTCTCTTAGTGCCTAATTAGACTAGAACAGCCAAACAGATATTTTCAGTTTAAAGCAATTTTGTAGGCTGGGTAGATGTTTCTGCAAATCTTTATCTTACCATATCAACAGCATGAAAGCATGGTTTAGACTGGCATTTGCAGAGTGAGATATGCAACCCAGATTTCCTCAATAAGGACCCAGAATAGAAACTGGATTAACAAATACCCTCATTGACCCATTGACGACCTGTAGTGGTTTGCAATCATATACTTGACGTGCAGGTGGTCGAGTCAAGCGGTGCAATTTTCGCATTATTAATGGCATGATGAAAAATGACATTATCGACTGTCCAAACTTGCCCCCCCTTCTAGACCCTGCTTATTCCAGGGTCCAGATTGTTAGAGAATTTCAGCATTTGGTATTGGTGTCAGGTATGCCAGTATTTGGCATGCCGACTTTGGAGGAGAGGTTGCAGGCCCTTGTTGACTTGATCGACTGTGTGTCAAATTTATGATAGTAAAACCATCTGTGGTAACTTTCTGTCACTGCTCTCCAATCCATTTTATATCCCATGATCCCATGCTGCTTCTTGAATGATTGCATTAACTTTCAAGCTTGTTTGGTTTGCTTTTTCAGACAAAACTATGACATGAGAATCAACACCAACAAGATTATCTGAGCTAGCAGTATGTCATGTTACAGCCAAAATTGCTTTGATAAAAAAATGGGGCCAATAAACACAACAAATGAATGAAGTAAGAAGCAGCCAGATTACTTCTTAAAGTCACAATATCATTGTTAATTAAATGTAAAGTCAACAAATAAATCACATCAATGCGCTAATTTGTCTAACCTTATATGGTTAGAGGATCAGAGTAGATTCCGTCCAGTCCACATGGAACAGTGAACCGACTCTTTAGCCTTGAGCAGCTTGAATTTGTTAAAGTCATCAAAATGTGGTTTCTGGAGCTGAAGAAGGCCTATAGCCATATCCCCCAACATATATAGTGGGAGATCCAGTAGGAGCATTTGGCTGTCAGGATGACTGCTGCATGCTACTCCATTCATGCATGAATTCCATGAGTATACGTCTCTCTTCTTAGCATTAAGCTGAACCCATTTACACAGGATGTTGGTCTTCACTAAGATTGCTCAGTCAGAGGGTCTCATGGTGGCAGTTCTGTTCTTTGCAGATAATGGTGCACTTTTTTGGCATTTTCTGACACTGACCTCTGACACAATCACAAGATCCTCTGCTATGAGACGAATGGACTGGATGAGGTCATGCATAAGCAGGAGGTCATGGTACTGTCTTGGAGAAGAGTGGAAATGCCCTCTTCAGGTTGAAAGTAGACAACTGCCCTTAGTAGAGGAATTTAATAACCTTGAGGCCTTGTTCATAACGCAAGGGAAGGAGAACAGGAGAATGATGTAAGGACAGTGTCAGGGACAGCAGTACTAAAGGGACTGAAGTGATCTGTGATAGAGAGGTAGATGCAGGATTGGCTCCCAGTGTGCCTGTTCCCATATATCCCAGTTCTCTTGAATGGTCATGAATTGTGGGTAGTGCCTGAAAGAATGTCATTACAGGTACAAGTGACAAATGTGAATTTAGTGAGCAGGACTACCAGATGTATTCAGAGTCTACTTATCCAGGAGACCCTCCGGGTGAAACTGCTGCGTCTTTGGATTGAGAATTGCCAACTGAAGAGATCTCTGTGTCTGTAGTCGCAGGCATGGTCCACTGGAATTAGACCTCTAGGTAAGCCAAGAACACACTGGAGGTGATTTCATTGTTCCTCTGGCCAGGGAACACTTTTGTATAGGTTCATAGGTAGGTACTAGGCTATCAGTCCTGGGACCTATATAAGCCTAGCCAAAAAGGTTCCCTGGAGTTTGCCACCCAAGAAAATTATTTTCTTGTGCCCCTGTTGAGCAGTGCTGCAGAAGTGATCCCCAGGGTGAATTTTCTATTTCCCATCCAGTCAAGATTTTTCTTAAAGAGGGCCAATGAGGAGCTTTGCTTGACATGAATGGGTAGTTTGTTCCAGAGTATGGGAAGTTTCTGGGATAGGAATCTATCCCTCCAGCATGTTCTGTTTATTGTGGTGACAAGGTTTAGATCCCTGGAGCATGTGATATGGAAAGATTGGGATTTCTTTAAGTGTAGCATGTCCAACAGCTCTGGGTTTCGCATAGCTTTGTAGGTTATGTTTCAAAAAATTCCTTTACATTCACATGCTGTCCACACATTCTCCATCAGTGAATTTCTTTTCAACAGACTGTCTTGTTCCTGTGTAATAATTAATAATAGGAAAACTATAAAACTGACACAAGAATGACAGTAAAATAGCAAAGCAAGTGCATTTATAAAATAAAGACAAACAGTATGAGGGAATACTACACTTTCAACTGTTTTAATGTGAATTAACCAAAACCTGACAGCAGGTCCAATGCACTTGTTTTTAGTTATTAGAATAACACCTTTTAGGGGCCTTTTGATATCACATATTTGTATTAGGAATTAACCAATGGTCATTAACGCTCCTTTTTGATTTCCAAAATTAATCCAAGTGATGCAAATTCTGATTACTTTTAATTATTCATAAACAATAAGTAAAAATCAGTAATGTTATTGCGTTAATTAGTGCTTTCAGACCCAATGAGTTTCACTCACATCGCAATTTACAGTAAGGTACAGTTTCTTAATACAGTGTTTACGCCGTTGGAGTAAATTAAACTAATCATGCTATAGCACTACACCTACATGTAAAAATCAGCACACTACACCTTCATTCATTAGGTCCAGAACCTAGGGAAGCAGACAAAACAAAGTATCCCCATGGAAACTGTGCCTGAGAAAAAGCATGTTTGGTCATCCCTTCTTAGTCTGTTGTTATTGCAGGCCTCAGCAAGCAAAGCAAAAAGTATACCTTTAACAAGCAGTTATTTATTTGTACATCTGCCACAAAAATATTTTTATATTTATTTTATTTATTTATTTAAGTTTGATGACCGGGGAAGTCCACTGGGCCAAGAAGAGTCCGTTTTCAGTGGAGGCCTGGGGAGAAAAACTTCACAATAATTGCAAGTTACATTTCACATGTTACAAAAGAACATAGTTCATACAGCTAATTAAACATTTACAGATAAGCTCCATGATATTTGCAATTGGCTGGTCACAATGTTACAAAAATGAAAGACATAATTCAATACAGAAATTTTAACATTTACATAAAGTGAATATTTTTGTTATAAACTCAGTTGTAGGTTTAACATTTCAAAATATACAGCTACTAGCCATTAGTAGGTTAGGAAAATATTATGCATGGAAAGGGTAATAGTATATTTGAGATTGGAGAGTATAGTACAATAGATATTAGAGAGAAAATTAGTTTTTAGAAGGGGAGGGATTGTTTTGGTGGGATGAAGTAATAGTAGACATAGTTGCATGAGTCAATGCAAGGTGGAATGAGGGGGGGTTAAGTTGGAGCGTGGCAAGGGCATTCCCATTTGTAAGAAAGATGAGAGAATAGCTGAGATTTGAAATTTGTATGGTTAGGTAGATATTTCTATCTAATATGAAATAAATATTTCATGAGGCCTTTGAAGTAAAAGTACTGTGATAGCAATGCTTCAGGATACGCAGCTCAAAACATTGTTCCCATTTTACGTTTGCTATTACTCTAATCTTGACTGATCCTATCTTTAGGTTCTTTAGTGGGTATGCCCACACAGAAAGCCTCAGATACAGCTTGCATTACATATATAAGAGAACTTAGCATTTTACTTAATCTGTAACATAATATTTTATTTCCTTGCAGAGTAAACATATTTATGGTGTCCTTGCCTGAATGGCATGATTATGCTTTCTAGAACTCCAAACTTATTTCCGTCGCTAAAGTGTGCATTGTTTTGTTTGTACCTGCTGCAGTGGCGGCGGGTGACTTCAAATCAAAGGGGGGCTGCAGGATACAGCTGAATGGGCCTGCTCAGCTAGAAAGGGGTGTGGCCAACTTGAAAGGGATGAAGCTATGTTACAGCAATACTCATTAGCTCGTTAATCATTTTACATTTATCTAAAAATACAGACAAAAAGTATTACAGTTTTGCAAAGATATAAGAACAACAGTAAACAGCAGGGCAATTTATATAATTCACACCCAGCCCCAATTCCCAGTGCCTACCCCACCCACAGTATCCGATTTGATCTTGCGAGGTTAAAAACAAAAACAACAAAAAAAGACAATACTGCCATTAAGGTAAGTACTCTTTTTTTCACATAAACAACACTCAGTTCAGAGCTCATGGTTGATCTTACTTCACTCAAATGCACATTACTCTTGCAAAGCAAGATAGAACTGCAGTCATTCCATTTGCAAATAAGCATTGCCTCATCCCAACTGCCTACCCAGAGAATCTGCTTTGAGCCTACAAGATTTAAAATAATGAAAATAAAAGACCATGGTTACACTACTGTATTTCTTTCACATCACATACCCAAAAACTTGCATGTGATCTTACTTCAGTTCACCCATACACACTTTACTCATGCAAAACTAGAGTTTGTTTCAACAAAACATTGATAAGCCATCCTAATTTATCTTGACTAACCCTGCAAAAATACCAGGTTAAATAAAAAAACAGCTGTTTTCCCTAAACGGCTCACCAGAACACACTGCATACCTAGTATCTCTTTGACTCCTGCCAGGATATTATATTTAAAAATAAAGAAAAGAAAGCCATTAACAGCCCCCAAAAGACATTGATCACTAGCATCTGGTTGACCCTCCCAGAGTATTATGTTAAAGAAAGAAACTCATCAACAGTCCCCAAAACACATTGCCTCCAGTGTTAAAAACTCTGTGTGCATACTGTTTTATGCTTTACTTCTACAGTGATTACAGATATTTGGATTTAATTTACAACTTTTATTTCAAATTTTATAGCACAGACACTGACAGACATTTGCTAAACAAAGCAATACAGTCTTACAGTGAAAACAGACTTAGCATTAAAACGTTTCGGCCTTTGAAACTCATTCATTGAAACAGCACTGAAACCCACATTCAAAGAAAATGCATTTGGCCAGTGGCAGGTTAAGTTTACCTTTGGGCTGTTTTCAAATCATAGGCCCCTTGCACACATTTAGGACAATGCAAAATTTCTTTGATTTGTCTTCCTGATTTATTCAATTGTAAAATATATTAATTAAATTATATCAGTTGTATAATATAGCAGCACTTGTTCGACCGCATTTTAAATTTATAGTTTTGAACATTTTTCTAGTAAACAATAAAACAAAACATATGAACCACTAATAACAAAGCTGCCCATTTCAGAACATTTCAACCGTAAAAGGCCAATCAAACTTCTGTCATTACAATCCACCAATATCAGTCAATACGCACAATGTCTGCAGATGTAAAAGTCATCTGAATCATTCCACATTAAAAAAATCTCAATCTATCGAAGAGGTTGCTGCTTGAAAACTTTATATTTCAATGTTTTCATCTACAAATTCAGTGCCTGCTTCCCTTGAAGAATAAATTGCATATGTTACATTAAAAAATGTAAGCTGGTATGTTGAAATAGGGAATGGATGGCAACCTGAAAAGCAGGTTCATGGTTAATAGGCATATCTATCCAAAGGAGGACATACTCAGGACTGCAGCACCTTAAAATACAAATGTATATACTGTGGGAATAGAACCTAAAGCCTTCTGCATCAAGATGCAAGTATGCTACCTGTTGTGCTACTAAAACTGCTTTAAAACTCTGTACCACAACCCATTTGCTGAACAAAGCAGTTGCACATTTTAAGCAGACTTGGCATGAGCAGCAGTAAACTTCTCTTCCAACTAAAGAAAATGTAGCTAAAATATCAAACATCAGAAAAAAGGTGTAAATGTATCCTCCAAATGCTGTACACCAACTACATATAAAAATCTAAAAGAGTTCACAAGTATAAAACAAGGCAACATAATATGAATAAATGTACAGCTAAATTAGACATCTTTACAATAAGCTGAAAACCAAGTTCTTATACATAACTAATTCAGTGGGATAAACACAGGACCTAAATAAGCCTTAAATATCTTTTAAAACTGTTGTATACCGATGGTAAATCACAAAAAAAACTTGTGATATGTGCAGATCTGTATCAATTTTGCTATCAACAAAGTCTGAGAAAGAAGAAAACCTACACATACTTACTAATGGATATGACTGGACAGTGAACACTAGACCGTGACTGCAGGTTTTACATATTTCACCATATGTAACCATATAACCAGAATTTCAGCCAACTGTTTCATGCCAGAAGTTGCTGCTTGCTTTGAACTTGTTAGTCTGGGTTTTGACACATCAACAAAAGCATTGGTACAGAACAGATTTTGGAAATAACTCCTGGGAAAGTGCAAGGTGTCCTGTCCTGCAGCTGCTATGTCAAGTCTGTTTGCTTAGTGTAGTGAACAGTGAAAAACTAAAAGACAATGTCAAAGAAAACACGGCTTGTAATGTGGTTTCCAAAACACATGCAGGCTTAAAATGTGTCGCTGTCCTTCTGGTTTACCAGAAAATCGAAGGGTCAGGGCAAGCATGTGAGAAAACATCAGGATTGCTCTGCAAAATTGGGGCAACGTAACTTTTTTTGTGAATCTGGATTCACGAACCTGAATTTATTTGTTGCACTTCCTTTCCCTTCTGTTCACTTGAAAAGTGCTCTTTTAGCATGGAGAGAGACATTGTGCACCTCTGCGATGTATGCTGCTAAAATAGCTAAAGGACTGAGCCACAAGCATCGTGTTATAGTTACAGATTATATTCTAGCAAAGCCAGCCCATTTTTTAATCCAATAAAAACTCACTATTTGTGAGAAGCCCCAACGTGTTATCTGCTTGAAAGCTTTAGAACATATATATATATATATATATATATATATATATATATATATATATATATATATATGTGTGTGTGTGTGTGTGTGTGTGTGTGTGTGTGTGCTGTGCCTATGTGTTTGTTTGGTTACATTAAATTGTGCATACAATCAATCAGTACATTTTTGCAAGTGAAACCAATCAATTACAGGTGAAACTCATGCAGACATGGTCAGAACATACAAATTCCCCACAGAAGGTGGCCAGAAGTCAAGATTGAACCCCTGACCTCTAAGTGCAGAGATTCTAGCACTGAGACACCATGCTCTTTATTTCTGATCCTTAATGCTGGACCACTAAGTACAATACATTGCTTTTAAATATATATATATATATATATATATATATATATATATATATATATATATATATATATATATATATATATGTGTGTGTTCACAATGTTTAAGAAAGGACCATTGTTTTAATCTCATTTTTTTCTAAACAGACGTGGTCGTATAAAAAGAACAGGATGTGACCGCCTAGTACTTTCTTTACTATGGAAGAAGAATATTCTTCAATAGCATTTTTTGACACAGTCTTAAGCAAACTTTGTAGTAAAGGTAGGAAAACAAATAAAAAAATGTACCTTACCTACTTGAAAATCTGAAACTGCTTTTCTATTAGCGTTTGTTGCTGTTTTCAAATACACTATCCCATTACTTCATGGCAAAATCAGCATACAAATATATCTATATATAGGTAGGTAGATATAAATATATTCCCCTACATGTACTTGAATTGTCCCAAAAGATATATATGTAAATAAATTCCAAGACTGTGCTATGTTGGAGAATTGTTGCAAGTCTGAGGCAAAGCAGTCTTGGATTTAATATAAATAAGTAGCAGGGATGTGAGCCCCCTGCAAAAATGCTTTAGAAGTAACACATTGACTTTAAGAATTCACTGTATTTGACAATAACACACCTATTATAAAAGTGCCAAGACCTGCAATATTGGATCTCAGTTCTAGAAGGGAGATGTATTTTGTTACATCCTTGGTAACCTGTAATCTCATACACCTTGCATTGACACTTCTTCCCTGAGTAGGTGCTTTCTGGCACAATCTTGGAACATTGTCCTAGCTGAAGTCTTTCTCAGTCACAGTTGAAATATTTCTGTGCTAGCAGCTGGCATTAGAGCATTTAACTTACAGAAAAGTCAGTGCCCCCTACACAAAATATAACCCCAAAGATTAGAGAGACCCCCAGTACTTGGCAGTCCATTAGCAGTACATGTATATGGCAATTCATTACAGTTACATTCATTTGTTTATGCTATAGTCAAAAAGTAGAAACAGAATAATATAGGAACATTGGTCACAACGATTCCACTTCTGTGGTATCTGGTGACATCAACAGAAAACATGAAGTGATCTTCAGATATTAAGATTCATCGCTGCCTGCTTCTTCTTATACATGATTTTAAGTGCAATAAACATCATCAGAAAGTTGTCAGACACTCTGTTATTATAAGGTTTTACTGTTTCAGTTAAATAAAGATGTTTGTTAATTCCTTTTAACATCTCATCAATTTTAGCACTTAACAGAGTAACATAATGCAACATCAGTGATACTGCACTTACAGTGTTACATCAGTGGTAATGCAATGGCATGCTGTTATATCATTGGTGCTGCAGAGATGTGCTATTACATCATAAGTACTGCAGTGATGTCATAACACATTAATGGTGCAGTGATAATACGTGATGGAAGAAACAGTCTCAAAAACATGCAACTCATCCTTATCTGATACCAGCCCGGGCAGCACTGCTTGTAAATCACCAGCATGAAAGAAGTATAAATGGCAAACTCTTCAGCACAAACTCTTTTTATAGTGGTAGTATTCTTTACATTCTAGGTCTTAAACCAAAGTTTATAAGTCACAGTAAACACGGTAACTATTACATTTGTAATATTTTTTAAACAACTTTGAATATCACAGCAACCACTCAAGTTAAAAACATACAGCAATATTTTATTCATCTAGCAGAGAGCTTTCATATAAGGCTAAGGAGTTCTGTTTATGTTACTTGGTTGTTGAGATAGTTAGAAAAATATGAAAATTATACCTATATAAATTAGTCACAAAAACAACAGTTGACATCTATTTACCTGCACTAAACAGAGGTCAAATATTAATGCAGTTGAGTTTGATATTTTGTAAGCTTTAAGAAGAAATCTTTTAAAACCTTGTTCATAACATGATTTTGGAATTATTGATATAAATATGAACAAGCAATATATGATGCCTAGAGGCATCAGTAGGAGTTAACTGCAGATGCACCTGGAGGCGTCACTCAGATGTAATGAGAGAGGGTTTTTAATGTCCCTGATATAGCCTATTTAAGAAGCATTCTAGAATGTTATTGGGACCCATGGAGGCTGTGTTTTTGGCTTTAGTGAGTCCGTTAAGGACCTGTTCCCTTACAATGACCTGCAGGAGGATGGTTACAGGTATGGCTTTGACTGTGGTAGGAGGTGATGAGGGAGAGAAATTTGAACTGAGCTTGTCAGCCAGTGGGTTTGCTATAGTTTCAGGCTGGGTGTAAAGATTGCCATTCATGATTAACTCACCACATTTCTGAGCCTTTCCCCTGAGGTTACAAACAAAATTAAAAAAAGCCTTATGGTTATCTTTCACCTGGGAGGCTATTTTTGCCTCACAGTTTGCTTTGGCAGATTGGACCAGCTCGCTAATTTGTTTGTTTAAGCTGGTGAGTGTCTCTTTGCACTATTTTGTCTGCTCCTTCTTTGCTCTGGAAAGGATTTTTTTTCTTTTTGTGGACTAGCCTATTTATGCTAGGGGTCCATCAGGGTGGTTTATTTTTGCCAGTAATCATAGATTCGATTTGGACAGATACTGCCTCTTCTATACAGCTATAAATGTGGTTGTACAGTGCTTTTGTGTACAGAGCAGAGCAGGCCTTAGTGTCATCTGGGTTCAAAGGGGCTTGGAAGTTTAATAAGCTGTCACTTAAGTCTGAGGTAATTGGAATTAGCAAACTTCTTAACAGGTTTGAAGTTTGTTGGGGGTTCTAGGTTAGTTTTAATACTAAAGGAGATCATTTTGTGGTCAGATTTTACCAGGGAGTTAGTGCATGGGAGGGGGCAGCACCCCCCCCCCCATATCCATGAGTACTAGCTGTAGGATATTTGTTCCTGTCATTGAGAAGCTAACTAGTTTTTCCAGGGTGTTTGCATTGACAAAGTCCAAAAACCACTGCGCAAGTGAATTTTGGGTCATATATGCCTTACGGTTTATGGAGGGGTAGTTGAAGTCACCCATAAGTATGGTGTTAGACTGAATGTTAAGAGATTCCAGTAGGTTAAGGTAGAAGGTGTGGTTTTCCAGAGTCATGTTAGGAGATCTGTAGCTAGCAAGGATATGATAGTGTGGGGGGAGGGGGGGGGGTCACACCTGTGGTTAGTTGGGCATGGAGTAGCTCAAGCAAGTCATGTTGATAGACCAGTTTAACAGCATACTTCTCCTTTATGAACACTGAGAACCTCCTCCCTTTGTTTTATCCTGAACTGAGGGGAATTGAAATGTATGAAAGGCATTGTACCCTTTGAAACTGTGGTACTCTTCATGGTTCTAAACCATGTTTCCATTACTGCACACATGTCTTCATTCTCCTGGATGAGGAGTGCTTCCAGGGAGTACAATTTTTTTTTTTTATTTAAAATCTTAGCACTGAGCAGCAGTATCTTTAGGGGGTCGTGCATGATTTCTGTTCTGATTGAGGGTTTAACAACTTGGTACAGACTAAAAACGGCACTGTGTGGATAGATAACGTTTTTGCCAGTGTCCAGACGTCATGTGGTGACAAGTGCAAGTCATCTCTGGCAAAGCATTGTGGTTCGTCAGTCATGTCTACCCAGGCTGACATATTTTGCATCCCCTTGTTGTGACACCAGAAACTAAGCCAATTGTTGAAGTCAGTTATTTTTTGCTGGTACTGTGGCATCATCATTGGTGAGGGTAGGATGATACTCAAGGCCAGATTCCTACCTGCCTGGGACACATATTCAGAGAACTCCATCATGTCTCTCTTCATATAGTCCAGTAAGGTACATCTTATGTCGTTTGCATCCACATAGACTATGACAATGCCATATCGGTACTTGTGATTTAAAGACCTAAGGGCATGTGTGATCTGGCACATCCTGGATCCAGACCGGCAGCTCACTGTGATCTTCTCCTTGTTTAGCCTAGTAAGGGGGACATCAGTGTGTCTTACAATGGAATCCCCAGTAACTGGAATATTTGATTGTGTGTGGTGTGTTGCCTTATGGGCTTGGTAGCAGAGCTTCTATGATTTTCAGAGTTATGTGTTGTGTGAGGCCCTGTCTTTTTTGAGTGTGCACAGTGCCACTGAGTGATGCTTTTAGGAGGTCTTGGAGGTTTGGGTAAATTATATGTGAGTACCTCCCCATATGTGGTTCTCTGTGTTTGTTCCTTAGTGTTGGTATTGAGTGTTTTGGGTGTAACACTGACAACCTGGTTTGCATTTTTCATGTGTGCATGTCAGAGATTTGCCTCCAATGACATTGTTTATCTAAATCTCTCACATAATGTGTTTGCCTGTTGTAAAGTGAACATGAGGCAGTTACTCCACTGCCTCAGGATACCCATATCCATCAGGCCACAAACAGACAACAGAGAATGGCCTATTCATGATACCAGATTCTTAGTAGATGCATCGGAGTAGGAGAGAGTCAGCTAAAGGTCTAAGTGAGACTGTTACTAGTATACTATAGGATGACCTGCAGTGGTGCTGCCCTCTGTGTAAACTGGCAGCTCTTTGAGCAGCTATGGACAGTGGGTGACAATGGAACGTGTTTCCTATGCAGGATTTTAAACTGGACAGGTTTACCTTTATACAAGGCACTGGTATCAACATTTACATGAAACACAAATACAAGGCTTTCATATCAACAGGATGAAAGATTTTTACACATTTAAGCCCTCAGGCCAATAAGATAAACACACAATAAGTTTCCACCAGCAGTTTCCAACTTGGAAGGGATGAATTAGCCCTGAGGTCCCCAACAGAGTGCAGAAAAAACCCTAGTAATGTAAAACAAACTGGTTTTGAGCTCAGGTACAGTATCAAATGTTTTACAACAAAAGGCAGAACTCCTGCAGTATCAAGAATCCTTGGAAATAAGTTCACAAACCCCGAGAAATGTTCCCTAATACCGAACAATGTGCACAAACATAGGGAATCCTACACAGAAAAGCTTTGCAAAAAGAAAACTTTTAGCAAACACAGGAGTACTTTGGCAAACTCAGAATAGCTTTTGCAGTATCAGAGGAGGTTAAGAAATATCAAGATACTGTTAAAATGACCAAAGAGCAGTATAGTAACCAAAAGATGATGTTTCTTTAACAAGAGTAGGCTGAAAATCCATGATAAATTCAAAAAATAAATAAACGTAGCACACAACTGTCGAACAGCACCAAGACAGTTACAGCAAGTGCAAAAAAATACTTTTATTAGCTTTGTATGTCCATGGAGGGCTTCAGATGCAGTCCAAAGGTCTTTTGGTCACAGGGTCCCAAGCCAGGCACCGAAAAGCTCTGAATAAATGAGCACAGACTCAGACAAATGTAAGGCTTTTATGCCAGCAGGATGAAAGACTTACACTGTTAAACCCTCAGGCCAGTTAGATAAACACACAGTAAGCCTTTCACCAATAGTTCTCAACTCGGATGCATTGAATCAGCTCTCTACTCCCACCAGAGTGCAGAATAAAACCCTCAATGTAAAATGAGCTGGTTTTGAGGTCAAGTGCAGTAACTAATGCTTTACAACAAAAGGCAGAGCTCCTACACTATCAGGAATACTTGCAAATAAGTTCACAAACCCTGAAAAAAATTCCCAAATACTGAAAAATGTATGCAAACATAGGTAAACTTTGCAAAACTTAGGAATATTTTGGCAAACTCAAGAGAATTTTGACAAACTCAGAACAGCTTTTGCAACATCAGAGGAGGTTTGCATCACATAAGCGGCATACTAGTGATGCAATGGCAGAAAAGATGCACAACTAAAATGTGAGTGGTATATATATATATATATATATATATATATATATATATATATATATTTTTTTTACCAAGAGCAAGACAATTCCATACATAACAAATTAGTGCTGAATCAGCCAGACTATCTGCTATGTTATAGGTGGTTGTCCTTTTGTTGTATAACTCTAAACCAAATATAGCCTCCCAAGAAATATAATGTAATATGATATAATATAATATACAAGTACAGTATAGTATAATATTACTCCTACAATTTTCTTTGTGGGTTGCATATTCTCATGGAATGTGTAGCTCAGGTCAAAGGGCATATATCATGCTGGTATTTTACTCTGTGCATTTCTCTTCACTTAGGCATCGCTATCTTGTCCGCTGTCTGCAAATGTTATCTGAAGGAATTGTTGTAAAAGGGAGACACTTTATTTATTCAACACCCCCCAAACATGTCCTAAACAGGTTTTGCACAGCCCTTCCTTAAAACACTGACTGCACTGTGGCAGCATAGGATGGCATAGGAAAAGGGTGCCATGAGATTTCAGTGGCTTTATCAGAATAGTATTTAATAAACAGACATAGATGTACCAAAGCCCCTTACCCGCTGCTCTGTAAGCCCATTACCCTTGTGTCTGTGCACACCGTGTGTGCTCCAAAAGTAAGCAGAGGTATATTAAATGTCTCACTTACCATAACTGTACCCATGTCCTTTCAATCACTCAACTAGCCACTGAACTGCTATACATTCCTCACTATTACTGCCATATAACACTGGCTAAAGGAGCAGTATCCCATCCTACTTCCATCTTGTGGATCACGCTAACATGATCTCCCCCAGTGTTGGGAAAGCTTAGTATCCTTGGAAATGGTATACTCATTTTGGTAGAAATGATCAGCTACACTGTCGTGTGTGGGTACACTGCACAATACACCTAATACTGCCATGGGGAAGACAAACATCATCTGAGATAAGTGTTAGTATGGCTGTCCATCTGTATTGTCCTCTGAGCTTACATTAATCCAGAATACACAAGCTTATCGGAGCAACAAATGAAAAAATACATTGTAGGCATGAGGACTTCAGAGACTTGGCCCTCCTTATCTGTTAGATAAAATATGGTATGATACAGTGCCTTGTATTATTACATCCATACCCAAGAAAGCAAACATTGCCACAGAAAGAACCGCTGGCTAGGAAAACTGGAGTCTTGTTTAACTGCATGTATTTTGGGAACCATGGAGACAGTATGACTGGAGTGATAGGACTCAGACGTTGATTGTTTAAATCCCAGTTTCCTTCCATCTGCATGTAATGACCAGCCTCCAATTAATCATAATCCAATTAATCATAGGATCATAGGAAATTACTAGGCTATTGGCCCTGAGGCCCTCACAAGCCTAGCCAGGAATTGATCCCGTGTTCCGACAAGTCAGCATCTGATGCCCCTGTCCAGCAGGGACACAGCTGGAATCCCAGGGGTGTATTTTCTGTTCCCCATCCAGTTATCTAGGTTGTGCTTAACCACAGAAGAGGGAGTCTCTGAGACACGAATCTGTCCCACGAACAAGTCCCACTGATGTCACAGACCAGGTTGAAGTCGCATGTGAGTTACTTGAGTGGAACTAGACTTGTGGATATGCAGCAGTCCCATCAAGGCAGTGTCTTGATTTGTATGCCAGATAGATGTCACCTCTATGGAGTCTGTATGAGACTGAGTAGAGGGATAGGGCTCTTAGTGTAGGGAAGATGTTTGACGCCCTGGATTCTCCTGGTGAGGAACTACTGTGGTCTCTCCCGCTTATGCATGTGCTTTGTGAGGTACATGCTGAAAGGGGCATTGTACTCAATAATGGGTCTTATAAGGGAAGAATATAGGGATGTTATGAACTCCTTGTCCCTGGATAAAATAATCTTACCAATGAGCTGGGTCATGTAGAAAGCTTTCCGTACAACAGAGGCAATATGGTGGTGAAAAGTCAGTTTGTTATCAACCTAATGAAAGCACTGGGACTGTAGTAGGATGTTATTGGAGAAAGATGGTGGTTTCATAAACTACTGTATCATCATTGGCGTGTTTGTTTATCAAAGCATGTTTATGTCCTGTTGTCCAACAGCAATACTCTGATCTGTAACATGATGCGTTACTGTCCTTATCTGTCTAACATTCCAACCATTCTTCAAAGTTTACTAAATGAGGATGTCAACAGAATTTGGCCCTGGTTCAAAAACATCACCACCTCACAAGTTAATGCATATAAAACTAAAACCTATATCCTTCAACCCACCATGTGTGATCCCATACATAATCAAATTCAGCTGGTGGATACCTACAAGTATCTCATTGTAGCCCTTGAATTCAAACTTACTGTTGCCTCACAACCTCAGCGAGTCACTTCAAAATGTGATTTAATAACCTGATGACCCCCAACATAGTATATTTAATTGACAAAAATATACCAAAGCTTGAATACTCTCCCCTATTGATATTCCTAGCTAACTCTAAAACATCAACATCACACAGAAGCACTTAAAATCCGCAGTAATCTATATCTGACTCAGAACACCCTCCCAGTTAATTTAACTGCGTCTCTTCACTAGCACTATTTGTAAACTTTTGTTCCTAAATTTCTGTCCTCTGTTTACATGGCTTCTATTAACAGCAGCTCATATCTTTACTGAAATGCTACTAGAATCATGTTATTTCCTCAAGCGTATTGAATGTCGACTGACACAGCACCGACATCCAAACCCAGAACTGAAATAACAAAAAAAAAAAAAGTAAAAATGTATTTCCTTGCAGGACATTCACCTCCTTACTCCCAATGATGCTAATTATATATACTTTTTCTGAGACTGCACTACAGTGGGGAGAGGCCTAGTTCCCTGATCCCTGCTGTGCTGGGATCTCCCGCAGTTGGCTTCCTATTCACTACTATGGTGCAGCTTTTTTGGATGTCAGTGTGCTGTATTACCTGAAATTCAGATCATTTGAGGAAGTGATATGCTCCCATCACAAAGTATATGTGATACCCTTAGCTTCATCTCATTAAAATGGTATTTATTTGACTTAATGCAATGCAAATGCTTCAACAAACCACCATTGTAGGACCCCGCCCAATGATAGCACTATATAATATGGCATGCTACTCTAATCATTCTTTGTATAAGGAAGCTGTACTGCTCTCAGCTGACATTGTACATTTAAAAAATAGCATGTTGAGTGATTGTTT
Organism: Protopterus annectens; assembly: GCF_019279795.1. Lineage (NCBI taxonomy): Eukaryota > Metazoa > Chordata > Ceratodontiformes > Protopteridae > Protopterus > Protopterus annectens. The sequence continues at coordinate 56,110,130 of NC_056739.1, read as the reverse complement.
ATTTACAATGCTGTGAATAAATTAATTTCCTCCGTGGAGTTCTGTGTTACATGCCTATGGCCTGGTCTTTTAACTAGTCTCCCCACCCAGTTACAAATGTATAAATAAATAACCTATTTCATTTCCAAAGTCAGTCTCCTACAATTCACTGTATAAACCATCACTAGAACCCCCTGTAGCAGCTCTAGCTTTATGGAGAAAAGGGCAAATCTATTATCTCGTCTTTTCTTATAGGTCACAGCTGTCCAATTCAGCTTTTCCTAAACTGAGAAATTCATTGTGTGAACTGTCACAGTTTTATGCAGACATAAGAGTACAGTGCAGGTGTATTTTATTTTTCACCCCCTGTCATTAACGTTACTGTATGAACTCCATTTCTCTGCAATAAAAAATGCTCAGTCAAAAAATGATTTAAAAATTAGATGACAGTCATGAATTCACTTGTAAACAAGCAGCCAGCAGAGAATGATGATTTGACAGAGGCAGTTACATGCAGCTGTGTCTAGTATTTAACATGTGTGTCATTTTAATAACACAATAATTCTTTTGTTGTTTCAGCTAGCTAGAATGTCCGGTTCTATACAGAGCAGCAAGTTTGTGCTGTAACATAGCTGCAAGATGTTCTTTAGGCTAACCAATCTTTACTTTCTTTTCTCTTACGTGAAATGAATTACTGTGCTGCTCCGTGTTACTAGAGTAGCCAGTCCAATGGCACATTGTCGATGTGACAGAAGAAAACAAGAGTGTTAAGCACCAAAAGAATCTGTGTGTGTGTGTGTGTGTGTGTGTGTGTGTGTGTGTGTGTGTGTGTGTGTGTGTGTGTGTGTGTGTGTGTGTGTGTGTGCGCATGCGCGTGGTCTCTGTGTGTGCGCGTCAGCTCCTTGCACTTTCACAACTCCAAATTGCATAGCAAAGAAATAAAAGGATGGTTAAACCTGCTCTATAAAGGTCAGCAACCTGTGTGAGAGTCTGTGGCATTTTTTCATCTTCAGTGTTCAGGAATGGCATATCTCTGTAGTTATCTATGTCATGGGTTCAGATATGTGATCCATTACTTAGCTCTCATTTGTGCCTCTATGGTATTCCCCTGCCAGGTAGTGTTTTCCACCCTGCAGGCTTCGGATGAAAATATATGCAGATGCGTGCCTTGTCATTAAAGCAAAAGAAAACATCTATTGTGTCAGAGAGGACTTCCTGCTGTTTTATCGTTATGACAAGAGAGTGCGTTTGTTTAGAATGAGGCACCATGGGTTTCCAATTAAACTTTATTCATAATTTAGCACTTAGTGCTTGCAAGGGGGTGGGGAAGTGTACATGCATACATTCTGCTTTAAGTCTCCTGCAGTGATTTCTGCCAAAAATGTGAGCTGCAGAGATGATGTATCTGTGAAATGTGCGCCAATGGAGTCCACTTATTATGTGCGTGTTATCAAAACAGCTAAATAATATCACTGTGGAAATGTGTTTGAATGATTCAGAATATCTGCCTTAAACAATAATTATACATTTACATATACAAAGGATTTATATCTTTTGATAGCACGTTGTCTACTACTATGATACCCACTAGGACTGACGCAAGATGTTTTGCTGCATTTGAAAACAGAATTCAGTCTCCTACGTATAGCAACAGGCCCTTGTGTACAGTGGAGAAGCACCATTGGTATAACACATGCCTAAACCAACAACAGCCCTAATGATGGCCATCTGGACTAGAGGCTGTGACAATATAACAAAAGCAATAGTTTTCCTAACCCTAAAGCTAGGCAGTAATTTGGAAAAAAATGTGTCTGTCTTTAGATACCTGTGATATATGAGACCTCTATAAACATTGCAGTGGCATATATTCAGTAAGCATCAGGAAAGCAGACCTTTAAAACAAGTAGGAAGGTAGGGCCCATTAAGCCTGGCAGATCATGTTTGCACAGGGCTATATTGGCTCTGTGGCACACAGTGACAATGCCCTGCATTCCAGATAAACAAGGATCGGCTAGCAATTTTGAAGCTGAAGGAGATGGCAAGGGGAAACGGGAGTACGTCATGGATACTTGTTCTGCCGTCTCAAGGGGAAACGGGAATAAGTCATGGATACTTGTTCTGCCGTCTCAAGGGGAAACGGGAATAAGTCATGGATACTTGTTCTGCCGTCTCAAGGGGAAACGGGAGTAAGTCATGGATACTTGTTCTGCCATCTCAAGGGGAAACGGGAGTAAGTCATGGATACTTGTTCTGCCATCTCAAGGGGAGACGGGAGTAAGTCATGGCTACTTGTTCTGCCATCTCAAGGGGAGACGGGAGTAAGTCATGGCTACTTGTTCTGCCATCTCAAGGGGAGACGGGAGTAAGTCATGTATACTTGTTCTGCTATCTCAAGGGGAGACGGGAGTAAGTCATGGATACTTGTTCTACCATCTCAAGGAGAGACGGGAGTAAGTCATGGCTACTTGTTCTGCCATCTCAAGGGGAGATGGGAGTAAGTCATGGCTACTTGTTCTGTCATCTCAAGGGGAGACGGGAGTAAGTCATGGATACTTGTTCTGCCATCTCAAGGGGAGACGGGAGTAAGTCATGGATACTTGTTCTACCATCTCAAGGGGAGACGGGAGTAAGTCATGGATACTTGTTCTGCCATCTCAAGGGGAGACGGGTATTCCTGTGTGATGCTGTACCGATTCCTACTGAAGACAAGGTAAAGTGCAACACTGACAAGGATCATGGCATGCCTGGCCCATGGTAACAGTAAATGTTCATGCACTGTAAACAGATTTAAGCACGTACGTAGCAGCACACATGCTGCACTGACATTACATACCCTGTTTATGTGACACATGCGTATCAAGAATGTTTAGTATAAGGATAAGGCCAGGAAACAATCAGCTCCTCTGCATGCCTGATGGATATATCTTCCCTGGTCAGCTCTTGATATAACAAAGACATGAGTGAGCTCAGATTCCAGAGTATGAGAGGCATAGCAGTTAGTAGACACGGTAAGCAGGGACTTGTAAAAAAAAAATTTTTGCACGATGTGGTAGTACTCATGAAGGGGGCATCTGTGAATCCTTTCCCTCTCCGGTGCAAAAAACTGTCAGGCAGTACTAATGTGGGTAAGAGTGGCAGTTATACTATGGAGGGACAGCGCTGGTGAGCTCTTAGAAAACCACTTATCAAAGCAGTACTGGTCATAGTAGATAGTTACCTTTGTGATCAGTAGCCAATGATTTGTGACAACAGACTAAGATGCTGCTACTGGGTACACCTGATAGTTAGTCATCCTTTGTAGCAGCACAAAACAGGGTGACATACCAGTCAGACAAATGCTAGGTGTAGTTTTACAGCTTTTTTTTGATTGTTTGTTCAACTAATAGCAGAGATGGAGAGATTTTTTTTCTGTAGTTTGAAATTTACTCCATCGAATATTACACCTGAAATATAAATGCTTTTTTTTCCAAATTACTTCTCAAGACTGCCTTATTTACTTTTTGCCGTCCAAGCTAATTGTCCAGTAAACAGAATGTCTGCTTTTTAGAGGGGGCCTTTAACCTTTGCTTGGTTATGCGAGTCGGTTAAAAATCAAACATTATGCAACATGAAACTGCTAAAATCAAACACAAGGCTGTCCTTTTCACATCTTGTTAGCTTAATAAGGGTGGGCAGGAAACAGACAAGACTGATAACTGGTAAAATTGGGGCATTAATGGCTAGGATGAAAAAGGCTCTGGGGCTGTTAGCCTAGTAACCTCCTATGATCCTATGATTCTATGCAGATCTGTACTTCTCCAGTAGTAGTGTGCATTATAGGTTTCAGAATTTACGTCACATGACAAAAAGAGAAAAATGTGTCAGTGCTGCAGAAGACATGCTACTGTACAGCAAGACAGTGGCCAAGTCATAGCACATGTGCAGGTGAGTAATTCAGCGTGGCAGATGCAGCTATACTGTGCAGCACAGATGTCATCTAATATTGTTAAATGTTACAGTTACCAAAGTCAGGTCAATGGTGCTACAGAGGCAGCAATCCATGAACAAGCTAACCCCCACACACATAAACACCTTTTGCATCCACACTCACACACACAGTATAAGTAGTAAGATATGCCGCGGTGCGCTTTCATCAGATATTAACACAGACATACAAGTCGATCAATATATTATTGATAAAGTGACATTTTAAACATGTAAACAAAACATGAAGTCTGGAGCAAATGCCAGTTAAACTGAAGCCAAGAAAAACAACTATAAGAAAAACCAGACAGGCAGTCGGTGCAGAGTAAAATCAAAAGTAACTTTTAATGCAAAACAAATAAAACAGATGATGAGTGCTTTCACACCTACAGTGGGTGCTTCATCAGATGTAAATATAACTAATTAAAAACATACCTAAATACTAATGTTTCAGACTTCATGACCTTAATATAGGTCTTAAAGATATAAAATCATTTAATCCTCTGCATCTAGTTGCTTGCATAGTTAACATGCATTTAATCTCTAAACACTCTGTATGGGTTTTAATGTCTCCTCCCCTTGAACTTATTTCATACAGTTCTAAGACCATGAATTTAAAACAATGATCATCGCCGCCTTGAATAGCCTGCTTAGCTAATACATTGCTACTATCACATCTATTAATACCATACAGATATTCTTTAATTTGATCTCTAAGACAGCGATTAGTTTTGCCAACATAAAAACACTGAAAAACTTCACACACAACTAAATACATTAAATTAGCTGTACTGCAATCAGCATAGAAATGAAATTCAAAGATTCATCCAGTATCTGGATGTTGAAATTATAAAAAATTATATATATGCGCACACACACACACACACACACACACACACACACACACACACACACACACACACACACACACACACACACACAGACATACAAACACACACACACACAGACATACACACACACACACACACACACACAGACATACACACACACACACATACAAACACACACACACACACAGACATACACACACACACACACACACACACACACAGACATACACACATACACACACACACACACACACACAGACATACACACACACACACACACACACACACACACACACACACACACACACACACACACACACAGACATACACACACACATACTATGTCTATGTGTGGGAGTTCACTAAGCATATGCATCACTTTTCTACTACTACTAGCATATTTTTAATGCCAAATGCATTTCATTCACAGAGTGCAGTTGGCTACTCTGTACCCCTGTCATTACACTGCAAAGCACAAGATGCAACAAATAGATGCTGTGATGTGTATCCTGTAACAACTACTAGCTGCAGTGTTGTACACCCTGCAACAAACATAAGCTGCAAAACTGTGCACCCTTCAGAAAGGTAAGGCTGTAATGTTTTTCATCCTGCAAAATACTTTATGTGATAGTGTGTACCCTGTAAAAAAAACAGGGTGTGATACTGTGCTGCCCATAACAAGTACAGGTTCTGACACTGTGCACACTGCAACAAACCCAGGCTTTGATGATGTGCACACTGCAACAAGTGCAAACTGTGATGCAGTGTACCTTGCTATAAGTCCTAGCTGCAAAAGTATTCACCTTTGAAAAGATCGGGTTGTTATGCTCTGTTCCCTGCAAATACATGCTGTGCGCCCTATAACAAAATAGGCTGTGATACTGTACACCCTGCAACAAAGCCAGGTTATGGTGCTGTACACCCTGTATCAATGCTAGGCTGTGATGCTGTACACCCTGCATCAAAGCTAGGTTGTGATGCTGTACACCCTGCAACAAAGTTAGGCCGGGATATAACACCCTGCAACAAAGTTAGGCTGTGATACTATGCACCCTTCAAAATAAACTAGGCTGTGATGCCATACACCCTGCAACAATGATAGGCTATGATGCTGTACAACCTGTAACAAAGGTCATTTCAGTTCAGTTGTAAAAATATAGTGGCATTTGTCATAATTGTGATTATAAATTATGGTTGAAATATTTTAATTACTATTATGCATATCTGAAACACTTAAAATAATGTTTCATTAATTTTCTCTTTCATAAGTCTTACTTCGCTTTCTATTTTGTAACTTCTGTAATTTTTACAAAATAACACACACCTTTTGCACAATGTGCCTTTTCAAGGGTGCATGTTATAATCATTGTAGATTAATGAACACATGACAGAGGGTCCTTTCAGTCAAGCATACTTAAAATGTTCTATTATCCATTTTATAAGTAGCAGTGCAGCATTACAGGATACAAAAAGAATTACAAGGAAAAAATGTCAGTGGAGAGACCAGACCCATTCACAAGTATAACACTCAGTGTGCTGCTAAAATGAGCCACTGTGCTCCTATTTACAGCAGTATACATTTCACTCGGTGCTGTATGAGGGCATATTTACAAGGTGTGCACATGTGAGTACCCCAGCCAAGACACCCTCTCTGTTTTATGCCTGCTGCAGAACGGAGAGGGAATCAATGACTCTGGCTGCCCAGTTTAATATGGGTCCAGTAAGTTAGACCAGACTGAGTTAACTCCGAAACATTTCATAAGACAGTTTTGCCATGCATGCCTTTTCTCTAACCTAACCTTTCAAGACTTACCTGCCAGCAGATGTGCTAAGTCTATACCATCCCCATAGCAACGTGGGCTCCCTAAAACAAACTGAAGTTATTCTAAGGGCCCAGAAGCTACAGTGTGGGGCATTATTTTTATCTGAAGCAAAACACCGGTGATTCCTGAGAAGCAGGAAGAGGTGACATTAAAAGAAAATTATACCAACTGGCCTCTTGGAAGTCAGCAAATCGATGTGTTACAATTAAAATGCTGAACCTATTTACTTCTCAGTGGAGAAGTGCACCTCCACTCTAGTTACAAGTGTGTGACTTCTTACATTTGGAAAAATTGTACTATAAAACAAAAAGAAACTACAGAGAGATGGAAAGTGTTCCTGTCAGTTCTCTACAGTTTTCATTCTAACTGGCGTTTGCAGCTCTATCGCTTGAGAGATAATCAGTCATTTTGTCAGGTTAGGTGTTGAATTTTATTGCAATCAGGTTTCATGACAGGTCCCTGAGGAAATTTTGATTCTTCAGGGCAGAGCTTATGGCAAACTTGTATGCTCACACAAACTTGTTAAAGATTGTCATTCTATGTTGAAAACCCATTTGAGATTAAGCACCACTTAGAACCTGCATGGTCAGCTTCTGTTTTCAAAGACCTGGCAAGTTCTTAATGATGATTAAAAAATGAAAAATGCACATAGAGTGCATCTTTGGCAAAGAACTGTATTCAGAAATATTTCAGCCCCTCCTGTAACTACACTAGTTAGAAAAGTAGAGTCTGTGGTTCAAAAGGTTAGACGAGTACTTTTCCCTTGCTGTGATAGTGGACTAAATAAGAATTTTATATTTGACTTCATGTAATAAAATGACCCGTGCCTGATGCCCACCCATGGCAATTAAATGTTTCAGCAAACACAGCCTAGGTAACAAGTGTCCTGCGAATGACAGCATATTCTTGGTTATTGTGTCCTGAGTATCAGAGGATACTCTGGGTACTAGAGTATCCATGGAATGAGAGGGCACCCTGATGATAATGTAGACATGGAACCACAGTGCATTCTGGGCTTGTGTCTAAGGTACAAGTACAACGTGTATGTCTCTGAATGTATGCGAATGTACCTTTGAAACTGAGCAACAATTAAAGCACGATATCTAAGCCACACTGTCGCCCCATTTATTTAATTAGGGTCTATATTATAACCGCAAAACCTCACATATGTGGATACGGAAATGTCAACACATATTGAGCAAACCATGAAGACACCGAACGTCCTGAACCGCAAAATTCAAAATGTTGAATCGGCATAGTTGGCCAACCTCACCGCCCGCTACGTGCTACCTAACCAAAAAAAATAAATAATCCACATACATACACTTAACAAAACCCTACTTCTAACCCTAAACTAAAGCTTACATATATTACTATGTATGCACTTACCTTAACCCGCACCCTAACCCTAAGGTCCATAACTATTGCAGAACTACGTTAAGGAGCTATACCCAAACAAAATAAATAATCCACATACATACACTTAACTAAACCCTACTTCTAACCCTAAACTAAAGCTTACATATATTACTATGTATGCACTTACCTTAACCTGCACCCTAACCCTAAGGTCCATAACTATTGCACACTTACCTTAAGGAGCTATACCAGAGAAGGACCAACTATGACGACTCGACATTTTGAAATTTGCACTTCAGGACATTTGGTGTTTTCGCGGTTTGCTCAATATGTGTCGATGTTTCTATATTCTCGCAATTGCGGTTTCACGGTTTAAATAGATAACCATTTATTTTATGCAAATGTATGCTATATTACCAAATAAATACACAACAGAATGGGAATCAGACTATTCTGCATATATAAGGGGCAATTTTACTTAAACAACTAACAAGTTCTAAAGGGAAAGAAAAGAATGTGGTGCAGTAGGTAAGGAAAAATATTAAGCTGTAGCAAGATGATACTAGGGATTGCATGCATAAAGTTAAGGGCTGGATTCCAAAACAGTTTATGCCATTCCCTAGGATCTATTCTGAACTTACTATAGTAAAAATGATGGCTCTGATTCTAAAAGATGCCTTGCAGGCTTCTTTTGAGGAAAGTATGACAATGAAGAATTGTGCAAGCCTTTGCGGGCATTGAACCCAGAGGATCCCAAATGTAAAAATTAGTAGAGGCTGTCAGTGTTCCAAACTCAAATACAAGGTGTTACATGCACACCTAAAACATGATGCACTTCTGTGCATGCCCCTCCACACACTTTGTAATGTGGCACCTGCAACAGACGATGCTGTGAGCCTCAGGTATGGGCCACTTCACCCCCATTCCTCAGCTTCCCCTCTCCCCACATTTCTACATTTATTACTATGTTCAGAATTATGTCATCTAATCCTCCAACTTAAAAAGCCATGACAAGAGCAAATGTAATCTTAGTTCACACAACACATCCAGTGCTATACTATATTACTGCAGACCTTATATGTATCCTAATAATAGGGATTAAATCATTCTTCACATTTACTAGTCGTCTTATTCTTCTTCTTCTTTTGGCTTTTCCCGGTTAGGGGTCGCCACAGTGGATCACCAGTCCGCTCATGATTGCCAGTGGAGTTTTACAGTGTCGAGTTGCCAGCGTGGTGCCCAACCTTCCACCGAAGGTACACAGATGCACACACTCACTCCTAGGGCCAATTTAGAGTGTCCAATCCACCTACAGCATGTCTTTGGAATGTGGGAGGAAACTGGAGCACCCGGAGGAAACCCAAGCAACCACAGGGAGGACATGCAGACTCTGCACAGAAGCACCCCAGCCGAGGATTGAACCAGAGAACCTCTTGCTGTGAGGTGGCAACACTAACCGCTGCACCACCGTGGCCACCCATTCTTCACATTTACTATACTGCACTATTGTAAACACATTCTGTTCTAAATCCTACAAATTAACCACTACAAAACCAGCAAATCTACTCATTAGCCATTTAAAAAGCTGCAAATCTTTTCTGATGTAAAACCTGCTATATAACCATTATAAAACAAACACTAAAATAACATCAAATATCTTAATATAACATGCACACAATCCTTTAAGAAATCAAGAAAATAAACGTCGATACCTCTTTGGTTATTTAAAACAATAAGCTAAATACATCCATTCCTTTTCCAGCCACTCTAATACTAGCCAAGTTAAAGGTCTTAAAATCCTATACCTCAATACCTAAAGCCTTATCAGAAAGTGAGAACATTTTGAAGTCTTGTCAATATCTCACAACCCTGATATTTTTGGACTAACTGAAACCTCGCTGAAATCTAGCACCTGCCTTTCAGCCTACTTAATAAACAATTACTGCATATTCTTTTATAGTGGACCTGTCTGGAAAACTTAGTAGTTGCCACACTTTTTATAAAGAAAAAGTATAACTTTAACTCCTCCCAAATAGCAAACAACAAGTCAATGAATGTGAATCTTTCCAGCTGGCTTCTAGTCAATGTTAATACTGACTGCCATGTTAAACTGCTCTTAGCAGGCACATTCATCCCCCAGTCTCATCCCGCAGCACTGTTCAAGCAACTATAAACTCCATACTTGCCTGCTGGTAGTAAAGTATCATCAACATCATCACGGCTGGCCTAAACATTGATCTTCTCGGCCCTCATAAACCATTAAATAAATAACCTTAATTAGATTATCTCCTTTTCTACTAGAATCAACCCTAATAGCGACAAGGAATCACTTTTGGAATTCCTCATAATTGACATTCTAATAAGTGATAATGCATTTTATGCCTCTCCAATACAATCTCTCATACAGACCATTTCTTATAGAACTCCTAAACCTTCCCCAATACTTATTTTAAGCAGATCCTGTCCAGAAACACAGAAGGTCAGCTGCACTCTGAACTTCTGAAGATAAGCTGGTATCCAGTGTTTGAGTTCAAATCTACGTGCTGCACTCCAGACATTCAAAGTACTTCTGAAGCCAGTTATTGAAAATGCCTCCCCACTGTGCATATTATAATTAAAGGCAAATCATGCCCATGGCTCAACAATGAAATAAGATCCTTTTTTAAAAGGCATGGTATAAATGAAAATCTGAAATCTTGCATGGCTGAAAAGCATCTGCAGACCAGCTCAGTTTCATAGTTAGCAAATGGTAATGAATAAACAAATATTCGAAATGAAATATTGACCACCTACTATGCAGACATGGATGCAAACTTTCTAAAAACATTGCAAAATTCTCTCACGACGAACAAACAATTATAAGTGACGTTAAATATTAAGCCATTCTGAAATGTACCAAGAACATAGCATATTCTGACTACACCTTACAAATAAACAACTTCTCCACTCATAAGATGGACTCTAAGCTGCTTAACAATTTTTTGTGAAATAATTTTCTCTACCAACCAAGGCTCTTCAACCCATTGCTTCTCAGCATCCTGACGCTCAATCTGCTGTCACTTCACAAACCTCCTAAACAATACATTAACAACCCTTACAGTTGCCTTTTCCATCCTACAGTCAAGCCATTACTGCTAAACCAATTAAAAGTACCTGCAAAAATGAAATCAAAACATGTCCCAATCCAAAATAAATTTGTTCCATCTTTTTTGCATGCCTGTGCCCCACATCTCACAGACACTTGTACAGATTTTTAGTCTCTCTCTCATGACTAAAATAGTATCCCTGCAACTGAAGGGATGTACTAATAGTTTTATTTATTCCATACAAGTAACAGCAAATTCCACTGACATGTTCATTAATCTCTGTCCTTGCAATGAGAATCCATGCACTACCCTATAAAAATTAAACTGTCTGCCAGCTGTAGCTTGGCACACTCTTCTACTCTCTCCTTTCTTCTTTAAACTACTACAAGAAAGGTACTGCCCATCATTTAAGAACAAAGTAGTATTTTGAACCTAGCCATATGATGTTTATAGTAGAAATAACTTTCTAACCTCGCATTTATAACCTTAATTCATTAAGCAGTAGATGAAGGAGGATTCTGTAAAACTGAACGAACTAATGAAACTCACTTGGTTAAGATATTTGAGAACCAAAGCATTTCCTTGCCTTCAAGAGAAAACTGCATGAACACCTTAAAAACCTATTTTATTGGCAATGTGTTGTTGTCTTTTGGCTTTTCCCGGTTAGGGGTCGCCACAGCGGAACTCCGGTCCGCTAATGATTGGCAGTAGATTTTCACGAACGCCAAGGTGCCAGCTCAACGTTCAACCTTCAGCAAAGGCACACCCATTTACACAAGTCTTTCAAATGCCCACCCAACCGCGGGGAGGACATGCAGACTCCACACAGAAGGCACTCCCCGCACTCCAGTCGAGAATCGAATGGGAGAACCTCTTGCTGTGAGGCAACAACACTACCGCTGCACCACCGTGGCTGTACAATGTGTAATAAGTTTAAATAAGACTTCAACAGCAACCTCTTAACTAGTCCTCAGCCATTATAGACTTGCTTTAGCATTTTCTATGCATTATATGACTGTAACTTGAAAATATGTTTTCATAATCTATAAACCCCTATTGAATTTCCTTGTATTTTAAAAAAAAATTGTACATGTACATGTTCTCTGAGTTCCCTGCATTCTTTAAGTCGCCTTCTGTATTTGCTACACTATATTTTCTACTAAAGTATCATAGGTTTGGCCTTGTAACATATTTTGGAGCCTTTCATAGGAAACCAGTACAAAAGTTCAGTTGGAGTTACACAGCAAGAGAAAGAACAGAAAACTGCAGCAACTCTGATGCAGTCAATGTCTGGGAGTGATAGGCCAGTGAGTTCCCATATGAAAGAGCAACAGATGACGCAGGATGAAACTGAAGAGAATCTGTCACAGGAAAAAGTTCTGGAACTTTCTATAGAATGCCTGCAGGAAATGGAGAACAAAGAACGTGCCCTCACATTAGAACTAAATTTTCTAAGAGAAGAGTTGCTTGATTTAATAGAGATGGACAGACATATTAAAATCAATCAAAGTAGTAGACTACAGAAAGTCAATAAAACCCCAAAAGTTATAAGTCTGATAAAACAAATGAATGCAGTAAATAGGACTATCCATAGAGATTCATGTGACGTAACAAAAGTAAATAGAATATATTACTGTGCACCTAAATTAATAACAGATAAATTCTTACACAAAAACACAGGGCAGTAAGGGAAAGGAAGGGGAGAAATCAAATGCCATCATGGAATATAACAAATAGAGGAAACTATAAAGCAATTAAGACAAGGGTTCCCAAACTGTGTGCCGTAGCACCCTGGGGAGCCACGGCTTCCTCACAGGGGCACTGCGAACTAATAAGCTGCAAAATCCAGGCCATCAGGTAAGTGAATACCTGTATGAGTGTGTGTGTGTATGTGTGTGTGTGTGTGTGTGTGTGTGTGTGTGTGTGTGTGTGTGTGTGTGTGTGTGTGTGTGTGTGTGTGTGTGTCTGTGTGAGTGAATGTGTGCATGAAAGCAAAAGAGTCTTTGTGTGTGAGAAAGATCGGGAGAGTGAGCGATGTGTGAATAAATGCATGAATGAATGAGGAAGTCACTGTGTGTGTGTGTGTGTGTGTGTGTGTGTGTGTGTGTGTGTGTGTGTGTAAGATCGGGAGAGTGAGCAATGTGTGAATGAATGCATGAATGAATGAGGAAGTGACTGTGTGTTTGTGTGTGTGTGTGTGTGTGTGTGTGTGTGTGTGTGTGTGTGTGTGTGTGTGTGTGTGTGTGTGTGAGATCGGGAGAGTGAGCGATGTGTGAATGAATACATGAATGAATGAGGAAGTGATTGTGTGTTTGTTTGTGTGTGTGTGTGTGTGTGTGTGTGTGTGTGTGTGTGTGTGTGTGTGTGTGTGTGTGTGTGTGTGTGTGTGTGTGAGATTGGGAGAGTGAGAGCAAAGTGTGAATGAATGCAGGTATAAATGAGGAAGTGTGTGTGTGTGTGTGTGTGTGTGTGTGTGTGTGTGTGTGTGTGTGTGTGTGTGTGTGAGATTGGGAGAGTGAGAGCAAAGTGTGAATGAATGCAGGTATAAATGAGGAAGTGACTGTGTGTGTGTGTGTGTGTGTGTGTGTGTGTGTGTGTGTGTGTGTGTGTGTGTGTGTGTGTGTGTGTGTGTGTGTGTGTGAGACTGAATGTCCGGATTTTTACCTCATATTTTTGGTGTGTTCCTCCTAAAATCTGTACTTTTCTGACAAATAGTTGAGGATTGAAGTCATTAAATAATGACAAACATTTGAGTTTAGAGTTTAAGACTCCACATCCTTCAGAGAATTCATGCTAATGCAAAACCTATTATTCTATCAACTTTCTAAGTTTATAAGAGCAATATTTAAAATCTGTCCCTGTTTGTCCCCCCATCATTTTAGGCTTTGTATGTGGGAGAAACAGACAAATGTAAGATTTGTAAAACAGAATTGGAAACAGTCGAACATCTCGTTGCTGGTTGTGATATACTAATGGAAGAAGGACTGTATACTGAAATGCATAATAACATGGCAAGATTGTGCAAACATTATAATACTGAACTAGCTGAGAAGCATTGGAAACGAGCCACGAAGCATTACAGAGAATGATGAAATATCACATGGGATCACCCATTACTAGCAGGTCAAAAAATAGATGCAAGAAAACCAGATATAATAGTCCATGAAAAGAAGACAAAAGTAGCATTGATCATTAAAATTGCTACACTTAGTGACTACAGTGTCTTATGTACTGAGAAGCACAGTCATAAAATACCAGGATTTGTAGGTAGAAATGAGTGCAATGTGGAAGAAGGATATCCAGACACTTCCAATATTAATAGGAGTAACTGGTCATATAAAAAAGAATTTACAGGCATACTTAGATATGTTACCAGTACATATAACTCCATATAAATTGCAGGAGGAGTCAATACTGAGCACATTGCAGGTGCTGCAAAGAGCTCTTCTGACTAACATCGAAGATCGAAAGAATACTAATTTCATGAACTTTATACTTTGACTAGGAATGTGGTCCATTCCCACCATGGTATTAGAAACCCAAAAGTCTTGGAGAAATAAACAAGACAGCTTTTCTTTATGAACTGTGCAGTTTTAAGTTTGCCTTTTTTTGTAATCCTTATTGAATTTTCACTGATTTATTTGTAGTCTTGCCTAGAACTTGAGTCACAACTGAAAATATACCCAGGACCAAACCACTTACCCAGTTAAAAAATCAATATTTAAAATAATAAATACATGTTTTCACTTCTTTAAGTAATTGCTGCATGAGGTTTCCCCTTTCTGGATGATTGCCTTGTTATGGTGAAGGGGTTTATGTATCTCGCTGAAGATATGAGCTACTGAGTTTAATATGTAGGGCCATCCAAGATGGCCAGATGAAGGCAGAGATGTTAGATTAGATGTGGATCACAGGAGAAGGAAATGACAAGACACTCCATTGCTGTTGTGAATAACATCCTATGGACAGTAGCACCTGAAACATACCAAAAATGACAAGAGAAAATGAGACCTTCTGCTCTGAAAGTGGGCAGCATATTATCAGAGAAAAGCAGAGGTTATGATGCAGATTAAATGAAGCCAAAGGCCCATCCAAGTGCTCAGGCGCTTACAGATGAAAGGAAACTCTGTGCTACAAAGAGATGTACACTACTGCAATGTGGAATATAACCATTATGAGGTAAAGGATGAGATATAAATATCACGATAACAAAATCAGAATGAATAAATGCAAAACAGAAACAATATTGGATGAAACTGAGTACAGACAAGACAGTGGTCATGGCACCAAATGAGAAAAATCAGAATTAGCTGAAAACTGAGACAGAAGAGAAAATAGTGGAACAGCTTAACAGTTTCATGTATCTGGGAGCTGTGCCTGAATGTGGAGGTCAGAGCTAGAACTGGGGGTGCTATAGTCAACTGGCAAAAATCATGAGGAGTAGTGTGCGACAGAAAGGTGCCAAAGAAGCCAAAACCTGAGCAGGGAAGGCAGAGTAGCTGAGGAAGCTGGAGGTGATGACAGATGAAGTTCCTGAGACAGGTGAGTAGGCTACAAACTTTATGGGACAGACAAAAAAATGATTAGTTAGGGGTTGGGAGGATGGCTTAATGGCTAAGGTGTTTGCCTTACAAACACAAGGTGCAGGGTTTATGTCTCACAAGGGATAAGTGGCTTGGCTTAAAATGGCTCGCAAGGGCAGTTAGCTTAGTACTAAACTATGAACTATGAACTATTAGTGTAGAAGGCAAAGTAGTCCCCAGCTGCAGTGAAGTCAAGGAGAACAGCTTGTGCTAGTTCAGTCACGTGACGGAAAGCTGAAGACTTGATAAAGACTTAGAAGGAAGAAGAAAGGAACACAAGATGAGGACATGCAGCCTGGAGATGAGTGACTGGGTGAGAGATGACTTGCAACACTCAGACATAACTATGGAAGAAGCTAGGAGAGTGCTCTTGACAGATGTTGTAAAACCCTCATCCTATATGAAAATGGAAAATGGGGACCTGCTGCTGCTGATTTACGTATGTTCATATGACGGTGAGGAATGCAAATCAGATGTGACGTTTTGTAGACTCATAGACAAGGAAAATTTCACATTTCTAATAAATATTCAGAAGACTACCTGTAATCTCTTCTTTACAGAAAAAGTAGAATGGAAGTGGGACAATCTCTAAGAGTGGGACACTAATCATTTGTAATTCCAAGACTCCTTACTTTGAGTAGAGGAACAGCAAAACTCAATCTGCTGCGAAAATGCAGACTTCCACACACACCGTATCTCTGACTACTCCCGCTTTTCCATGGTATGGCAATCTCAGAGTTATATAAGTACAGAAATGCCAATGGTCAGCCCCCAGATTGGGGAGGTGCAGCAGGCTTGTGCCCCTGCAAAAAGCAACGTTCAAGAACAGCTGCTGTCAGCATTCACTCTTCTCCTGCATATTAATTATTTTTTTTAAATTACAAAACTCTTAGTCGAGTCTCAGCATTGCAATTAGAAACTGAAAACACTAGCTAAAGCTATGAGCAAGTTGTAGTAGCAAAAATATGACTAGAAATTGTGCCCCAGAAATAACAGTATTAATTCCCTGTAGTATTTCTGCAGATTTGTTAAGTAATGTTAATAAGATTGCTTTATCTGTTTTTTTTTCATCAAAAAATATATTCATATTTGCCCATTTTTCACTGAGTTGCTAGAATTAGGTCTGAGAAGTAAAACTAAACTATAATAAAACTAAATGTGTCAGTGCCACCATGACGATGTGCTGTAGTTCCATGACGAAATGAGCAAACACATCCGATCGTGCTTCCTACGTACAAAACTAAATTTATTATCTACCAAAACCTATGAAGTCAAGTATATGACTTTTTCCAGTTCACTATCAAGCAGTTAATATCCATTTATAATACTGCCATGAAGGCTGTATAAATTCTCTCACCTAAAAGTTTCTTGGCATAAAACTGCCTTCACCTTTTGATTTAAAGCCGAAAGCTCTGCAGCCTCTTGTTAAATCTTGATTGGAATTTTGTTCCACTGTGCAGGCAACAGGAAATGGCCCTCATATTGCTACCATTTAATCACAGTTTTAATGATTTATTTACTCAGGGCAGCACAGTAAAGAGATGAAATGTCCTTTTTACATCTCGGTACATTTTGTGAGTTGTGATGGAGGAGGGGATGTGTCTATCCACTTTGTTATACTAAAGGACTGAATGAAGCACAAAGAAGATAAAAGGTGAGTTTTCTGCTTAGGCACTTCTTTCCCATATGTATCCATTTGTGAAACATACTGCTTTCAGATCCCTCTCAAAAGTGCAGTAACTGTGGCACCCCACCATTTGAGTAATGGTACTCTTTATGATTGTGGGGACTCAGGTTCAGGAGTCAGCCTGCAGTTATCAGATAGACACCTGGGAAGAAACAATACATGGGTCTGACCATTATTCCCTGCCAGGAATGGTTAGAGTCTGAACACTGCTGGACAATAGACACTTGGATGGCCCAGAAGGAGTACGTAGAGGGTTGGAATACAAATTATCAATCACTACTGGCGAGGCAACAAGGGGGCAGGGGGCAAATAAGTCAACTGCTCTTTTCAACAACTTGTAGGGACAGGCAATTAAAGTTTACAAAAATATTACACAACTTGTAAACCATCTAATTGTCAAACTTCCTTTTTTAAAGGTAGATAAATCAGCTTATGAAAGAGAACAGAAGTACTGTTAAACAGCTATCTTTAAGTGACAGAGGTGGAACAGTCGGCAGGCAGAGAGGCTCCATTTGTATGTATTTAGATAAGAGATCATGTGCTTCTGTTAAAGATGTGTTTCTTAGCATTTATAGACATAGAAATGATTACCAGGAAACTGTTGTACATGATTTGTTTTGTCCATGTCGGAAATGTCATAATGCACAAACAGACAGGTAAGAAAGGAATTCAAGAACATATAAGGGACATAAAAATGAAAGTTAACCAGTCCAATATACCTGCATTTTAATAATGTACATAATGAAGAATTTTTGAATTTATCTTATTCAATGTTTTATATGTCTCATAACCCAGAGTTCTTTGACTGCTTCAGATGTTTTGTTAAGAGAGGAGGCGGGGAAGGGGCACTGATGTATGAATATCTACATTACAACCAGGATGTTTAAATACTTAAATATTTATTAAATATTTATTGTAAGAGAAGTATTTATTTTTGTAGTTATTCAATATATGTCTAAGTATATTTATGTATGTATTTTGTACTAGATCCTATAATTAGATGTTAAGTCTGATTGGTTGCATTTCTTTATATAAAAGTGAAAGGTATTTATTTATGTTCTTGTGAAACTATGACTGTGAGTGCTGGGGCACTAGTTATGAGTAGTTAATAAAGTTATGAGTAGTTAAAGTAAATTAAGTGCTGAGGCATTAGTTATGAGTAGTTAATAAAGTTATGAGTAGTTAAAGTACATGTAAGTGCTGAGGCACTAGTTATGAGTAGTTAATAAAGTTATGAGTAGTTAAAGTACATGTAAGTGCTGAGGCACTAGTTATGACTAGTTAACAAAGTAAATGTAAGTGGTGAGGCCCTAGTTATGAGTAGTTAATACAGTAAATGTTAGGACTCGTCATTTTGCTGTATTTTTTTATTTTAGAAAGTTTAAGTGTTATATTTGGCATTCTAAACCAGATTGTGTATAAAGGTTTATCTGTAAGTGATCATCTAAGTTTGACAGGGGGGCAGCAAGTGGATGTATTTCTTAGGGTACCAGACTGCCTTGCTACAGCACTGAGTTCAGTGTGCGTTCAACATCAGTGCCCCCTCCGCTTCCCTTGTTATGTCAGAATGAGAGATGCAGGTTACTTGTTGTGACCAGCAAGACATCAACACTCAACGCAATAACCAAGCTGCTCTCAGGACACCACAAGGTTGCCAGTAATTACAAAACAGCTGCATGTGGCATATGGCCCTTACAGTACACGAGCCAATAATATTCAAGGTAGTATTGTGCAAAGAAGATAAAATAATTTGGTGTTATTCCAGTAAGGCCTAAACCCTACAAACCAATGGCATTTTAGAAACAGGGTTAAACTGAATACAAAGATGTGTAGCACTGTCACCTTTGGTAATAAATCATAAAATTCAACAGCAGCTTACAATACAGGCAGCAGCTCACTTCAGACTGATAACACCATTGGAGATCTTGTCACCATCACAGGTAACTTCCGCTTCTTTAATCACCATTTAGAAACAGTTGTCAAGGAATCAGTTTCTCTCTCCCAGTTAATAACTAAAGGTATTTCATCCAGGTCAAAAGAGGTTCTGATGTTATAAATTTTCATTCATTCCTCAACAGTTGGGTTCGGATCCAACTCAGCTGTTATTATAGCTTGTGGCCACTAGCAGACACTCAAGCTCCTCCCTTACCCATAAATCCATATCCCTTAACATACCTCAGATCTTGTTTGCTGCTTTCATGTTTGGACATGGTCGCTGTGAGCTTTCAAGCTTGTTAATTTATTTTGGAGAGATAAGTAAAAGATTTCCCAGTTACTTGTTCGATTGCTAATAACCTTGTATTATATTTATAGCCCACGGTGTATTTCTTCCTACAATAGTTGGTAAGTTTCTTTTCCTTTCCTCTTTCATACTCACACTTTATGTGTACTCTTAAGTACCACTGTTGATAGTTTTCTGTCTTAGTTTATATATATATATATATATATATATATATATATATATATATATATATATATATATATATAAAGAAAAAAAGTTTTCCTATTGCTTATCCTTTTACTTTATGTTATAGGATATGTCTGAGAAGGGTTTGTCTGGATTCAAAAAGTGGTAAGAATGCGGATAAAAATTGCCACTTTCTGACATGCATGCCTTATGCGTGTTCTGCCTAGGCCCACAACACCTGCAAGTCAATTGTAAAATCTGTAAAGCTTTCAATCTGTGTGTTACAGTGGATATAACAAACAAACTTATTTTGAAAAAGCTATTACCTTCTTCTTTTTTAGAAGCCCTATCTGGGGTTCAACTTCCCAAACTAAAACTCAAGGAGCCATCTACTAAGTCTTCTGGTCCTTTGAGATTCTTGGCTCCCTCATTGGATCCAACCATGGAAACACCAAGGAAAAAACACAAGATGATGGATCTGTAATCAGCTCCTTCCCAGCCGGCATTGGATAGTAAAAAACTTTCTCAAATCGTAGTCTCATATCTGAAGCCATTACCAAGAACATCCTATTCTCCTTCTATAGATCCGGTACCATCTCGAGTACCTTTCCCTTTCCTGGAGACCCGCTGGCACTCTATATCACCATCAATGACATCTTCCCATTCTTCCAGGAGTCTGACCGAGGCTGATGTGGACAGAATGATGAGGACGTTTCTCTCGGCACAGATACAGATGGAGTTCATCTGCCTCTTACCCCTTTGGATCAGGAAGTTTTTGCTAGCACTACACCACTGATCTGTGCTCCTTCTCTGCTCTGACCTATCATTTTGGAGCCCTTGGCTCCAAGTTTTCTGGGACCATCTAGACTGGATCTGAAAATCATAGTATCTTCAGATCAGAGGCTTACTCTGAGTGCATTAGCTCCTTCAGTTTCAGATCTGGATAACCCTCGGAGCTGAGGTGTTCCTGTCAGATCCAAGGCAATAGAGTCCACTCAGAAGTTGGTGGAGCCATCTCTACCCCTTATGGCTTTGGCATTGGATAGCTTAGCTCTGACTTCTGCCTCGGGTACATCGCATTGGGGGCAGTAGGTGCAGATGAATTGGAAGCTTAACTTCTCGGTTTCATTGGCTTCCTTTTCCCCAAAGTGTTCTACCTTTGAGATGGTGGAGAGAGTGTTCTCTGCTTCTACAGAATGGACAGTTCCTTCCCCCCAGATCTCTCCTCTGAATCCCATGTGTCTCTGTGTCTTAAGCCCCATTTTTTCACTCCACAGGGACAGCCGGCTCAAAGTCTCCAGGCTATCCAGCAGGGTATTACTATTTCTTCTGATACTTCTCTGGAACACCTCCCTGAAAAAGACCCTAGGAAGAAGAAGTGCAAGAGGAGGCACTTGGACTCCCCTCAGGAATTAAGATGCAGATTTCAATGACAGGGAAGGGTCCCAAAGATCTACACCCAAAGACATTTCATTTGGAGCCCTCCTAAAGATCCTGAAGCAGAGGGGTGGGTTGGTCCACCGATAATCCTTCCAAAAAGGAATCTGTATTCCTGTAGGCCTTTGGGTCTGGCTGTTCTCCTTAATCTGTATTCCTGTAGGCCTTTGGGTCTGGCTGATCTCCTTCTTGGGTGACTCTGCCTGCCAACTAGCTAATTGACTTGATCTCTAGGTGGGCGTGGAAGGAACCAAGCAAAGATGAGCCAATTCCCAAGAGGCCAGACCGAATTTTGTCACTACCTGCAGAAAAGGAATTTTTGAGCAAGGGAGTTCCTGTAGATGCCATGGCTGTGGCAGCAGCAACCAAGAAAGAACTCACAGAGCAGAGTTCTTCTGTCCGTTTCCCTAACAAGGAGTCTAGGGCATTAGACAGATTTGGAAGCATGTGTATGCTGTAGTGACCTTTGCACTCAGAACTGATTTGGGAAGCATGTGTATGCTTTAGTGACCTTTGCACTCAGAACTGATTTGGGAAGCATGTGTATGCTTTAATGACCTTTGCACTCAGATCACTGAATTATTTAGCACACTTCATGAGATTACAGAGGGATCTGATTAAAGAATTTTTAAACTCAATCTTGGGACCAGTACTCCTGAGGCACTGTTTTCTATGGCCTCACAGTTGGCTACCCTTCAATCAATCAGTAACTCTTCCATGAGGTTTATCTTCCATGCTGCTGAAGATACATCAAGGGCAGTAGGTTCAGACATTTCTATTAGAAGATATGCCTGGATGCATATATGTGACTTTGAGGAGCCCTTCAAGTCTTCTTTTGTCAATGCTCCTTTTGATGTAAGCTCTTTGTTCAGCCCCAAAGTTAAGGACACACTATCCAGGTGTGAGCAAGATGGAAA
The DNA here is from genome assembly GCF_019279795.1 of Protopterus annectens. Taxonomy (NCBI): domain Eukaryota; kingdom Metazoa; phylum Chordata; order Ceratodontiformes; family Protopteridae; genus Protopterus; species Protopterus annectens. Next base: position 56,088,038 of record NC_056739.1, on the reverse strand, counting down.
GATCCTCTTTGCAGTGGGTGTACATTTTTCTACTACTCAAAGGACCTTTTCCAGAAATCAATGAAGAGGTTAGAAAATGTGGTTCAGGCAGTCTCGGGGTCCTTTCCAAGATCCAAGTGGAGATTTCAGAGGTGGAAACTCAAATGGGAAACACCACCCATACCCCAGAGGAGGCCCACAGAACCAGAGGTCTAGCAGTTCTTTCTCCAATAGTCCCTAACAGCAATCCTGAAAGGAGGCCCAAATGTCCACCTCCAGAGGCAATCAGGGGTTGTTTATCCCTGCACTATGGAGCTTGGCTAAACATTACAAAGATACTTTGGCACAGAGGATTTTTTCCAGAGGTTATGTAATTCTCTTTTTACTATCACCTCTACCTGTATGCAAATATCCAGATGTTCCACCCAATCAGAGGAGAGCAGCAGCTCTACAGATACAAAAGGTGCTAGAAAGAGTCATCCAAGAGGTCCCACCAGACCAGATTGAATCTGGAACTTACTCAAGATTCTATTTAGTGCCAAAGAAAACAGAGGACTGAAGATTTTGGATCTCAGCAGTCTGAGCAAATCAGTTCAACACACCAAGTTCTGGATGTTTACAGTTCAGTCCATTCTGCCCTGTTTGTGCAGGGATGACAGGATGTGCTCGTTAGACCTTCAGGATGTGTACTGTCACATGAAACTGAACAGACAATCCAGAAGGTATTTACACTTCCAGCTGGGAACCAGTCACTATCAGTTCAGAGCACTGCCCTCTGGCATCACCACAGCCCCCAGGGTGCTTGCCAAATGCAAGGCAGTAGTAGCAGCTGACTTGAGACTGTAGGGATTCTGAATGTTTCTGTACTTGGATGACTGATGCATTACCACCCCGACTAGACATCTACTGATAAGAGCTTGAAACCAGGTGCTCCAAATGTGTTTCAATCTAGGGATCACCATAAATTACAACAAATCCCAGCTAGAACTGACTCAGCCATTGGAGTTCATAGGAGCAATTTTCAACACAGTGTCAGAGGCAGTTTTGCTTCCTCTCTCAAGCGTACAAACTATCAGATCCCAGGTCAGAAAGATTATTCACAGTTCCACAATCTCAGCCCAGTTGGTCCTACAAGCCTTGGGATCAATGTATGTGGCTATAGTTCTAGTTCACTTAGCAAGATTTCACATAAAAATTCTTCAATGGATGTTAGCAGCACAATGGTCAATTCTTTATCATCACTTCTGCCCAGATAAGGATTACCCAGGCATGCAAAATATACCTTTGGTGGTGGATTTGATCAGTTTCTGCAAGGCCATTCCTTCATTCTCCCTCAGCCCCAAGGCATAGTGACCATGGATGTTGGAAGGACTTCCTGGGGAAAACACTCCAAGACACTTGATCCCCCAAGGATGCCAATACACATATTGATATCCTGGAAATGAGAGTGGTGGTCTTAGCATTGCAGGCCTTCCAAGACTCTCTCCCTTTTGGGTCAATTGCAGTTCATACCAACAATATGTCAGTGGTTTAGTACATCAAGAAACAAAGAGGAACCAGTTCTAAGAGTGTGGCAATGGGTAATTTCTTCCAACTGATTTCCGATAGGAATGCACATTCCAGGGAGTGCAACATCATAGCAGACAAATTGAGCAGGGCCTTTCTACAACCTCAGAAGTGGTCCCTCAGCATGAAGGTGACAGAATGATATTTTTGACAATGCGGCCAGACTTGCTGTGACCTCTTCACATCTCCCCTAAACAACAAATGCAGCAGCATCTTTGCCCTAATTCCCCCACTGGGGGAAATCACTGAGGCACACTCTAATAGATGATTGTACCCTCGGTGCCGTCTGTGTGTATCCCCTAACTCCCTTGATCCCCAAATTGCTAAAGAAATATTTCTGGTTGAAGAGCAGAGTCATCCTCATTGCACCTTACTGGCCTCGACAAGTTTGGTCTCCATTTCTTTGGCATCATCTTGTCTACCAACCCTGGATTCTGGATCCAATTCCAGACCTCCTGCCTCACCCGATGGACATGATTCACCTGGATATCTCAAACCTAAAGCTGATAGCATGGTTTCTTCACTTCCGTTGATAGCCAGGCAACATATGCTCTCCTCTCTGGTCCACCGTATACTTCTGTCTTCTCATAAAGCTTCCACAAGAAAACTTTACAGACGTAAATGGAAAAGGTTTGTTTTTGACACATCAGAGACATAGTGACCCTTTTTCAGCCCCTATACATAGTGTCATTGAATTTTTGACAACAATTTTCAACAAAGGATCTATCTCCTCTACTGTCAGAGTTCAGCTAGCCACCATCTCTAATTTTCACACAGGAATTAAGAAATCCAACCTGGCTTCATCAAAACTTTGTAAGGCCTTCTCGAAAAGTGCTCTTCTTTTGAGAACTCCTTATATAGTTCCAACTCCCCCGTGGGACTTACATTTAGTACTGCCAGTCTTAATTCATCCCCCGTTTGAACCAGCAGCAAAATGTGATCTGAAGCGTCTGACCTGGAGGACTATATTTTTGGTAGCCATCACCTCTTCTAGAAGGTTGTCAGAACTTCAAACATTATCTTCTAAACCTCCCTACTTATTTTTTCATGGGGATAGGGTGGCATTACAAGCCAGTCATTCTTTCCTTCTTAAGGTGATGTCAAAATCCAATAATAGCCAATCCATTAATCTGCCAGATATCTTTCCAAATTTTACAAACATAAAGGCGAATATGCTACACTTATCAGATGTTCATAGGCAATTATGTTTTCATTTACATAAAAAAAATATCAAGCATTTTTTTCCTTTGCAGATTCTAAATTGGGTAAGCCAGCTACAAAGATAACTCTAGCTAGATGGTTTATCATTTGTCTACAACAAGCTGGGCCTATCCTTATCAAAACCTTTAAGAGCCCATTCAACGGTGTCCATGGCAACATATTCAGTATTCTTATCCAGAGCTTCCATGGATGACATGTGCAGCTGCCTCTTGGGCTAATCTTCATACCTTTATCACTCATTACAAATTGGATCTGGTCTCAAGGGGAAGAGCTGCCTTTAGCTCAAGTGTGCTCAGGAATATCCTTACTTAGAGTCCACCCAGGGTTTTAGGTAGCTAGGGATTCTGTCCCAACTGTTGAGGAATGAATGAAAATTGACAACATTGGGTAAAGAACCTATGTACTCACCATAATGTTCCATCTCTGTTGTCTATTTTCATTTTTGGTGATAAAGAAGATAGTCTGGTGTCTGTGGACCTTAGAACCTTCTCTGTCCACTGCTTACACCTGATTGTAGCAACCAATGGTTTATGCTGTGGGTCAACTATTTCACTGGGGGTGACGTTACAATTACTGATTCTACCCCAGTGTGCTTTCCTTTCTAGGAGGAAGTCTACCTGAGTTGCACATTGGCCACCTTATATGTGATCTTGGGACTGTCTCTCTTTCTGACCCATGTGTTGGCTACTATCAAGCCATTTGTCAGACGGAAGTCTAGAATGGCCTTTCCTTCTTTATTCCAGTTGCCCCACCCATGTGGACCCAGGCAGTCCTCATATCTTGTTCCGTTTGCCTGTCCAGATATGTGAATTCAAGTCACCCATTATTAGCATCAATTCATGTTGTACTGCTTTATCTAGCAGGTCCTGCAACTGCTGTCTGAATGCACTGTTTTCCTTACTATCAAAGCCTTGCAGTGGGGCATTGGCTGAGATTATGAATACTGCCCTATCATTAGGCTGAAGTCTGACTGCCATGAGTCTATCGCCAATTCTAATGACACCTCTCACTCTCTTCAGAAGCCTCTCCTTCACCATAATTCCCACAACATTTCTATCCTGTCCTTCTCCTGAATAGTAGATTCTGGATCCCAAGCCAAGTGACTTTGCTGCACTGCCCTTCCATCTGGTCTCTTGAACATATACTGAGTATAGCAATTCTTAGTTAATGTTTAGCAGGTTGATTGGTTTTATGTCCATCATTCGCTCAACAGAGCTATCTCAGGTAACCCAAGCTGGGCAACTGGACACCAGCCGGCCAGTAGCTTACTAAACTAGAGTTGCTAAGCTTTATAGCAGGTACACACTGGCCAACAGGAGCACATACACCCCTCCCATTATTAGCATGGGTCTCTGGCATATATCACTGTAGGTCAGGTCCACAACGCACTTATCACCAGCAAATACTCATGCCCATTTTGCCAACATTAGTCAACATGACCAAATCACCTAGAGCCACATTTTATACACAATAAAGTGGCTAACCATGCCACTGCATGTAGTCTATGATCCAGGTTCTCCTATCACTAGGATACTGCACACCACAGTAGAGTCTGTGCTGCTGCCCACAGCTCCATTCATTGGTGAGTTTGAGATGAAAACACACAGCATGTGTTTCAGAGGCGGGAGGAATCCCTCAGAAAGAACATACAAACTCCAAATAGGTATTGGACCGAGGTCAGGACTGAACCTTGTATCTCCCTCCCCTTTTAAGACTGATCATAAACTAGTGACCTCAAATTATCTATGGTAAGTTTCCAGTTATTTTCATTAGGAGTTATATATAATTATCAACTGTGGGATAGATAAGGTCAATCTATAACCAAATTATTATTTCAAGCACAAAAAATAGAAATTAGCTTGGCTTAAAATGGCCAGCAATGGCAACTACGTTAGTACCTACCCATGAACCTATGAATGTTTACTATTAGAAACGTTAAACCTGAAGATACCAATATCTTAAATTTCAAGGATTTCAGATGTGCAAAGATCATTACATTTAATGACTACATTTTAAGATGTATTTCTTCAAGCATAACTCCAAATACTACCTCAACGGGAAGCTGCACAAAAGGATTCTATGCGCACATGGTTAAATGTATATAACTGACAGCACCTATCAGATCTAGATGTAACAGGATGTCTAAAAGCAAACCAACCTGGTGATCCACAACATAAATAAACTCTACAATAAAGCAGAAACACTCTTTAAAGTATACAACAGCGAAATTGACTAAAAATTAAAATTAAAAAAACTGTTGGAATACTAAGGCTTATGTTTTCAGAATGGACTTCTCTCCTTCTAAAAGTATAAATAAATGTAAATTTTGATGACTTTACAATCACTTTCCTATCTCCTCAGCATTTACTCTGAATATTATCTCAAGTGCAAAACAATTGTAGAAAGGTAGGAACAAGTCCAGGAATGTTTCCTGTGTAGAACAAACACTCATAGCTGAAACAAAACCACAGCCTAGAATATCATAAAGCATGTCTTAAAATAAGTTTAAAAGATGTAATGATGTTTTTTATGGGTATTACAAGGCTTGGCAGAATTATGCACCATACATTGTACATTAAGGAAACATTAAAAGTTATCCCCTATGCTCCTGTTTTTTCCACATATTTTTTGTCTTTCAGCTTTTCCCGGTTAGGGGTTGCCACAGCCGAACTCCGGTCCGCTAATGATTGGTAGTTGATTTTTACGTGCCGAGTTACCAGTCCTGACACACAACCTTCAACAAAGGTATGCCCATTCACGCATGTCTCCATGCAGAAGACACTCTAGCTAAGAATCGAACCGGACAGCGTCTTACTGTGAGGCGGCAACGCTACCGCAGCACCACCACCGCGGGTCCTTTTAATTCCCTTTAGATTATATTGTGTGTCTTCCATACACATTGAAAACTTTAAACAGTTATACCATGTGGAGTACCATTAAACCAATCCATAATACCTAGTGATTGTATTCTGAAATTCAATATTCACAAACTTTAGAAAACATAGAGCACCGGAACTATTATTTATGCCATGTTTCAAGAAGGAACTGGAAAACGCATACTTATAAATGCACATGACTGTAAACAACTGCAGAGCATCTCCTTGAAATTCAGCCTCATGTTTTAAATCTAGCAGGTCGAGGATTTGAACTTGCAGTCACTTGCTGAAAAATCCTGGACACAATGGCCATGTAAAGTAGCACCATTCTGTTTTCCCCTTCAAAATAACTACCTGGACCATCATTACACATTTTTAATTGTGCACATTTGGCCTTGCAATTGCTTCACCAACACAAGTCATCATCCATACAAGAATATGTAAAAGTTATTTCTGAAGACTGGGAGAAATCTGCAACAGTCCTAGGGACAAGAACTAAATCTCATTACTCAGCATTATTCCCTTGTATCAGGACTTCAACTGTCTAAACTTGAGTACATAGATTATGAACATGTGATCTTGGCTGTCAGCTTAATATTTTGCCTGGAGATTTAACAGAGTGCTTTCAAGGTGAGTCAGTAAAACTCCTTGTATAGAACTAGCTGATGATTAAGTTTCTTCCAGGTGTTGTGTCACCCACTGTAGTCACATGGGTTGTGCAGCTGCTGCAAAGCTATGTGGGCATTATGCCTAGCCTGTGATAGCCATCACTGTTGCTGTTCTGCAATGATATGCTCATGTGTTTTAGGTTCCAGCTAGTAATGTGTTACTGTATTATGATCAGATTGCTGTTAGCATTTAGCCATCTTGTATGAAGAAGACTTTGTTGCCAGATTTTCATTGCACTGAGGCAGACAATTTGAATTGGGTAAGTTGAGCTGCTTAACTAAATTGCAACAAAGCACTGAACTTTATTTTATTTCAATATTGTGACCAAGTCATTTTGATTGTTCGGAAACCTTGGGAAGCAGAGTGATCAAAATGAAAAATGACATTTTCAGCATATATCAGTATATAAAAGAATACATTTATAATAACCTACATACACTATTTAATATAGCCAGATGGTACCTGAAATGCTTCCTGACCAGACCTTGAGCAGCAGCTGGGAAACTGTCATTTGCAACCATATCAGAAGCAGATGGAAAACTGTTGAATGGAACAATCAGATTCCATTCACAGTGGAATCACTAGCATGCAGAAAATCAACACTTACCTTAAATAAACGCAGTATGTTCGCCACCATGATAGAGACGGAACTGGATGATGCTCCTATGACTCCTACCACCCTATCAGGTTTGTTGATGATGGGTGGCTCCCCATTGATACAGCGTACATCTGAGCTGTCCTTCTCAATCAAGGCCTGCACAAACGTCAAGGATTGCTCCAGAGCGTGTGTGTCCCGCGAACAAGTATCCAGAATGAGAGCTCCCAGAGTGATGTTCGGGAGGAGGTGAGGATCACTATTAATACGGTCCAGTGCATACAGCATAGCCTCCAGTCTGTGGATACCCTTCTCTTTCTTGAGCTCCCCACATGCCTTACCTTCTGCTCCTCGACCATGAACTGGAAAGAGTCCTCCCAAGGTAATGTCACCATGAATGCTAATGGAGTTCATGTGGCGGTGTCCATGGGATTTAGGTTTGGCGAAAACATAGACAGACCTGTAACAGCTGGCCAGCAGCAGAAAGACAGACAAATGTTCCAAGCACAAAAGCATATTCCTCATACCAGCCATTTCCAAGTAAAATGTATTGGCAAGCTTCAATGAACCCATTCGCTAAACATAATTATTTTTCTTTAATACAATTTCATTGTTTCAAAGTTGCTTTTCTTTTGGCTGTCTTGGTTAGTTATTTCCCTTGGCAAAAACTCAAAAGAAATTAAGGGAAGAGTTTCTTAAGAGATGCGAAAAAACGTGATTGTTTCATTTATACAAACGTGTGAGGGGGTAGGGGATGCTTAGGGGGACAGGGTTTACAACTGGTGAGTGTTTTTTGGGAGCTTTCTTCATTTATTATTCCTGTTGAAAACCTCTGTCGGAATAATGTCTCCAAAGAAAATCTGAAGGGAGGAAAACATCTGAAAGCACTTTCAAGTTATTGTTGTCCGATGGTTGCATTTGAAAGAGGCCTTAGGCAGTTGTCATCTTGCAGAAAGTGGAAGCATCTTTTCCTTACTACATAGTCTGTGGGAAAAAAGGTTAAAAACAGAAAATATTAAATAGAACTGTACTCTCATAAGTGAGCTTTGAAAAGCTCATATTTCATTCTGTTTGCATTTTCATTAATGCTCTATTTACAATTTTTACTATTATAACTTAAAGAACACATTTCCCTTTTAACCTCTAACTAGTCTAGCTAAGAGCTATGCATTAAAATACTGCATTTATATATTTAGACTTTCAAATATTTTAGCAAAAATATAGTAAGGGACATATTTCAATTGTAGTGTATACAGCTAGCATGAAACTTATTTATGGAAAAAGTAGTTAAAGGAAATGCAAAACTAAAACTCATCATTCTTAAAACAATATAGAGAACAAAGTCTGTGCTCTCTCCTTGCACCATTTTCTTACAGCTTCATTTAATAACACAGTATCTAGGACTGGACATTATAAACCCATATCTTCTAGGATGAATCTGTGACAGAGATGGATCACATCCTAACTGTGATGGTATGAAGGGCACCACTGCCGTGACAGGGGGCTGATACTAATGGCCCCCAAAGTGACCTCCAATGACAGGATGCCACCAACTGTGATGTCAATAGATGGCTGGCACTGACAGGTTTTGTATCCCTGCCAACCAAGGGAGAAGTAATAGCAGGAAAGGCCACACAAGCCTATCTCAATAATTAATTCATTTAATTCAACCTGGACCCAAAAGCATAAATGGAAAATGTACTGCTGTCTTGAGCATCGCCTTCTAAACTCCACACCTAAGCTGGACTGCACACAGGCCACTTACTGAGCTGAGTCTTTGTCTAAGCAACCCTAGAGCTCTTCTTCACCACTGTCTATGAGAACTAATGCCTTCCAGCATCACTTTCTCCACTGTAACTGCCTTCCTCACAAATTATAAGTTTTTTCACACACACACGCACACACACACACACACACATACACACACACACACGCTTCACAAGGAAGGCTGGATTTGGTCCAAAGACACACCAGCTACCAACTGATCAGAAATTAACTAGATATGAAATTATATAGATATGAAATTATATCCATCAATTTCTCTCTCTGATAATAGGCATAGGAATCTAATGGGAGATGTGTGCCACACAGATTATTAATGTACAATGTAAATAATGATTACCCTCTTTGAACATACATAGTGCATACATTTTAACTAACTAAATAAATAAATCAATGCCTGCCAAAAGATCACACTGTTTAATAAATGAAATTAAATAAAGAAAACAAAGCAAATGCAGATTAAAACATACAAAAGTTGGAACACTTACACAAAAATAAAAGACCATAAAGATAGTGCGGATACATATGGAAAAAAAATTAAACTACAGATAACAAACTTTGAAGACTAACTCTGACTATGGAAAAGCTGACCCTAGCTATCATAATTAGATAAATTAATAATTAATCTTCAAATAACAACTTTTCCAGATGGATACACCGCAAGACAAGCTAAGCTAGCATCAAACACACAGCACAGCATACACAGTCATATACAACATTTTTCGCCAGTTCCTAGTGTTCATCTGATGATGTCATTTCCCTGTTGCTGGTGTGAAGAAAATTATTTATTAATTGTTACAATAATATGCTCAGCAACAAAATCTTAATTACTTTAGACCTGCAGCAGTAATTTTTTGGCAAACTATATCTCCATCTGCTTCTCCTTCTTGAACGCCACCTTGATCTAGATTAGGAATATGCCAGATGTTAATTCCATTAGCAATTGCATATCAAAATACAGTTTCTCATTAAACATATCTTTTTTTTTGAGGGGGGTACATTAAGAGAGGAGACAACAAGTATGGAGATCCAACTCACTTTTAAAGACATTCCCTGTTCTTTTATATCCAAGGAGACAAATGTCACACATGAGAACAATACTCAGATTGCAGATGAAGAAAGAAGAGGAAGAAAGAAATATATCACCCTTTCCCAGTTCACTTAAGCCTTAAACTACGCCTGGCTTCACAATGACTGGACATCAAACAACCTGGGATATTATGTTCATAATCCCAGACCTCATTGACTTCATTTGCCCTTCTGATTTGGACAACACAATTCAAAACACTGCATTTCAACAACTGCACTGAAAGCAAGTTAATCTATTAATAAAAAAAGTTAAAAGACAACTACAGGCATACACTTAAAATTCAATGAATGAATGAATGAATGAACCAAAAATAAATTAAAATAAGATAAAAATGACATCCCTGGTTCCATGATACAGAAGGATGGAGTTTTTCATGCTACCCAGGTAACTAGGGTTTGATTATAGTCCTCAGCACTGGAGAGGCCAGAGAGGAAAAGAAAGCAATGAAGGGGTATGGCCTGCTTGGCCCTCGTACAGGGCAGTAGGAAAGGATTGCCTCACTCTAAAGGGGGGTACTCTGAGCAGTACAATTTACCTGGTGCACTGCTGGTACTCTGAGAGGAGGGGCAGGACTGCTTGGAGGGAACATGCCCTTGGTTGAAGTGAGGAGGACATTCTGTACAGATGATCCATTGCACATCCCTCCCAAGTACCCAACTCAGTTCACTCAAGTAGTGCCAGGGAGAAAAGAAAAAAATCAGTTGCCAAAATGGCTGTCTAAATGATGGTCCCTCAGTCATCACCCAAGTAAAAGGCACTGCATGGGCCAATTGCCATGAGTGGAATGATGGTCGACAGACAATATGATTTAATTGATGAAAAAAATAAATAAAATGAAATGAATAGGAAAACAAACAAAAAGAAAATAACATTTTAATCATACCCTGTTTTTTCACAGTACAAATATGTCTGCATCACTAACTTGTTGGTAGTTTTTTATCATTTTTATACCCTAAACTGTTATAGTTGAGATAGCCACAGTCATATATTTTTTTCAGTAAAGGTTTCTGTGTCCAAATTTTTGCCTCATATTTTTAGTCTGTTTTTCATAAAATTGTAGTTTTCTGGCAAATAATTGAAGACTGAAGTCAGAAAATAATGATAGATATTTGAGTTTCAGACTTCCTACCATCAAAAAGGCAATGCTAATGCAAACCCTGTCATTCTAGTGGCTTTCTAAGTTTGACCACTGTTCACCTGTGTCCCTAAGTCTCTCATCACACTTTTGGTATTTAGTGTACTGCCACCTATGTGGTAATTCATGGGTGCATGCTTTTTCCCAAAGGGGATAACTATACATTTCTTGGCATTAAGCTTGAGCCCATGGCTCTGGCACCAAGCATGTGTTTCTCTAAGGCCCTTTTGTAGAATATCCACATCATTTGGGGATTCAATAATGGCTCCCAGTTTGCAGTCATCTGCAAACTTTGTTAACCAGAGTCCCTTAGTGGTGGGCTGTAAATAAGAGAAGTAGATGCCAAACAAGATTGGTCCCAGGACTGGACCCTGAGGTACTCCACTTGTCTGGAGCTGGATTTGGAGTCTACTTTTACAGTCTGGGTTCTGTCAGTAAGCCAGTTGGCAACCCATCAAGTGACGTAGGGATTTATGCCCAGCTTAGTAAGTTTATCTATGATTCTAGAGTGGGGGGTGGTGTCAAAGGCCTTGGCGAGGTCTAGATAGGCTGTGTGGACTGCCTTTTCCTCGTCCATAGCTCTGGAGACTGATTTGAAGAAGTCAATCAGGTTCAGGAGACAAGATCGGCCCTTCATGAGCCCAAACTTGTGGAGTCCAGTGTTTGAAGGTTGCCAATATCTATGTTTATAAGTTCCATGATAATGCATTCCATGCCCTTGCAGATCAGTCTCGTCAGACTGATGGGACGGTAGTTCCCGGGATCCAAGTTGGATCCCCCCTTATGGAGTGGGATAACTGTAGCTGTACGCCACTGAGTGGGCACGAAGCCTGAGGTGAGGCTATGATTAAACATGACACTTAGGTGAGGTGTCAGTTCATTTTGTAGTTCATGTAGTAATTAGCCCAGGATGTCATCTGGTCCCATAGATGCTGTATTCTTAGCTTTGGAGAGTGTGGTTTCTGCCTGTGTAGCCGTGATTACCAGAATTTGGCAATCTTTTGTTATTGAGATGGGTCCTTTAGGAGGTGAGATAGGGGTAAAGTTGGCACTAAATTGATCTGCCAGGATATTGGCAATATCCTCGGGATCAGTATATTTAATGCCATTCTGTTTTAGCTCAGAGCATATCTGAGCATTGCCATTTAGATTCTTGACATAACTATAGAATGCCTTGTGGTTGTCTTTGGAATCTTTTGGCAATTTTATTTTTGTAACTGGCTTTGGAGAATTTTATGAGGGATCACAGCTTTTTACTGAGGCTGGTAAGGGAGTTTTTTGCATCCTGGGATTTTCTCTTTTCTGCAACAGTTTCTTTCTTCTGTTGTATAGTTTGTTTATGGCAGGGGACCACCAAATTAGCTTCCTTTAATTTGGAAGAGAGCGTCTTGGTTCTATTTGGGATGGCATGATTCATGCACAGGTGGATGTGTTCATACAGTGCCTTAGTGGAGAATTCAGCAGTTGAGCTTTCAGCTCCCATCTGCATGAGTGTCATGAAGTTTGTCACTTCAGACTTGAGTAGCATGAAGATGGCTTTGGAGAAGTTTTTTTACGGAGGTTTCCTTACTGGTGGGTGGGGGTGAGATGTGGATGTCAAGGGTGATTTGCTTATGGTCAGACCTGACCAATGACAGGGTGACCATTGGTGTGGAGCATCTATCTCCCATGTTGGTAATGACCAGGTCTAGGATATTGGAGCCCCTGGTGGGACAATGGATTAGTTGATCCAGGGCATTGGAATTTATGAATTCCAAGAACCGTTGGGAAAAGGTGTTGGTACCCGAGTAGTTTTCCCAGTTAATGGTAGAGTAGTTGAAATCACCCAGTATTAGGGTGTTTGGTAAATCTGAAGTAAACAGTTATACTGAAAATGAAATTCTGCAAAATCATGTGAAAGTTTTTTTTTTTTTTGTAACATTGCATGGCTGGCAGAGTAAATCCAACATACATAAATGATAAGCTGATTCATTAATTCTGGTAATGACTGCTCGCTCATTAAAGGAATCAGAGGCTGCTATGCACAGGGTTTACAGTTAATGCTTGAATCAAAGGTGCAGGAAAAGGGTGACAATTTATGTGGATGGTTGAAGAAGTAACTATATCAAGATGGGACAGAAAGAGGCTTTTAGTTATGTTATGCCAGTCTGAGTAAATGAGGTTCATTTAGTTTCCTTTAAAAAAGGTGAGGTTTCAGTTCTGACAGAAATTTGGTGCCCATAATGCAGTCTGTCCCAGACCGTGACATCTTTTTATTATTTTTCCTTTATTTTTTCATTTTCATCACTCTGCTGACTTAGAATGGCTGTGTCCTGAAGCAATACTTTCAGTGTGTGGAGAGAGAGTAACAGATTGTTCATTCAATAACTAAATTTGATTTTTGTTAAATGCATTTTCTTAAGCAGACTTTGCTGAGCCTTCTCCTGTTTTAGTAATGAAGAGTAGCCATATTACTTGTCTTTGTAGTGGTTTGTATGTCTTATTTTCAGGTATGCCTCCCCCCATCAGTCATCAGCCACTGTCTCAGTGGTGGGTGTCAAGTTTCCTCTCACTCATGGCCTGTGCTGCCAACTCATGGCTTCTGCTGCCAACTCATTTGTGAAAGACAAAACACAGTGACAAAGCTTCCTGTAGTGGGCCAAGTTATATATCAGACTTTGAAACAGCTTATAAAAGAACATAATCAAAGGGAGCCAAAACAGTGCACAGAAACTTCAGAATTATGTACAGACAGGAAAGAGAATGAGAAATGCATAAACATTTATACAGAGCACACTATAACAAAAGAGAACACACTTTTTGATTATATAAAAAAAAAAAATTGATGTGCATGCTTTTGTATTTTATTTAACAAGCTAATTGAAAACCGTTAGCCATTTCCCCCCACAATGTCAAGGGTCTCCTATTTCCCTAGAGTCGCTTTCTCAAAAACAGAATGCGCATGGGTAGCTTAACACTCCACTATGCCAAAGTCAGAATTGCTGCATTCTGGTTCTATTGTTTTATGAGCTGCAGTCTTTAATAAAAATCAGAGTTTGCATTTGATTTTTTGTCCATGAATCTGCATGAGAACAGCAAGTAAGGCATGCAGTCCTCCCACCAAATATCCCCTGAAGTTTCTGCTCATTTTCAAATTTATGACATCAGAGCTATGGGTAGAAATGTAACTGCTACACTAAAACTAGCATTAGTCCATCCGTTGCTGTCTTTCTTCCATTTACTTTTCAGTAGTTTGAAACAAACTATTTACAGGGGTCTATATCACAACATCGAACTTCCAAAACATCGACCGCCATGAGGTCGAACTTGGAAGTTCAAAATGTGATATGATCGAAATCTCAGAACAGCGATTTTTTTCCCAGGGAAAAAATTGCTGTTCCGAGAAACACACACACACACAACACATGCACACCACAAACCATTTATAATGTGGGGGGCTTCCCACCCCCCCTACTTAAATATACTAACTCTGAGATTGCACCACAGTGGAGGAAATAGCGAAGCCGGGGAAATGGCCCACCAACTTCTTTCCCTGGGAAAGAAGTTGATGTTCCGCGGCTTCAATATTTTCAGCTTTTGATCTTCCAAGTTCGACCTTATGTCGGTTGATGTTTTGGACGTTCGATGTTCCGATATAGACCCATTTACAACTCATTGTAACTCAAGGCTGGTGATACATCTAGAGTAATGGTGCTTATAAATTTCATAAATTAAAAAAAATAACTCTGTGATTAAAGAAAAACAAGTGTATCATTACCTTTTCTATGGAAACACCATTATCTGGAAGGAGTTGTCTCTGTCAGAACTCCAGAGAAAATAACGACATAAATATCAAGCTTCTAAGACACCTTTCTTTAAACTATTGCTGTAAATTGTATATGCCCTTACAAACGTGTATTAACAGATGTCAACTTTTTCAAGAAAGAAGCAGATATTTTTTATTAATACTCAAAATATCAAGTAGCTACCTGTACTGGTGTACACGTTTTGTCTCCGATTTTAATGCAAGCTACCAGGATTCAAGTAGCAAACCCGGGGTTTAGCTGGGAACACAGAATGAGTGCCTGATGGCTAGTTCTGCTGTCCTGAGGTAGGGAGTGAGATCGTCCACTGCAGGAGCATCCTTTGGTGGACATTAACATGTTAGTGTCTTGTGCACAAATGAGTCGGCTGCACCTGTGGTCAGGCAAGAAGAAAAGGGCTGTGCAGGAGGGCATGTGTTGGTAATTATATGAAATGCACCCATAATACATATGATAATACCCACAATGCCTACAGATAAGGTATTTACATTTCCTCACACTTTTCTGGCAACAAGTGTGACTTCCAGAATTCTAATCCCTATCAAAAGGAGGGACCCCCATTTGATGCTATTCCAAGTGAAATAGTGGGAAAAATGGTTAATAAAGCATTAAGGAAATAACTGAGCTGTTAAAGGGAAACCTATTACAAAAAATCCTTATACACTCCTTATACTGATAATTTTGACTTCTAAAATCTAGGATTATGTTTACACTTACACTGTTGTATTTTGTGGAACACTTTTTCCCCAGGATTATGTTTGCATTTACACTGTTGTATTCTGTGGAGCAAGTTTTCTCCAGGATTATGTTTGCATTTACACTGTTGTATTTTGTGGAACACTTTTTCCCCAGGATTATGTTTGCATTTACACTGTTGTATTTTGTGGAACACTTTTTCCTCAGGATTATGTTTGCATTTACACTGTTGTATTTTGTGGAACACTTTTTCCCCAGGATTATGTTTGCATTTACGCTGTTGTATTTTGTGGAACTGTTTTGTTCCCCACTAATGAAAGTCTTCTGGTTTATCAGGATTTAAAAACTGATCAATAAGTGAACAGGATGTGAAGCATATTCTGGCACTCAAAATACACAAATGGCTTTGTTCAAGATTTACAGTTACAGTTCTTTACTATGGTTCATCCTGCACTAGTCAGTAGTGGGGTGTCATGTCAATGCACTCTAAATTCCTGCTGCACACCCTACTTTACTTCATTATTGAATTGTTGCTGTTGTGTATATTTAAACTGACAATCTAGAATGTACTATGGCTTTTAATACATTTTTATAGTGCTTTTGTTTATTGCATTTTTTACTTCATACACTGAGCTATGAATGAAATGCAATACCCTTCTTGCCTTGGGATGTTTCTGATAACAAAATATATTTCCTATGCCACTAAAGAAGGAAAAAGGTAAAATAAAATTACTCTCAGTTGTTGTTTGTCTTTAATATAGTCAGGTCTGTCAAATAGTATTCCAGCTTTCACAACAGGCAATTATTTTATCTTTTCCTTTCGCATACTTATGCTGTTTACCATCTTTAATCACTATATTTTATAAAAATCTGAAGTAAACATTATCTGTTTCCTTATTAGTAAATTCAGTAAACAGTAAGACACATCCTAAGGATGTACAACATGTCGTTTGGCACAGTTTATACAACTCTTCCAGTTACCCTACCCTAGGGTTTCTTTTTTGTAAGCATGCAGTGTAATCAAATAAAATAAATGTGAGCAAGTGAGACACCCCTTCTTTTAGATTTGGAAATTTCTCTTACATATATCAAAGAGATATATTAGTCATAAAATTATTTGCTTAAGGTGAAAGAATGCCTTAGTTCACCAAACCATCCATCACTACATAGGAGATTTGTTTTATAGAACAACACATGTGGGTTTAAAGCCCCCTGTAAATACTACTTTTTTAATTTTGTGTTAAACTCTGTACCTGAAATGTTCGACTTGGCTAATAGGCACATTTTACCAGAAAATCCTCGAGTCCCTCAGGAGATCCTTTTTCAGATCTTTTCACAATCTTGTCTTCCTTTCAGGTCTGTGATCTGAGAAGCAGCCATTTACATGTGGCTCCAAAGACTTGACTCCGTCTTGTTATACTTCAAACACACCAGACTAACAATCACAGAGCTGCAGGAGAATGAATGTACCCTCTTACATCCTAGCATAGGCTTTCTTTAATATGCATTATCAGACCTGTGTGTCGGAGCTCATCTGCATTATTCTGGAATGTCCTTTCACATATATTTTGCATTATTTTAAGCTTAACTCTGCAGGTATCTATTCAGACTGAGTCATGTATATATAAATGCATTCATTCATTGACATATGCTGGAAGATGGCTGTAGGACTTCAAATAGATAAAAGATAGGCAGCAGAGCTCCAAAGATGTGTGTGTGTGTGTGTGTGTGTGTGTGTGTGTGTGTGTGTGTGTGTGTGTGTGTGTGTGTGTGTGTGTGTGTGTGTGTGTCTGTCTGGGTTAGTTAGGAGATTGGTAGGATAGGGGTGTGTGTATGTGTGTGTGTGTGTGTGTGTGTGTGTGTGTGTGTGTGTGTGTGTGTGTGTGTGTGTGTGTGTGTGTGTGTAGGATAGAGGTGTGTGTGTGTGTGTGTGTGTGTGTGTGTGTGTGTGTGTGTGTGTGTGTGTGTGTGTGTGTGTGTGTGTGTGTGTGTGTGCGTGCGTGAATGTGTGTGTGTGTAGATCCACACAATGTTTGCATGCCAGCCCTGAGAGCCACAATTTCTGCTCATCCGCTCTTTTACTTAAAAGATAAGACTGGATCAGAAAAGCTGTGTGCGAAGGCCATATTACATCAGGAAGAGGCATGCATTGTGACCAACTGATAATGACGGGTATTTTATCTGCACCAGTATAAAATTACTTGGTGAAAGCCTCTGTGGGAAAACAATAACAACACACATCCAAACACACGTCCAACTACAGATTTCCTTTCATACAGCCACCTTGATTCATGTTTGCTGTGTTTTCTAAAATGTTATTTTAATACAGAGAAGAGAGACCTTCAGGTGTTTTATTGTGAAAGAAGCATGGTTCTCTGCTGTAACTCTGAAGGAAGAAAGAAAATAGGTCAGGGTGAACAGATCTGAAATCAAAGTTCACTTACTGAAGCTGGTAAGTAATCTTGGTTTAAGGGCATCCCTGTGGGTTATCAGCTCTATACTAATCAAGGAAACATCTGAATGAAAGCTCATTAGTTCACAACTTTAATGCAACACACAGGCAGATCACCAAATGACCCAGAATAAATGTTTCACAGAGACTGGTGACCAGAGATTAGTAACATACATCCATTTTCAGTAAGTGGCCAGCTGTAGTTAAAGATGTCAGCAGCACCGATTTACCTCAACCTGGCATGCTGGAGAAGGGAATGAATGACACAATGTGCAGAGAAAATGGTTGTCCCAAGATCAGCAGCCCAATCCCAAGTCCCGTACTGCCTCTTAAAATCCAGGCAAAACAGCCCGCTGTTCCACATTGAACCGGCATGAATGAAAGACCTTTTTTTTTTTTTTTGGTCTTCACTTAGCGAAGACTTAGGTCCCTACCTGTCCATTCAGAAATCTGGCAACCCTGATGCAATTTATAAAAGTTACTGCCAGTGCTGAGTCCTCTTTACAGCTAGTGGCAGCAGTGTCCGACTCACAGACAGCCCTACTCCAGCGCTTTAAATTAAAGAGGTGCAGCACTATAATCGGCCATCTCTCTGGTCGACCACAAATGCAACTAAGCATTCTGGGAAAGTGCGTCGGTGGCTCAACAGGTAGAACACTTGACTTTGTTGCTGGAAGACCAGAAATCTGTGTGTTCTATTCTCACCAAATTTCTCTTAAAACTACCTGTTCTAAAGACTTAAATCTTACCTGTGATAAAAATAGGACCTGCTGGAGAGATCGGTATGTATCCCAGAGACTACCTCATCTATGGAACAGGCTCCCCATCCATGTGAAGCAGAATTCCACCCTAACCCAATTTAAGTGCAACTTGGACAATTGGATAGGAAACCGGAAAAGCATCCCTGGTTTGGCACCTATGTCTCTAATGGACACAGGTAACCTGTAAATGGTTCATTTCCCAGGCCCATGCTTACACTTATCAAGGGTATCAGAACTTGTCAGAGATTTGAAAGGCTAAGCTTAAAAAGGCCATTGTGGTTGTTAGCCTAGTAAACACCTATAAACCTATGAACTTATGAGACATATAATAATGATTCATGTCCTCTACCCTGAAAATGCCTGTGGTAAATTATTTATGCAGCCAGGCAATTCATAAAACCATTCCGCTGTATAAATTACCATTGTCAGCCATATTACCTAACACAGTCAAAAGCTTGCATTCAACCATTACCATCAATGGAATTGATTGTGTTACAGGTAAGTGGTGGGGAGTTCAACAGACAGGTAGTGTGTGTGTGTGTGTGTGTGTGTGTGTGTGTGTGTGTGTGTGTGTGTGTGTGTGTGTGTGTGTGTGTGTGTGTGTGTGTGTGCAGAGGTATGAGAAGTCTCAGGTAAGTGAGGATGAGTATGTGTGTGTGTTTCTGCCTGGGTGGTTACAGTAGAAGGGGGTTAGTTAAGGGATAGGTAGGGTAGGTAGGTGTGTGTGTGTGTGTGTGTGATGCAGAGGGAGGGGAATTCCATACTTCTGAACTTCCTCCTAGATTATTGACAACTAGCTGTATTACAGGGGGTGTGAGGAACACTAGACACCAGGGAACATAATAAATATTATTTTAAATCATTAACAAAGTTAACAGAAGAACTGATTTTGTAAAATATAGCTGCATCTACATGGATAGAAGTTTGAGACTTTAATGTCGGACATTACTGACTGACTACATTTGTCTGTGTCATGGGCATGGTAATTACAGGAGGCAAATTTATGGATGTTCTCTGACAGTATGGGGCAGTTGAGAGGTATGGAGAAGTGTCCTTCTGTGTGAGTGAGTGGGTGAGTGAGTGAATACTTTTGTGTGTGTGCTTAACTGTGTATGTTTGTGGGGTGTGAATAAGGTGGGTGCCCTTACCAATACGATGCACAGGCTGTTAGCATTGATTACTATAGCAAGGTATATGTTAGTGCTTGCAGTAATCAGCAACCAATTCAGAAACATGCAAATTAGCCAATAAGAAGGTGTTTCTTCATTGTGGCTAATGTGTCCGAATGACTGCTTCTAACAATTAAGTTTAAAGAGCCGTTTTGGCTTCAGCTCTATGTCTCACAGCTGGGCTGCTTCTAAATCCAGCTCATAGTGTTAGCGGCTGGAGCACCAGCTGTAGTTGTTAACTATGACAGAGTCAAAAAAAGCATGTCAGAAGGGGACATTAGCGCAATCATTTACAGGTAGTCAAACTGTGCAGCAGAAACAGCAGTCTGTGTATATATGAACATTAAAAGGATTTGCCAAAAAACTGCTGTCATTACATAAGGAAAAAATATAGCAGCACAAGTGCTGACCCAGTACAAGCAATGTTGTTTGGTCTCCATCTCCCTCCTGAGCAAAGCTGTATTGAGTTATGAAGTGTGCCTAGTGCTACTTTAGGAGCAGGAAGCGTAATTCCTTTCCTGGGACCTAAACATTTCTAATCCTGCACACTTTCCTTAGTACATTGTGCTATCTTCAGGAAGGAGCAGAAGTGACAAAAACCACACCTCACTGCATAGGTGCATAGGTTTATGGTTAGTCAAAGAAGACTAGGGTGTTATGAAATCTTTTGAAATGACGCCATGGTGTACTATGGTACTATGCAGTACTGAAGAGTCCACAGGGCTTTCATGGATATTAAAGGAACATATTTCAGGAATGACAGCAAATGCCTGGGACTAAGGAATATCAGTGTCACTGGGGACCCATGGTGCAGCCTGAAAGTAGGCTTAACTAGAGTGGAAGCTGGCTTTTGACCATCATGTGTTACCAGTAGTAAAGAAATTATTCTATGTTGCATAGCTCATAAACAGGAGTATGTAGTCAGCCCTATTCAGAGCAATTAAGTACAACACCCCCTTCTGTACGGGCCAGGCATGTGCAACAAATGGAATGTCCACAGAGATTTCTCACAAAAAGGATACAGGGTGTGAACAACATGTCTTATACAGATTACCTCATAGCTCTATCCCTGTAGTCAGTCTCCTATAGACTGGCATACAAGGCATCCTTGCATCCCATTCTGATGGACCTTCTGCATATCTATAAAACAAATAGATCAGTATCACCCAAACAAGGGACTGAGATCTTGCGTGTGACATAAATAGGACATGTTGGAGGGACAGGTATATGTCTCAGAGACCACTCCCTTTCTGGAACAGGCTTCCCATCCATGTCAAGCAGAGTTATTTGCAAATCAAATTCAAGCATAAATTAGTCCAGTGGATGTGGAATCAGAAACTCACGCCTGGTCTGGTACCTATATCCCTAATGGACAGAGGCAACCTGTAAATGCTTGACCATCAAATCCAAGCCTACAAATACATTGGAGAGTAATCTTAAGGTACTAAAAACTTGTGATACACAGTTGGGAAGCATGGCTAGTCTTAAAAGGTCCCTGTGGATGTTAGCCTAGTATACACCTATGAACCTATGCTCCTATGCTTTGTTCAGTAGCAAATGCAAAGCAGGAAGTAGTGCTCGAGGTGCCTAGATTTTGCAGAAAGCAGATGATTGTGACTATTTTGTCAGAAGTGCCATGTAGCGTGGTAGGAAAGGAGATTCAGATGGAGCTGAATGCAGGACAACCTTGACTCTTATACAAGAAGTGCTGGGGAACAGCTGTGCAGCACAGTGCAGTACAGGGTGCAGATGATTATTAGTTGGTGACCCATACTCTAATGTCAAAAGGGCTGGGGAGTGGCTGTGTGGTGCAATCAGGTTAGGGGTGCAAATACTGCTGACACTAGATGACCATGAGTCTTATGTAAAACATGCTGGGGAGCTGTTCTGCAGCATGTTGGGGAAGGGTGTGCAGATGACGTCGACAGTAGACAGCCCTGATGTATGTCTGTAGTGCTGGGGGGCTGCTGAGAAGGAAAGGAGGAGACGGGTGCCACTTGGATGTTGGACCAGAGGTGGTGCTGGACAGCTAGTGTGCAGCACAAGAGGGGATGTTCCTTGTTGCAGACATGTCTTGCTTTTGTATCAAAACTGGTACTAGGAGGTGGTTTTCAGTGGAGGATTGGGTCCTCTACCTTAAGTGGTGCTGGGGAGCTGGTATGCAGTAGAGGACAAGGGGGTCACCCTTGGCTCCTCTGCCTTAAGTGGTGCTGGAAAGTTGGTATGCATCACAGGAAGAGGGGGTACCCCTGGCTCCTTTGCCTTAAGTGATGCTGGGGAGCTGGTATGCATCACAGGAGGAGGGGGTACCCCCTGACTCCTTTGTCTTAAGCGATGTTGGGGAGATGGTATGCATCACAGGAGGAGCGGGCACCCCCTGACTCCTCTGCTTAAGCGGTATGCAGCCAGAGGTGGAGAGTGCACCCTAGCTGTTGTGTCAGAAGTTGTGCTGGAAAGCTGGTGTGTTGCATAAGGGTGGAGGGGTGCCATTTGGCTCTTTAGTCAGTAGTAGTGCTGAGAGGTGATCCACCAGTGCAATACTTGGATTTCAGTAGGTGATGCCAAAATCTTGAGTTTGGGAAAGCACCCTAGTATTGAACAACAAGAATTTTCTGTATTTGGCAGGAGGCTAATGAATTTCTAATAGCAGCTCCTGATAAAGAGTGAAGAATCCCCCCAAGGAAGGGCAGTTTGTGCAATATGTCAGCTTCTACTTTCATACCGTGAAGTGCAACACCAATTAAATGCCTATTTATTAATGAACTATAGTCCAGAAATTGTGTTTTGAACTGCAGAGTTCTTTTTTGGTTCAGACATCTGACCACATGCCCCTGTGTTAAGAGGCTGTAGTGAGACACTCGTTATGACAGTGGACAGGACAGTTCCTGTGAGGATAAGGTAGTGTTGTCTCCTTTATCGGCAGGGATTAAATACATTTAAATGTCAGGTTCCATATCAAACCATAATCTTTTGCTTAATATCAAACTCAAACAACAAAAAAAATGACCAGAATAAAACTGGGTTACAAGTTTCACCTGAGAGATGACTTTGCAAAATTAAGTGCTGCCAGGATTTAGCATCCCTGCACTGTTTAAATTATACTTTGCATTAGAACAAACCACCCAGCCTAGCTATTTATCAGTGTTAAAATAAGTATTATAAACTTTAATTCAATGCAATCTGGAATTCTATTTTGCTGAAAGTGAACCTATTTCCCAACCAGTTCAAAAACTGAAAAAACTTTCATTGCAAACCTCTCAACTGTCCAGATTTTCGAAGACTGTCCAGATTTTTGCCTCGTATTTTTGGCATTTTCCTCATAAAATGTCTTGTTTTCTTGGAAATCATTGGGCAGATCTAAGGATCGAAGTCGCTAAATGGTGACATACATTTGATTTTCATACTTTTTGTCTTTCAGAAAATGCCTCCTTTTATTCCAGCAGCTTTCTAAGTTTATAAGAGTAATATTTAAAATCTGTCCCTATTTTTGGTCTATTGTTCTCCCATTACATCAGGCTTTGTCCAGATTTCTTAAGCTGAAAGGTTGAGAGGTATGTTTGGTTGTGAAATCTCCCTAAATATGCTAGAGAATGATATTAGGATAAATCACATCTGCACTAATCTCCCATCCCATTTATTCTGTTGGTCAAACACTTGTTTTTTTGCTACATCCTGGTGTGTGGTGCCCTAAAGATGAAGGTTCTTCGCCACAATGGAATTGAGTTAACTGCAAGGTATTAGTAGAGTTCAGTTTAGGGTGACACTACACCTGTATATTTAACAGTTTTGGACTATCGTAGCATAAACTAGTTAGTTATCGGTCCTTTAAGTCTATTGTACTGACATGTAGTAGGAAGGTTATTATTTATCTACTGCTTGCATATCCTTATGGTTTTCTGCCTAATGTATGTTATGGTTACACATTTGTGTGACTTCAATAAATGTGATCTTAATAACAAAGAAAAATGAAAAGGTACTACTAATGCTCAGGAGCATCTTTTGTCAAGATCAAACACTTACGTGACTTCTGTCACCTCCTCCATGCCATAGTTTTACGTGTGTGTGTGTATGTGTGTGTGTGCATTTGTATGTGCATGTGTGTGTATGTGCTATCCTGCATGCTTATTTCTTTGGATATTAACAATGTGCTATGATAGAAAAAATATATATATAAAAGTACTCTGTCCTATGTATGTTATACAGCCTGCATTACATCCTGTGAACTGAGGTATTATTTTTCAAACGACAGTCTGCACACACAATATAATCTGGCCAAAGAAATACATGGAAGCTGTCACTAGTGACCCTATTTTGGATAACATTCAACCTTCCTTCTCCAAAATGTCGAACGTTACCTCCCATAATGTGAAGTGAATAGGCAAAACCTGATACAGTACTCCCACAATGTGATGAAAACCACCAAAATGTGAAGCAAACGAGCAAAATGTGGAACATTGCCTCACATAATGTGAAGCAAACCGGGAAAATATAGAACACTCGCTAACAACTTCAACTTCAAATATCACAGCGTGGTTGCAACCTATTACCTCAAACTTCCAAAATGATTTGTTGATTAATTCATATGTTTTAATGATATTTACCACAGTTATTAGTTAAAAAAGTATTAACATGAATATATTATAGACCTATTCAATATGGAACAAAACGATGGGACATTTTTAAACTAAAATGAGGAAATGTTCCCTGATATTGAGAGACAATTAAGAGGCATGGAATGCACTTTTGTAAAAAATGTACATATTTTTGTCATGAAGCGTTTGTTGATGTTTCAATGTATTCCACAACTCTGCCCTCTAGTGGTTACAATAGATAATAGCATGGTCTTCATTTGTTCCAGCTGCTGCAGGCTGTAGTAAAGCAACAATAATCCTGACTGTCCATAGTCTGACACCTATTAGCTTTCCAGAAATGCAGTAAACTTCTTCAAAGGTAATTCTCAAGCCATTGAAAATATATTTATTCAATGCAGCCTCGTTCATGATCTTCAGGTTATAAAACTGTGAGCTTCTCTCTTGCATAGGCTAAGGTGTTCTGTCTAGCTTGGACTCTTTTCATTATGTTATGTATACTCCCCCAAGACACCCACAGCAAACTGAAGGTGGTAAGAAACACCGGAGCCTTCAGCCTCGGTGGCTGATCATAACCATAACATATTGTCTCAACAAAAAACGAAATCTAGTTAGTATTTCAAGTATCACAGTAAATAAGAAACAGCCTACGGTAGACAACATACAGTCATTATATTATGTGCCAATTTCAATGCTATAGTTGATTAAAATACAGAATGACTTATCAGTGACTAGTATTACAATACTTATCTGAATGAAGAAAGAATGATAAAGAATTTTTACTTGCTGCATTTTAGGAACTGCTCAATGACGGTTAACAAAAAATGATATATTTTGATTCTCTGAATTCTGAAATAATGAAGAATTTATTCAAATTCTTCTTAGTTTTACCTATGAACAAAAAAGTATGCAGAACTGTTTTGATGACTCCATCCTCTTATGATTCAAATACTATTGGGGTCAGATTGTATCACAGTCACAGTGTCCATAGGACACTGAGATTCTAACTGCATGCATGAACGTAAATACGCTACCAGTTTCCACAATTTTAATGCCTATCATGAGAACTAAATTCGACAAAACATGCATAACAAGCCTACATCATAAAAACTGCTGAACTATTTAGAAATTTGTAGAAGGTTAGACAACTAGATCCAGTCAGTGTGCCCATGATCTCTGCAGATTTTTCAGTATGTCATATCCTTTATTATTAAATATCTCCCTTTCTGAAAACTGCTTCACTCCTACTCTCTATTTATAGGTTAAAGAAATCTAAAACTCCTGTAATTTTACCCTTGAATCTTTGTTGTAAAAAGTACACATGCCATAAAAGGTGAACATAAAAATGTTTTATTAGTTTATTAAAAGCAATACATTTTCAGTCTGTTTCCTACTTTATTATTTTCTGTTAGGTTAACTAAACAATAACACAGTGGGAAATATTAATGTAGTAGGGCAAAGGTAAAATACAAGTAAGGACCACATGCTAGATATTCTGCCATATTGGCACATTTATTGTCCTGTAAACCAAATTTGTTGTTCTGGTACTGATTAACTGCAGAAGGTGCAGTCCAAGGGACACTGCAGATTTCCTTGTTTGGTTCTACTGTCTAGCTTCTGGAGAAAGATTTTATTTGTATTTAATATTTGCTTTTATATCATTACAGACATTTGAGAGCAAAATGTTGCAAATTAATATTTTTGTATCTCAGTATGCTTTCAAGAATAGAGCTATCAAACAAAAATTATGGGAGTGCAGTTGATGTGTGACTACATGTGTGATGATACACTAGAAATTAAAGTGCACGCTGATCAGCAGAGGAAGTGACCATAGAAATGCTTACATTAAGTACAGGGTGAAAGTAAACGAAAGATGTGGGCAGTGTTTTTATAACAACTGGATTTGAACATCTTGTTATTCATAGGATAGACTTAAACCCAAACAGGTCATCAGCCAAAGCTATTTCTTACAGAATATTCTCTATCATCTAGGCAGCTTCCTCCATGTACTTATAAATTCCTATACACATATCATACTTAAGAGTAAAACATGTCATGGCCTGCATTTGCTGTTCATTGATTCATCGATGAATACCAGGCAGTCCGTCTTTAGTTAGCCTAGCCCAGAACATTCCTCCAGCCTTAATGAGACATATAAAAGGCAAACAGAGAATCTGTGACTGCCATCCAATTGTTGAAATTTATCTTGAATGTAGCAATGTGCTATGAAGTATGTTGACATGTTCTTGAAACACGGTATGGGTTGGGATATGTATCTGCTGCACCAACATGTCCTACTAATTTATTGAGAAAAAGTAAGGTTCTTCATACTGGTATTTGACAAACCATTATTTCTAAGAAGATGTAGAAGAATAAGAAGAAACCATTAATTCTCCAAAGACACAGGGGGTCAAGGAAGCTAGTGTCTATCACGGTACAAATAGCTAAATACAGATCTTCGTGAATGGGTTAAACTACATTCAATTCTTTATTATAGCTATCTCTCTCTCTCTCTTTACATATACTGCATATATCAAACATCTTCAACCATACAACCATTAAAATGGCTATAGAATTCATGCAAAAGAAATAATGACACATTTGTGAGCTGTTAAAGTGAGACTGTTAGAATGTGAGCCACTGTTGGAGGATGAGGTCACCATGAGATCCAATCAGCTGTGGAAATTCCCTGGCACATGAACAGCTGTTTCATGAGATCCAATCAGCTGTGGAAATTCCCTGGCACATGAACAGCTGTTTCATGAGATCCAATCAGCTGAGCACATGAATAGCTGTTTCATGAGATCCAATCACATGAGATCCAATCAGCTGTGGAAATTCCCTGGCACATGAACAGCTGTTTCCCTTGCTATCTTGGTTTTTATTACCACAGTGCACAGCAAACCAGTGTGCATCTTGTCAAAGAGTACAACTACACAATGATCAAATGTCTTTGACTCTCGCATTAATCTCCATTTATCTCTTACTGCAGCAAATACCAGGCTCAAGGGACATGGTGATTATCCCTTCTCAGCTGGACAGGAAGGTCAGGATGTTCTACACAAAGCCAAGCTGACAAGCACAGAGCTGGCCGTGACTTCCCTGCTACTTCAGATTTTCAAGGGGAAACATTTTCCTTGAAACGGAGATGTGAATCTCTCTTGAAGGAGCAGGGCATCTTCTTGCAGTCAGGATCTGGACATCTTCCTGCAGTCAGGATTGGGGCATCTTTCTGCAGTCAGGATCGGGGCATCTTCCTGCAGTCAGGATCTGGGCATCTTCCTGCATTCAGGATCAGGGCATCTTCCTGCAGTCAGGATCGGGGAATCTTCCTGCCCTGTAGTCAGGATCGGGGCATCTTCCTGCAGTCAGGATCGGGGCATTTTCCTGCAGTCAGGATCAGTATCCTTTTGGTATTTCAGCCTCAGACTTGGAGATATAGAATACTTGTTATTTATGTCTCTCATAGATTAGTGTCTTGTAGGAGAAATGTGCTTCTATCCAGATCTTAGACCTATGAAAATAGAAACACTGAGCTCAAGTGGGAAAAACAAGAGACTGATCATTCTTTCCTTTGAGTTATGGGAGTAAAAAAAGTTACTTTGGGAGCAAACCGTCTGTACAGAAGGGAGGAGAAAGATAAAAATCCAATAAGAACAGTTCTTGAAAAGTTATTTTTTTTAACACATTTTGTGGAAGTAGGTTCACAACTGCTATTTTTGAATAATGCACTCATTTCCTTTTGTCACAGTCTGAAAAGCATTGCTTTGATAAATGGAAAGGACACTCATTTGTTGGAGAAGATGGGCTTGTATCCTTCGTCGGCTCCAGTAATCACAGTCAGAATACCTGCTCTGTTTATGTATGGTTATCAATATGAACATCTGAATCCATTAGTAAACAGTGATGTTTGGCATGCTTGTGGACATGTGTGTAGATCTGCATCAGTAATGAGCATTTTTCATCAGTAATGAGCATTTTGCATCAGTAATGAGCATTTTTCTTCTCTATTTTTTATTTCGATTGGAACCACTGCTTGTCATGTCCAACTGAACACTTGCTTCATAGGGAGAGGTGTTTGATTTTCCTAAATGGAAAAAAGGCACAGCTACTATGTAAAAAATATTGAAGGATATTAGGAAATATTTATTGTTTAGACACAATGTTTTTTTTCTGATGCAACTCTTCCAATTATTTTTGCAGCCATAACTATTCACTCCAACTAGATTGTTCAGTTTATCCACTTCTGATATTAGAAAGCAGAAATAACCAATTTAGGACTAGAGGCTTATTACATGTAGAGCACCAGAAAATCTGTTGTCTGTAGTCATGTTCTCACTGAGGACATCCATAAGGCTGCCCTCTGGAAATAAATTCCTGCATTTGTAAAACACTTTGATATTGATATTGGGTATACAGGCCAGATCATATGCCAAATCTGGCTCTGAGGCCAAGTTTTTTTCTTTTATTATCACTTTTGCCTTCTGCCCATTGCTGTTTACAGTAGTATTTATAACTTGCCTGTGTTGTACTGCTCTGAAAATGAGCTGTTATGCAAATTTGGTTGCATTATACTTTATTCTTTATGTGTACACACAAGTTTCAGAAAACTATATTGCCTTCCCTTCCTTTACTTAAAAGATAGTAAGTAGTCTTTATTCACTTTCTGCAACTTGTATTCTTATGCAAGGTCCATAATGATTCATTGGGTCACATTTCATTTAGACCTATTGAATTATATCTAAACTCTCAAAAACTCAAACTGAAAATGAAATCACTTATATCTTACACCATCAAAACAGCACACAAACACAAAGTCATAAAATAACATGTTTCCTCAGATATACCACCCTAACAATGTGGCTATACCCCTATAGCTTGATCTCTATAAATGTTAGCCCAGAGTTTGAAAAGCTTTAAAGTAGAGAAGAGCTTTTTTTTTTAATGAACAACTTTCCTTCTCTCTTAATCCTGAGCTGCTAGGCTTCCCTCTCAGTGAACAAAATTAAACAGTCTCTTCAACAACCCAGGACTCAAAATCATACATTGATAGACTGTTCATGTAACAGATTCAGAATGATTTGCTGGGACTTGATTACCTTTTCATTTATTGTTTTATGTTAAGTCTTACAGGTGCATTTATATATACAATACATTTTAAGTATGCAGTAAGGCATGACAGTTTGTGCATGGGACAGATAATGCTATACACCCGGGCAAATTATGATTCATAACCCCAAAGGGGTTAGCCCCAAAACGTTCAGAAGAATAATAATTTTGGTAGCAATTTCTAAGAACCAAAAGACATACAAATGAAGGCAGTAATTTTCCTCTCACCGTATCATATTTCCTAACTTGATTCAGCTAATGGTATGCCTGGTATCTTTATTTAATAAGGTCTCTGTGCTAATCTGTATGTGTGCCTAACTGCTATTTTAAAATGCATTTGTATTCATGTGGTGTTATACTTTTGTGATCTGTGTCTTCAACTTTACTTCTTAGGTCAAAAAATATTTAACAGAGGCTTTCAATTGCATGTTGTGTGTGTGTGTGTGTGTGTGTGTGTGTGTGTGTGTGTGTGTGTGTGTGTGTGTGTGTGTGTGTGCATGCGTGTGTGTGTGTGTGTGCGTGTGTGTGTGTGTGTGGATATGCGTGTGTGTGTGTGTGTGTGTGCGTGTGTGTGTGTGTGTGTGTGTAGTTTGACATTTAGATTAGAGTGTCTGAGTTTCTGTTGCTATGGAGACTGATGGTCTTTTATGCATGTTATTATCTTCCTGTCTTTTCCTACATTGCCTCATTTCTTGTTTGTAAGGTTTATGTTTTCATTTTTATCAGGAGGCTATTTTTTTATATTTTGGACGACGTTTCACTTTCCTTATTGGTTGTAAAATACTTATGCTTTAATTACTTCAAAGTATATTTAATTTGTGTTACAATTCTGATTTCCGTTTGATTTATTTTATTATTATTATTATTATTATTATTATTATTATTTGTATTTTAGTTGGAGGTATGTGCTTCTAGAGACTGAATTTCTTTTTTATTTTGCTTATTTTTTGTTCTACTGATTTACTAGTTTAGGTTTGTTTTGAAGTATTTCTCTGTTTGATAGTGTTCCCCTTCTAAATAACTTTTCAATATGGTGGCAGTTTATTTGATTTTGAAGTCTGTTAGGGAAAAGCAGTCTGTTACTGAAGGACCTAGGTTTCCTGCATTAATTGTTCCCATATAGAACAGAGCTGATATAAAATGTAACAACAGTCTGAACAGTCACTGTTCCTTGTCCGTTTTATAAGGTACAGAACAGGAAGACTATTTAACAATATACCTGTTACACCCCACATATGTGGGTTTTATGCCATTAATCTCCACATTTTTTTTAATTTATTCATATGTTAACCAGGTAAGTGAACTGATTAGTAGTGACCCTTTCCAGACGG
The DNA here is from genome assembly GCF_019279795.1 of Protopterus annectens. Taxonomy (NCBI): domain Eukaryota; kingdom Metazoa; phylum Chordata; order Ceratodontiformes; family Protopteridae; genus Protopterus; species Protopterus annectens. The sequence continues at coordinate 56,057,215 of NC_056739.1, read as the reverse complement.
AATTCTTTACACATGCACAAGGGTAAATACTGCATATATGGGCACTTTAGACTAATTAATCAACATGTTACAGGGAAGAAACCAGGGTTCCTAGAGAAAGCCCACACAGGCACACAGAGAATTTGCAAATTCTGCACTTTAGGTGAGCAGAAGTCAGGCTTGAACCTCAGACCCTGGAGCTGTGAGGCAAAGGTTGCCATGATGCACATTACAGAGTCTGTAAAAAGACTGATAATTTGTGTTTTAACATTTCTAACAGCAGCTTAGAGTTCTGTATCCTGTATGCATCTGAAGCTACTGGCATGGTAATCTGGTTGGAGGGTCCAATCTGCACAGAGAGGAACAATGCATTCCTTACCACACAGTAATGAAAAGTGCTCTTTTGCATAAAGAATAAGACAGAGATATAAATAAATTTCCACTCCATGGCTGCTCTTTTCTCTTGGAATATGCATATACTTTAGCAAATGAATAAAACGTTACTACATGAAAACTTTTTTCTCCTGTGGAAGTCGCCTGCGTAGTTGCTCAAGACAATGGTTATTTCAGTGTAGCTGTGATATCCTCAAATCTAGTAAAGGTATTAGGCAGCAAATAAAACTTTCCAAAGCTGCCTGGAGCTCTTTCCATTCCTCTCACCTATGCTTACTTCTGCAGATCTCCTTTGACTGACTTTGTGTTAAGAAAGAAAAGAAAATGTGTCTGTGCTGCATTTCTCACTATTAGTTAAAAAGTTTATAAAAATCGTACCAACTAACGAGTAAAACCTTCTTTCACAGTTTTGTTTCTTTTGATGTTCCAGTTTTGTCATATAAAGTAGTGATTTTTGATAAGTTTTTTATGTGTAATATTTTCCTTCTTTCTCTGTGGAGACTTTGGATTTATACACAAGTACTATACTTGCAATGTCTCGGTATTCTTTTCTGAAGGGTGTGAGGTGGCATGACAATTTCACCTGCTGATAGGCACACTCATTGTCACTTTTATTTAGGAGAGTGACATAGTCATTTCCATTGCAATTTATGCAAAGAATGGAATCAGAGCACCAAAACATGTAAGAAAAAGTGCAGATTCATTGGCTGAGTGGCCTGTATCTGGCACCTATCAGATTCTGATGTGCGTTCATATTCTTCTCAATTTCTGTCTGCAGCAAAGCATAAGGCACACAAGTCAGTACAGGGAGGTTCTTTCTCCTCTTCTACTAAAACCAAGATGAAAGTTGACAATTCTTTCATTCCGTCCATATTCTTCATATGTCAGTGCCATACCTCGCAACCTGTTAGCACAAGAAATCTGGATAAAGGCAAATGTAATGTGGGAACAAAGGCACAAACATATGGACAAATTTTAAATATTGCTCATACAAACATAGAAAGTTGTTAGAAAGAAAGTTTTTGTGTTAGCATCCATTTTCTGAAGGACATGTTTGTTTGTGTCTTTCGGCTTTTCCTGGTTAGGGGTTGCCACAGCGGAACTCCGGTCCATTAATGATTGGTAGTTGATTTTTACATGCCGAGTTACCAGCTCTGATGCACAACCTTCAACAAAGTTACACCCATTCACGCATGTCTCCACGAAGAAGACGCCCTAGCTGAGAATCGAACCGGACAGTGTCTTACTGTGAGGTGACAATGCTACCGCAGCACCACCACCGACATGAAGTCTGAAATTTAAATGTCTGTCATTATTTAGTGAATTAAGTCCTCACTGATTTGCCAGAAAAGCCGCAACTTTTATGAGCAACAGATCAAAAATATAAAGCAAAAATGAAGACTTTCTGTAAAAATCTGCACAGTTGAGAGCTATGCCAGTGACTATGGCCAATTCTTCAGCATCTACATTTCAGAAGTAAGTACTCTGATTCCAACCATTCTACACACTTTTTCCCCATTTCGGTCCTCTATACACAGGCCAGGTACACAAAGTGCCCCCTTTTTTCCTGTTCTGTCAGAATATGACACATTAACAAAGGTCATTCTAAAGGCACAGGTAAGATGCTTCAGGATCCCTTCTCTCACCCTTTCAATACCAGCATAGAGAGAGTCTTTTGGCTTGGCATTTTCTGTAGCAATGGCTTCCCCAATGCTGATAATTTTGGTGATGGTGCCACCAAAATTTTTAAGATGGCTCTGTGATAAGTTTTCCAATCCCAATCTCACTAAACTTACCTACTAGACTTTTACTATCAGCACACGGTTTCATATGAAATGCATACTGTCAGCCCCTATAATGACACCAGTCCCTATTCTGCTTACGTCAGATTTTTGCAGTGTTAATGCTGTCGCATCAATGATGAAACCTGGGTATCCAGCATTGAAACAGGTGTTAATGCTATACATGTTAGCATCCATGCTGTCAGTGTTAGTGTTTGCACCTCCAATGCCACATATATGGCTTACAATACTTCTTAATGGCAACTGCTTTGCGATCAACCCTCATGGCTGCAAACACAATTCTATATTGTTGCACAGCTTAAAACTGCTGCACATTTCGTGTTTTCTGTGATATTTCACAAATGTTTAGTGCAATTTGTCAAGCAAATTATAGTCAGTATATTAAAACTAGCTCATATGTCGATTGTTTTTTAAATCATTTTTGTATGAAGTTAATTGAGTTACTTCTCATGTTGAGGTAGGCAGCTCTAAAACAACCCCTCTGGCTAGCTATGAAACTATTCATGTGGGGGTCATACCTAGGGATCAAATGGCAGAAGTTGCCAGACCTTATTTTTATTCCCGTTTGAATCCTGTGACATTATTTAAAAAGATAAAAGTAGCTTTTGAGGGACTGACAGTGCATCACTCTTATCTTGGCCTTGCTGAGCCATGCAACAGGATTTCACAAAGGTGGATATTGATAAAACATTATACGCCAGTTTTTAAAACGCTAGCTAAACATCAGGATTTAGTAAGTCAGGATTGGGAGATTATGTATTCCCCAAATGGGGTTACCAGTACTGCCCATATGGTCTGTATAAGGGATACTTATTTTTGCATCATTTTATTTTTATCAGATACAAAAATGACGTGATCACCTAGCTACCTGGATCTATATCTTGTTTAAGAATAATAATTATATGTATTCAATAAACAAAAGTAGCAAGGAACTCCTTGCTTCTTTATGTAGCTACAACACAGTGGCTCACATCAAGCTCCTGATGGCTACTGAACACTGTGCTGGTGGGACCTGTATCACAGATCCATTTTTTGCCATCTTAGCTGTCGTTCGTCCAGTCAGAATGAAACAGACGAACATGCATGGGTTTGGTTCAAGCAGCTTTATTATGTACAAACACATCAGGACTGAGGCAAATAACTTGAACGTAGATAAACTTATAAACAGACTGACCCTTTCTCTCATACATGCTCACTCTCTGGCTGCACTGTCAAAATGGCACTGAAGCTAGCACGTGCTGGCTATTTATATGCACGTGCTGACTTTGGAAATGCTTCTTAAAGGTACAACACACATACATATTCTACACTAGCCTTCCTTTTTTTCTCCTGACAGAATTTGCGAGTCTAGCTTGATAAATGCATTTAACACTGGAGATACCCTTTTTCTGTACTGCCCTTCTTAATACTAACTTGGGCCCCAGAGTGATATTAATTCTAAAGGCTTATTCACCAAGCAAATACACCACATTTCCTTACTTCTGGTTACTAAGTAGATCTGCTACTGTCAAGTGACTAATCTTAGCCACACATCAGGAAAGCTGACAGCAGCCTAGAGTTGTGTATCTTACATGCATCTGAAGCCACTGCAATGATCGGAAAACAGTTCCAAAGTATGGATTGCAGTTTTAATTATGCACGCAGAGTTACTGGTGTTATAAATGTCATATAATTGCACAGAAGAACAAATATATGAACATATTCTGAAAGTCAGTATATAGACGCCAATGCAGAGGACTTATTTATGTAATTCAACCACATGCATACTCACAATATGAAAAGCTTTGTGAAATGACTTGTCATCCCGCTCCTAAAAAAAACAAAAAAAAAAAAACACAGAGGTTAAGATCCATTATAATTACTTATGGTTGTCAAGACCTCTTGCCATGCCTCAGATTGCAGGGATCATCAGTTACTGCATTGTTGTCTGATGTGTTGTCTTTAGATCACATTCCACAACACTTTTATACTAGTCATGGGATGTGAATCTGGCATGATTATATGAGTTATCCACTGACTGTGGTAGGTTTTTTTTCCATCTGATGTCAGCACCTCTCTCTCCATGCATCCTAGTGCCCTATTGCATCATGGTCCATTTATTTCCATCATTCAGCAGCTAAGGGAGCCCTTGCTTGCTTGCTGCTGTTTTCAACTTAATATGTTGTTTAAAGAAATCGTTGACACTGTCCTGCATTTTTGTTATGCATTGCAAATGATAGTTTCAAAAAATGAACAATATAAGATGGTTTCCATATATAGTTCTATTTTATGCAGTAGAGATGTTCACCTTTAATACTCCACTCTTTGTATCTACTTTTGCTCTATATTAAGTTCACTTTTGCAGGAAGTAACTGTCTCTCTTTTGCCACTTCCTTCACATACAGTCCTGCAGGGTATTTGAAACAAGCACACACATGCCCATGCATGCTGCCACACACACACACACACACACACACACACACTCACTTGCATGCAGGTAAAAGTACATATAGATAGGTATTAGAACTCCGAATCCCAAACACACATTCATGCATACAACCATTAACCTATGGTCATCCAAATACATAATGCTTGTGGACAAATGCAAGAGAAAAGTTTCCTGTATAGCGTGTTACTCAAATGGTGAGGCCAGCCACCAATGAGAGACCCAGGCTTGTTTTAGGGAGGCCCAAACAAGTATGAACATGTTGTACACTTAAAATGTTAACTATGAACTAGTATGATAAAGCCTAAAGCATTTTTCTAATATGGTGAGGGAGCAGGTCAAGGACATTTATGTGGTAGACAGGAGACAATGTGAAAAATTCAAGAGCGTTTGCTATAGAAGAATGTGTAGAGCAGCCTCAGGTGCATCTTGGTGTTTCAGCGTGCTCTCACATTACTTCACTAGTGAATGAGCACCAGCTTTATGGCTATATCACTGAGACCAAAGGAACTTTGTACTGTTTATACAAATTACATCTATGCCTGCTGATGTGACTTGCCACTAGACTCATTCTGACTGCCATTTGCAGTGATATACACCACACAACTGCACTACTGATCTGCGTAAAAGAATCCCGATGGCCATGTAGATTTCTCAAAGTCAGCTTTGTGATTGTCAATGATGAACGGTGTGAGTGAGTGTAAGTGTGCATAAGCAGCTATCAGCGTGATATCACTATTATAATGCATAGAGATCACTCTGAGGCTTACGTACAGCTGTGATATAATTAAGTTTTAACATCTGTCATCTCAGCAAAACATCCCTGGGCAACAATAAATAAGATGTTTACCAAAATGCTACACAGGGAGAAGATTAGTTTAATTTTCTGAAAACAAATCTTGAGAGTCATTATTTATACAAATCTTGTTACTGAATGAAGGCATGCTGTCACTCATTCACTCAGACGCTCTTCTCTCTGTCTCATTTGTGTCACTGATTCATTGCAACAATGAAGACTGACAGCAGAAGCCGGTTTGGCACATTTTTACATCTCAGTATGCACATCAGGAATCTAATTAAGCAACAGTTCACAACAGCCTAGTGTACATTGTACCTCACCACAATCTGTCCATTTGTGAAGCACATCGCAAGCTTTACTGCTCTGAAACACCAACAAGCACATTCTACCCCAGAATGTCATATTGTGGCAACACAATTTAATTAATGTGTATAAAATGACTAACCTTAATAACAGCTTCTGAAATGTAATCACATAATAGGAGCATTTGGTATAAGCAAAGCCCATTAATGTGATTTTTTCTGGGTTCTCCAATCTTTTGCTAGTTATTTGCAGTAATAGTAAAGCCCAATTATGAGTAATATTTTTCTTTAAATGACTATTATCACCTATGAGTGCCCTATAGTTGGACTGAGTCATGACCCACTTTCTTCATTAACAGGCAGACTTACACAACAGTGTTCTAACAGAAATACTAGCAGGTCAGAGAATGTGTTGAAAACTATAATAATTAGGTGCTCTGCAGTTTTTAATCCTAATATAATCTGTACATCACTGCAGTTTTTAATCCTAATATAATCTGTACACTGAGCTTCACAGCACTTTGTGAAGTCTCTTAATCTATATTACTGTTCCGTTATAATTAACAAGTTTGAGTGTCTCCATCTACTATTCACTAGCTCAACTCATAATCCAAACATCACAGTTTATTGTCATGGCTATCAATGTTGTTACAAGTGGCACAACTTTATGAAAGAAGGTGAAAACACAGTTTAACTCTTCAAGAATAAAAAAGATACAGTTTAATGCAATTTGCACATGTATCCTTGATGGTGTTACCAGCTGTTTAAGGTAATACAAACCTTAAACAGCTGGTAACACCATCAATTATTTTTATGGATTTGATCAGGATGCTTTTCAGCAAACCGTGATCCTACAAGCTCATTCTACGCATCAGTCTTGAAACCCCAGGTGTTATAACTCACCTTGATACTGAACAGTCTCAGAATATATTACAGCAAATAAAGGGTACACAGAGGCACGGGGATATTTGGTTACATGTGGGAGAAATTTGCAGCTTTGATCCAGTTTGCTGGAATACACTTGTTCAACTGCAGTTCACTGATAAGTGACCTGTTCAAATCTATTAGATCCTATTAAAATGATGGTCATATATTATAGGCATATACACTGTTACCTGCACTTGGCATACTTGTCAGTTTTTGTCTGTTTTTGTGTTCATTGTGCACTATTTGCAGTGTTTTGTCTGTCACTAGCACTACTGCTGCATCACATTATCTTCATTCTTGAAAGATCCATGTCTACTTTATGTGGCATTACTAAGCTAGCACAGTTACTCAATCGACATAAAAACTATGATGTAACTCATGTATAACACAAGAAAGGGAGCAACACACAGAAGCAGAAATGCACATTCTCAGAGACAAAGATCATACTTCATGCAGATTATCTTTGTAATATTGTTGACGATGGGAACTGAGCAGGCTTTACAAGTAGCACAAAGAACTTTATATCATATTTTAAAGCTTTCTGTGATATTTCAGTGATGCATTCACTTGCATTAAAATCTAAATCGTGCTGCTTTATGATTTTTGATAAACATGTCCACAAAATATTATTTCCTCTTAAAGCAAAAAACTGTAACTTGCTATTTTAATAATTAACTTTCCAAAAGCTAGTTTTGGCCAAATTAGCCATCCAAAAGCTAATTTTAGCAAACCTTTACCACATAAACTGTAGGCAATACTTGAACAATTTCCTTTTATATGTTATTCCTTTGTGAAATATAGCTTGCTTTTCTAATAGGGCTCCAAGGGATATCCACCTAGTTAATGTATGACTCATTGAAATCTCATCAGTCAAAGAGGACAACCAAATGGGTGCCCCTCAGCAAATGATATAAAATATAGTGAGGTTTTGCAAGCTTGATACTGGTTGTAGTTGCTGAAGGAAAAAACTGGAGGGTCTTCACTCCTGTGCAAAAACATCAACCATATATGATTCTTGTTCTACCTTCTTCGGTCATCTAAGTAGGTCTTATAGCCTTAAAGACTCATTATCAGTGCAGTAAATTCTACCTTCTCTATTGTGTATATTTACTAAGTCTTAAACTACACATTAAATGAGATGTAGCCTCTGCTTTTAACAATGTTCCTGTTTCTTCTCAAAAGTGCATGGGGAAGGACTGGGCCAGATTATGGACACAAGACACAAATTCAGCTGCTGCCTTGATTTTATGAAATAGTGCTCTGTTAGAAAGATTCCCCATTTCCATAGAAATGCATTTCTTTACAAGACTGTGATTAAAAAGTAACACACATAATATGACAGGCAGTAAATATGTCAAGGGTTATTTTCCTACATTGACCATCGTCAGTAAGAAGGTAGATGTCCTTACCCTACAGCATAACTGAGATGGACGGCTGACTTAACAGGACATCTATGCAACATTAAATGACTTTATAAGACATTGCAATATATTATGTTACATTGTGTTATATTCATTATACTACATTATTTTGCACTATATTGTATCACACTACATTACACTATGTTACAATACACTACATTGCATTTATTACTCTACACTATGCTATGTTGCACTGTACTACTTTGGAGCAGCCGCGGTGGTGCTGCTGTAGCAGTGTTGCCTCATAGCAAGAGGTTCTCCCGTTCGATTCTTGGCTGGAGTACGGGGAGTGCCTTCTGTGTGGAGTCTGCATGTCCTCCCCGCGGTTGGATGGGCGTTCGAAAGACATGCGTAAATGGGCATGCCTTCGTGGAAGGTTGAACGTTGAGCTGGCACCTCGACGTTCGTAAAAATCTACTGTCAATCATTAGCAGACTGTGGCGACCCCTAACCAGGAAAAGCCGAAAGACAACAACAACAACATTACACTGCGTTGCATAACATTACTCTATGTTACATTCATTAGACTATGTTACATTGTACTATAGTACATTACACTATGTTACATTACACTATAGTACAGTCATTATACTATGTTACATTACACTACATTATACAACAACCCCCCATTAATATTCCAAAATGTGCACACTGGTTGGTCAGCGTGCATGTTGTAAATCAGAGTTATAGTAATGGAAAAAGGTCTGGTCGCCTTGACATTTTCCATTAGTATAACTCTTTTTTTTTTTTTTTACAGCAATGGAGAACGCAAGATCTCTGTTGCTTTTTGCAACCTGTCTCGTTAAACGAGTTTAACATAGTGAGACAGCTTTAAAAAAAGCAACAGAGAATCTCCATTGCATTTTTAAAGCTGTCTTGCTACGTTAAACCCATTTAACATAGTGAGACACTTTAAAAAGCAACGAAGAGCTTGCTTTCTCCGTTGCTTTTTTCAAAACTGTGTCACTATGTTAAATGGGTTTAACCTAGCGAGACAGCTTTAAAAAAAGCAACGGAGATTCGCTGTTGCTTTTTTTAAAGCTGTCTTGCTATGTTAAACTCGTTTAACATAGCGAGACAGGTTGTAAAAAGCAACGGAGATCTTGCTTTCTCCGTTGCTTCCACCCACAGCTCTGATGTACTACGTAAGCGTGCGCATGCGCAGTACATCAGAACTGCCACAGAATACCAGACAGCTGCGGAAGGGCAGCAAGGATGCATTATACAATGCCATTATTTATGAAAAGTAATTTTTTTTTTCTTAAATAATGTCATTGTATAATAGTAATAACCCACTTCTGGGAGTGGATAATGCTGGGTTTTCCCACAGTTGTCTTTGTTTGGCCACTCAGGCTTCACCCTCGTGATCAAACCACACCAACCATTGGTAAATCCAGCATTACCCACACCCAGGCGTGGGTTATTGCTATATTAGCTTACACTGTAGTACATTCATTGCACTGCATTATATAACATTATGTTACACTCATTGCACTGTGTTACATTACTCTATGTTGCATTCATTAGACTATCTTACATTATACTATAGTACATTACACTATATTACATTACCCTATAGTACAGTCATTATACTATGTTATATTACATTACACTACATTAGCTTACACTGTAGTACATTCATTGCACTACATTATATAACATGACTTTACGTTACACTCTATTTTGCATTCATAAGGCTATGTTACATTGTACTACACTACATTCATTATACTACGTTACATTACATTAAGTTACCTTCATTGCAGTCTACTACACTACATTTGGTTGATAGCCGAAGGAGACAATAAGCCTATCAAGTCTGCTCTTTTAATCGCATTAACACTCTACCTTCCCTCCATGCGGGTAACATTTATGGAGCGACTGCTACATGCATGAAAATCTTGTGGGAATCTATATAAAATCTGGGTGTTGGAAAAGTTTATGGAATAATGATATAGCCTCAAATAAGCATTATTTTCTGAGATATTTTCACCTCTCCACCTCTGGTAGACATTGGTGTGCAAACCTCATATTGTGTTAATGGTAGCAACTATGAGGACAAATGTATTGTGCAAATGCAGGGCCTCTGGGAAGATGAAAGTATACAAACACTGTTTCTCTGAAACTACACCTTATTAATGCTAGTGGCACTAAAAGGACACCGACACAGAGACAGTGTCACTCTGAAATGACACAATATAGCACCAGGAAGTCTGACAGGACAGTAGAACAAAAACTGTATGTCCTAATAATTCAGTGGCTCTGACAGGATGCATGCGCAGATTCCACACCAATGATTCCTAAAGGAGACAGTTATATGTACTCCACCCTGCTAATGCTAAGTAGCAGGGCCTTCCTGGTGATTGTCATAAACTCTTCTCTGCCACATACAGGACAGTGCTTGCGTACCCCCAGTCATCACATCACTTGACTCAATGTTCACCAAAGTCCTATTTATCTTGCTCTCCATCTCCTGCTTATTGTAACACTCTGCAATACACCATCTCACTGTACATAATCTAAATACCTTTTACTTGCATGTTATTGTAACACTCTGCAATACACCATCTCACTGTACATAATCTAAATACCTTTTACTTGCATGTTATGCTAACACTCTACAATACACCATTTTTTTTTTTTTGTCTTCAGTGTCAATTTTTTATTCCCTTATTAACATTTTCCTCACTGCATTACAGTGTAATACTGTTTTAGTTATATTGCACTGTACTTGTGAAATCCCATTTATTTTTACCCAGGCTGTGCTTTCAGTTGGTCATTTTCAATCAGTGTAATCCCCGATATACAAATATTAAAAATAAATAAATAAGATTAGGAAGCAGCCTTCTATCAATAGTACTGGACAAACCAATCTCAAGGGCATAATAGGAAAGGTACTGACAGTGGTACGTTTGCATCAGACAGTGAGGAGATGAGTATGAAGTGCTGACTGAGTGACTGTGGCAGGACTGAGATAAAGGGGTCAAACCAGCACTCATAGCATAGAGGGATAAAGACTTGACTAGGGCCAGGTGACCTGAGTTGGATTAGTGGCTTGGCTGCTTGATGATACATTAAGAAGGATGGGCCTGCCCATCATGGAGAAGTGGATGCACTCTCAGCTGTCTATCATGGAGGAGTGGGACATACTCTCAGCCTGCCCATCATAGACAAGTGGGACACACTCTCAACCTGCATATTATGGTGTAACACTCTGCAATACACCATCTCACTGTACATAATCTAAATACCTTTTACTTGCATGTTATTGTAACACTCTGCAATACACCATCTCACTGTACATAATCTAAATACCTTTTACTTGCATGTTATTGTAACACTCTGCAATACACCATCTCACTGTATATAATCTAAATACCTTTTACTTGCATGTTATTGTAACACTCTGCAATACACCATCTCACTGTACATAATCTAAATACCTTTTACTTGCATGTTATTGTAACACTCTGCAATACACCATCTCACTGTACATAATCTAAATACCTTTTACTTGCATGTTATTGTAACACTCTGCAATACACCATCTCACTGTACATAATCTAAATACCTTTTACTTGCATGTTATTGTAACACTCTGCAATACACCATCTCACTGTACATAATCTAAATACCTTTACTTGCATGTTATTGTAACACTCTGCAATACACCATCTCACTGTACATAATCTAAATACCTTTTACTTGCATGTTATTGTAACACTCTGCAATACACCATCTCACTGTACATAATCTAAATACCTTTTACTTGCATGTTATTGTAACACTCTGCAATACACCATCTCACTGTACATAATCTAAATACCTTTTACTTGCATGTTATTGTAACACTCTGCAATACACCATCTCACTGTATATAATCTAAATACCTTTTACTTGCATGTTATTGTAACACTCTGCAATACACCATCTCACTGTACATAATCTAAATACCTTTTACTTGCATGTTATTGTAACACTCTGCAATACACCATCTCACTGTACATAATCTAAATACCTTTTACTTGCATGTTATTGTAACACTCTGCAATACACCATCTCACTGTACATAATCTAAATACCTTTTACTTGCATGTTATTGTAACACTCTGCAATACACCATCTCACTGTACATAATCTAAATACCTTTTACTTGCATGTTATTGTAACACTCTGCAATATACCATCTCACTGTACATAATCTAAATACCTTTTACTTGCATGTTATTGTAACACTCTGCAATACACCATCTCACTGTACATAATCTAAATACCTTTTACTTGCATGTTATTGTAACACTCTGCAATACACCATCTCACTGTACATAATCTAAATACCTTTTACTTGCATGTTATTGTAACACTCTGCAATACACCATCTCACTGTACATAATCTAAATACCTTTTACTTGCATGTTATGCTCACTTACATTTTTTGCTGTTTTTTTTGTCTTCAGTGTCAATTTTTTATTCCCTTATTAACATTTTCCTCACTGCATTACAGTGTAATACTGTTTTAGTTATATTGCACTGTACTTGTGAAATCCCATTTATTTTTACCCAGGCTGTGCTTTCAATTGGTCATTTTCAATCAGTGTAATCCCCGATATACAAATATCAAAAATAAATAAATAAGATTACGAAGCAGCCTTCTATCAATAGTACTGGACAAACCAATCTCAAGGGCATAATAGGAAAGGTACTGACAGTGGTACGTTTGCATCAGACAGTGAGGAGATGAGTATGAAGTGCTGACTGAGTGACTGTGGCAGGACTGAGATAAAGGGGTCAAGCCAGCACTCATAGCATAGAGGGATAAAGACTTGACTAGGGCCAGGTGACCTGGGTTGGATTAGTGGCTTGGCTGCTTGATGATACATTAAGAAGGATGGGCCTACCCATCATGGAGAAGTGGACACACTCTCAGCTGTCCATCATGGATGAGTGTGACACACTCTCAACCTGCACATCATGGATGAGTGTGACACACTCTCAACCTGCACATCATGGATGAGTGTGACACACTCTCAACCTGCACATCATGGATGAGTGTGACACACTCTCAACCTGCACATCATGGATGAGTGTGACACACTCTCAACCTGCACATCATGGATGAGTGTGACACACTCTCAACCTGCACATCATGGATGAGTGTGACACACTCTCAACCTGCACATCATGGATGAGTGTGACACACTCTCAACCTGCATGTCATGGATGAGTGTGACACACTCTCAACCTGCACATCATGGATGAGTGTGACACACTCTCAACCTGCACATCATGGATGAGTGTGACACACTCTCAACCTGCATATCATGGATGAGTGTGACACACTCTCAACCTGCACGTCATGGATGAGTGTGACACACTCTCAACCTGCACGTCATGGATGAGTGTGACACACTCTCAACCTGCACGTCATGGATGAGTGTGACACACTCTCAACCTGCACATCATGGATGAGTGTGACACACTCTCAACCTGCACATCATGCATGAGTGGGGCACACTCTCAGCCTGTCCATCACAGATAAGTGTGACACACTCTCAGCCTGCCCATCATGGAGGAGTGTGACACACTGTCAGCCTGCCCATCATGGAGGAGTGTGACACACTGTCAGCCTGCCCATCATGGACCCAGCTCTGTTAGAAATGCTACATCTAAAGAAATCCCAATCCCTCCATACCACACACTCCAGAGACCTCAACTCCATTACCACAATCAACAGAACATGCTGGAGGGACAGGTGCATAACCCAGAGACTGCCCATGCTCTGGAACAGACTTCCCATACATGTCAAGCAGAGCAACTCGCTGGCCCTCTTCAAGAGAAATCTTGAGTGGATGGGAAACAGAAAGTTCACCCTGGGGATAACTCCAGTGGCTCTACTTGATAGAGGCACTGGGAAGTAACATCAGGCAGCATTATGCCAGGGCACTTCTTTGGGCTAGGTTTGTAAAGGATCTATGGCCATTAGCCTAGTACACACCTATGAACCTATGAATGAGTGGGACACACTCTCAGCCTGCCCATCATGGATGAGTGAAGCACACTCTGTTGCCCCACTGTGCTTGATGCCTGGTGAAGGCTGGGGACTCATGAGTAGTGTTCCCTGGGGGCTTAGACTAAGGCACATAGCGGCATGGTCAAGATGACAGACAGCTCATTGCATGACTACCACTGACGACGGGATAAAACATGCAAAGGGATAGAAAATTAGGGAAAACACACACTGCTGAACAGTGTGATGCTACCCATCATCCAGCATACTTGGCTGTGGGCTAATCCAGAGCCAGCAAAAGTGGATGTAATAGACCCAGTGGATGACCACAGGACCTGAGAACAGCTGATGGTCAGCTTTGGCAAGCCAAAAAGAGCCTCTGATAAAGATAAATGGGGGTGAAGAGGCAGTAGTAAATGCTTCACATCAGAGTTTCTATTCCCAAAGCAGAGAGTGGTTTGGAAAAGACTGAAGATTTATACCTTGCTGAAGGCAGACATGAGCCTGTTGGACAAGAATACAAGCAATATAGAAACACAGAAAGATACGGCAAAGGTTCCGGAATCATCAGGGCATAAAACTAGATCAGAGAAAATGCTACATGAAAGTATTAGGAGGAGGAGGAATAACAGATGCTAGAATTGGTAGCTAGTTTGACCAATGGTGGAAGGAAAGGGAAATATTCAAAGAGAGAGGGTAGCTTATACTATGGGGGAGAGAAAGAGAGAGCAGATGTCAAAAATGACAAAACTAAAAGGTACACAGAGCTGTAGAGAAACCCAAGGTAGGATTCTGGGGGAAAATTGCATAGGAGCTGTCAAACTGGCTTCAAATGACTCTTTAAATAGCTTTTCCAGAAAAAAATGTATTACTGGAAATAGTTAAAAACAAGTATAAGGAAGCCGGGAAAAGGAAATGTATTTAAAATGTTTTCAAATGAGAAAGTGGGGTAACAGCTTGAGAATGAGTACTAGACAGGAAAGGGGAAAGCTGAGCAAATGGAATGATGTCAAAACCAATTGTTTGGAGATAACATTGTGTACACTAACAAAAGAACCAAAGAAAACTGCGGGGTACTGTATGTCCACACACCAAAGTCACTTCCTTCCAAAACACATGGGTTGCGACCTATAATATAAACATGCAACATTTATTAAAAAATTAAGCACTTTCATCCACCATTACCTCATGAACTTTATCAGAACTTTTTTTTTAAAGTACTAAACCAGCCATTTAAATACATCAGATTAAAAAAGTCATGTGTTAACAACCAATGAATTTAGGCTAAATGCTAATATGTACTTCTAAAACAAATGCAAATGATTAATATCCATTAACAAAATCAAAATCAATTATTATAAAACTATTATAAACATACATAATGAAATTGCCTACAAGTATAACTTAGCAGCCCATAACTTCAAAATGCTACTTAAAGAAATAGGATCATTCGTTCCAGGTTGAGTACTAGCATATAATTTAATATGCCATAACAGATACCTATATTCAAGTTAACTCTCAGGGGCCACACTGTGGTTAACTGGAACTTTTTCCTTGTACAAAAATATAAAACTTTTTACTGTCCTTGCATATCAGCTTGTATTTAGTATATAGTAACATCATTTGTATATTTACCTATTACTATTTGAGTTATGCCTATGATGAGTACTGTACTTTATATTACCAACAGCTGTTTAAGTTTGACTGTTGCAACTTTTTATATTATATATTGTATCTGTCTTGGAGCTTATCTCCCCATATTTTTTGTATCTATCTTGGAGCTTTTCTCCCCAGACCTCTACTGAAAATGGACATGTATCCAGTTAGACTAGCCCGGTCAACAAATGTAAAATAAAATAAATAAATAAAATAAATTTATAAAGTGCATTGTTAGTATTACAACCATTTAAATCAAAATAATGTCCATGTATTCTCTTCTTCAGTGTACACTCAGTCTTACCCACATATGTATGTGTGAAAAAAATCACAAAATGCTAAACAAACAAATCCAGAACTATTACAATCATTGTAACTTTTTATTTCAAACAACATTTAAGCAGTTTTCAGCTTCACATTTTGTCCCTCATAGATATATTTACATTGATGGTACGCACCACATTTTTTCATACTTTTGTTCAGACTATTATTTTGAACTCTCATACTCCCTACCTCTAATTTTTCTTTTAAGTTTAAATGTCTTTTATAAATAAATCATGGCTGGTCACCTAGAATATTTTTGGCAACATCATCATACCGAATGCATTTTCAATTATTTATTAATATATGCTTAATTCTGTTACTTACTACACCGTAACTGATGCCATAATAAGCTCAGTATTATTTACCTCATGACTGTCTTTGTCATTACTATTTCATGTGTTCACTTCACACTCATCAGATGAACCACTACCTAATAATGGAAAAAATATCTTATTCTTTCTTTTATGTATTACCTCACTCTAAACTTCATTAAGTATTGTTACTATGTAACCCCTCTCAAAAACATTTTCTGCAGGTTCTCAACCTCAAAACGTAAGTGATTGTTGCTATTAATCTAGATGTAAGCACCATTTGGCCTTTGACAAATGCCTTCTTTAGAAACATTGGGTGATTGTTGCCGAAATTTAAAAAATTATTTGAATAAGTGGGTTTCCTGTACAAATTTGAACAAAACTTATGCATAACTAAATCCTTCACAATGGTGACATCTGAGCAGTTAATAGGAGTAGGTAGACGTAAAATCTCAAAAAATCAAAAGTAGTATTTAAATAATTTACAAATTCATCAAATTGCGACATACTGCCCCTCCAAATAATGAATATATCTATATCTATATATATATATATATATATATATATATATATATATATATATATATATATATATATATATATATATACACATTAACTATCTAACCACTTTAAAACTCCCAGAGATGCACTATATATTATCACACATTACTTACCAACTCACTGCTGCCTACTCCCCACTGTCCCATCTATACCCATTAACTCTCCCCTAGACTAAGTTGAAAAGCTTCCCCTTAAAATGTCAATGCACCTCATATTAACCTGTCTATATTATCTTCCTTTTTTAGTTTTTCCTTTCTTGTCTCATCTTCAGTACATCTTCAAGATTATCTCTACTAAACATCCTGTATGAACAACAATGAAATGTTACTGCCTGCTGTACTTTTAATTGTATGTCTAAACCAATATGCTTATGTAAATATCTTATGCAATCATATGGTATATTTTGCTATATTTTTAAAACTGAATGTGTAAATATCTTATGTATAGTATGTTAGCAATTGTTCTGGAGCTTTTTTTCCCGGGCCTCCTCTGAAATAGGACAGCTCTGTCCAGTCGAACCTTCCCAGTAAAGAAATGTAAAATAAAATAAATAAAAATAAATATATCATCCAAAAACCTCAAAGAAGTGGGTCCCTATCAGTTCAGTGAAAAATTAGTTCAGCAAACACACTTACATCGAACATGCCATTCATCAAACTGATCAGACTGAGATCACGGTACAGTGAGGATCGGGAAATATTCCCTTTCCTCACTGTTAGTGTAATCTTGAAGCTGGTACATATAATTAGTGGGTAGCATGGGGGCACAGCCCCCCACATGAGTGGAATTCGATGAACTGCATTTCTGATGAAATGCCATTCGTTGAAGTGTCAATTCAATGAAGTGCTGTAGACCCCAAAAAGTTACTATATTTTCCATAAAAATGGATTTAAAAAATAAAGTTTTGCTCCCAATATCATAATATAAGATTTGCACAAACAGGGACACAGGCAGCTCCCATAGCTACACCTTTAGCTTGTTTAAAATATTCTCCCTCAAAATAAATATAATTGTTATTAAGTATAATTTCCATACAATCACTTAATGTGATGGTCGTCTCATTAGACAAGGGACTTAAATTCGTAACAAACTTCCCTAAACAACTTAAGCCCTATTTAATGTGGAATGCACAAAAAAGATCTATGACATCAACCACAGCAGTGAGATATCATCAAGAAATGTATGTTTTGACATCAGCCATAGCAGTAAGATATCAAGAAACTTATGTTATGATATCAGCCATAGCAGTAAGATGTCATCAAGAAACGTATGTTATGCCATCAGCCATAGCAGTAAGATACCAAGAAATGTATGTTACGCCATCAGCCATAGCAGTAAGATATCATCAAGAAATGTATGTTATGCCATCAGCCATAGCAGTAAGATATCAAGAAACGTATGTTATGATATCAGCCATAGCAGTAAGATATCAAGAAACATATGTTATGACATTAGCCATAGCAGTGAGATATCATCAAGAAACATATGTTATGATATCAGCCATAGCAGTAAGATATCATCAAGAAATGTATGTTATGATATCAACCATAGCAGTAGGATATCATCAAGAAATGTATGTTATGATATCAGCCATAGCAGTAAGATGTCATCAAGAAACATATGTTATGATATCAGCCATAGCAGTAAGATGTCATCAAGAAACGTATGTTATGATATCAGCCATAGCAATAAGATGTCATCAAGAAACATATGTTATGATATCAGCCATAGCAGTAAGATGTCATCAAGAAACGTATGTTATGATATCAGCCATAGCAAGAGACGTATGTTATGATATCAGCCATAGCAGTAAGATATGATCAAGAAACGTATGTTATGACATCAGCTATAGCAGTAAGATATCAAGAAACGTATGTTATGATATCAGCCATAGCAGTAAGATATCATCAAGAAATGTATGTTATGCCATCAGCCATAGCAGTAAGATATCATCAAGAAATGTATGTATGACATCAGCCAATGCAGTAAGATTTCATCAAGAAATGTATGTTTAATATTTCTCTAAAAGAATCCCACAAGTCTTTTAATATATAAAGATAGTTATTACAGAAACTTTTTAACATCCAATCGATGTAAACAGCAAGGGGGTGTTTTACAGCCTGTGGCTGCTACATCTGGGTGCAAAGGGGGACTTTTTATATCCTTGTGTATCTTTGGAATATGAAAGACAGAACGAGTCACTGAAAAATGAACCTTTAGGAATCTATAGTACTAGTCATCTATAATGCCTTGATCAAATTAATCTTGTAAAAAAATATCAGTTTTATAATATGCCATGTTTACTACATGTATGGAAAAGTTTATATATTGTGAGGCATTATTTAATGTCAAACATTTTGACAGTGTAATCAATCACATTTATAAGAACAGTCGCCCCCCCTTATTAGGCTTCATTGTTCTAATTTCTCTATTACTACTTAATTCTTTTAATAAATCAAATTCAGATTTAGTTAAGTTACATGACACACTGAAATGCCAGATATAACAGACTAATATATATGAAATAGAGAGCTATCATTAGTGGACATTTATAAGACAGTGAGCACAGAATTGTCATATAGAGACAAATACTGGTGCCAGAGCTATTCATCATATCTGTGTATGATGGAACTAGGTGAGTAAGAATTGCATTCATTTGCTTACTGATGACACAAAAAGAGGTAAAGAAGTCAAAGATGTAGACATCGGTTTTCTTTACACAAATTGCAGAATTATTTCATTTTTTGGGTGATCAATGACCAAAGTACACATTTGAAAGAGTGAATTTAGCAGACAATGATGTTGCCTCACAGCAAGAGGTTACCTGGTTCAAATCTCAGCTGGAGTGGCTTCTGTTCAGAGTCTACATGTCCTCCCTGTGCTTGTGTGAGTGTTTTTTGTGCACTCCAGTTTCCTCCTACATGCCAAAGACATTCAGTGGGCAGACTAATAAATCTAAATTGTCTGTACATGCATAAGCAGAGAGTGTGTCTGTGTATGTGTGTCTGTATTATATGGAAGAAACACCTGGCAATCTTCCTCCATTTTCTATCTGCCTACTAAACTCTGTGGGATTGTGTCACTGCAGTGGTCAGATCCAACTCACAAGCTTAAATGGAAAGGTCTGGGAGAGCTCAGCACATCTGAACTCATGCAACGCAGTATAAGCAGGCTTTAACAATGGTTAGTAGGACCAGTAGGAAACTGAACTGCAGCGAGAGAGTGAGTCCAAGGAAAACAAATGGTGCAATTACTCAGCACAGGATCTTGAAATACTCTGTACATCTGTGGGGGTATTTTAGGCTATAATGACCTCAACCTGGTCAATAATGTGTAGAAAAGGGACATTAAAATATAGTGACAGCATCTTAAGAATGAAGTGTGGGAAAAAAAGGATGAATGTGCTGACCACGTGCAGCTTATTGGAAAGAAAGGGAGTAGTTTGGGGTGCATGCTATGAGTTCATTTATGCTTTACGTCAAGTGTAGAGCTTAGATTTAAGATAGTATAAGGGGAAGACACAGAGTGAGTGTGAAGTAGAAGATTCAAGTGTGATTTAATGTAGCATTTTTTACATGTAGAAGGTGGTGGAGACATGAAATATCTGACAAAGAAAGTGGTGGTATTCAGTATGTAGAAGGAAGCTTGCCATGAATAGAACTGGAAATGAAGCTGAAGTGTAGCTGTATAACTAAGATTTGCAACAATCTGATGAAATCAATAAATGATTGCATGACATAACTGCAGCAAACATAAATTCAGCACTTACAAGTTATGTACACTAAAGTGCAGTTTTTAATCAAAACTATGAAAACCTAAACAAATGTTATAAGGTTACTAGAGAAGCACTGCCCCATACCATTACCAGTTACATATACTAACTCCAAGATCACTGTACTTGGATTAAGGTGAATTCTCTGAGATATTTTAGTCTCAGATGTAGTACATAATGAAATCTACTCACACTTTCCATGTGAACGTTTAGAGCATTAAGACTGTGTATGTTGAACTTATGAAGGGATCCACATACACAGAAGCAATCATCATTTAGCTTCTTCGTGCATTCCTAGTCCCCACACTATGTTAAGGCCAGTGACCATCAGAATACAAGTACAAGTACCCCATACTATGGCCGTACAATTGGCTGTGACAAGCACAATTTTAAAAAGCCATCATGCTGTGCTAATACTATTCCCTTTGAATCAATCAAAATGGGATAGCAATGAGGTAGATTTTACAGTAATAAAATAAAAGACTCATTAAGAAAGCAAAGTGTAGCATCTTTTCAAGTGGTCTGATAATAGGAAGCCAAATCTGATTTGTATAATTTTCCTGCTTTGGAAGTACAAAGTTCATTATAAGGATTCCTGAGGCAGGA
This sequence comes from Protopterus annectens, assembly GCF_019279795.1. NCBI lineage: Eukaryota > Metazoa > Chordata > Ceratodontiformes > Protopteridae > Protopterus > Protopterus annectens. The sequence continues at coordinate 56,035,930 of NC_056739.1, read as the reverse complement.
ATTACAAACAGGTATGCACATTAGCTGAAGGTAAATGTCACTCTGTTGACAAGATATTTTTCAGCAGTCAAAGTCCTTTCCTAAAGGTGGGCGGCCACAGTGGTGAAGTGGTTAGCATTGCCATCTCACAGCAAGAGGTTGTCTGGTTCAATAGTCGGCTGGGGTGCCTTCTGTGTGGAGTTTGCATGTCCTCCCTGTGGTGCTCTGGTTTCCTCCCACATCCCAAAGACATGCTGCAGGTGGATTAGATACTCTAAATTGGCGCTAGGCATGAGTGTGTGAATGTGTGTGCCTTCTGTGGAAGGTTGGGTGCCGGGCTGGCAACTTGACACCATAAAACTCCACTGCCAATCATGAGCGGACAGGTGATTCACTGCAGCATCCCCTAACCGGGAAAAGCTGAAAGGAGTAGTAGAAAGTCATTCCCTAAAGTCATGAAGTGCCCTTTTCAGCTGCAAAACACTAGAGGGAACCTGGCAGTGAAACACCAAGTGTACCCCCCCGGCTGCCACAGTGAATGACAATCCACTGTACTTTGTTAGTTTGTGACTTTTAAACATCAGCCTTATCAGTTCCTGTTCTCCTTTATCGTTCACCTAGGAGATTGATGATACTGCAGATCTCTGCTTTTGTATTAATGATATGAAAAGGAAAATGATGAACTGCAGCAGGTGTGCGTGTGTGACCAGTACCTCCAAATGGCTTCTATTCACAATGTATTCTTATTTAGAATTGTGGCTCTGACCATTGTGAACAGTACTCTAAATATAACAACAATAATAAAAGTTTTAGCAACAGTAGCAAATAATTTATACACCTTAATATGATGGTTCCTTTAAATCATACCTCTTCTCTGCAGTTTTTCTCCTGTTAATCAGAAATCTGTATATGTAACTAGACATTCTGAGAAGAGAAAAATATTTAAAATTAAAAAAAATAGGGCGTTATCCACAAGTCATAAAATGAAAAACAAATAATAATAATTCAAAAGTGTAGTGCATGCTGACCCACTGGTGCACAGATTTTCTTCCTACATCTAATAATAATGAGTGGGGTATAATGGTACATCACGACTACTGGTGGGATTTCCTAGAGCATTAGGATGGAATGTCTGTGGTGACTGACCCTCATTAGTGATTACAATTGCTGCACACACCTTTATTCAATTAAGAGGAAGACAGAGCATGCTTGTCAAATTTAAGCCAGAATGCATCTCCATCAAATTACGGACTGAATCTGGGGATGATGAATCTCTCCTTCTTCTGATCTCCTTCAGAAGATAAATCATTTGGATAAACAAACAGAATAAGAAAACATTTTAAGTTGACATTCCAAGGAATTATCCTTCCTGGAAAAAAGAGCTATGTTGAGCTGGTGAAGCTTGGCATACCTAAACCTTTGCAATTGCTGTAATTGTTTCTTGTTTGGAGGATTTGCTTGTTTCTCTTTCACAGAATCCAGTTTCAAAAAAAAAAACAAGTTTTAGAGAGTTTAGGTGCAGTGTAAATTGTTATAAATATGTCAGTGCTGGCCCTGCTGTTGCTGACCTAGCTATTCCAAAGCTACGTAAGAAGGAACAGTTTGTAGTCCTCCTCTATATGGCAGAGAGAGAGAGAGAAGGGGGAGTAAAATCGTTGACAGATCTTGCAGGAGGCTATACTTTTGCAACACTGGACATCACATCTTTAAACTACTAAACCTATATGGTGCAGCATTTTCAAATTTAAGTGAATGTTATATTCTACCCAAAATTCTTGGTTCAGTACCTTTAACAATTATCAAAGCTAAGGTTTCCGTTTAAACTTCGTGCATGTCTCTCATCACAAACCACCTGTATTTTCTTAGTTCTTCTTTATAATTTTTTATAAAAACTTAGCTGTAAATTGGTGTTTCGTCTCTGAAGTTCAGTTGACGCCGCTCCTTGTATCATCCTGAGTGCTCACAATGTGCATTCTTGCTTTCTAGTCTTATTTCTAATAGAAATGGCTTTGGTTCCAGCACATTCTCATCCTGCACATTGTGTAAAGGAAACACCGGCTATTTAGCGCATGTTTTCCTTCTTCCCATATTATCTGAGCAACAAATACTAATTTTTTCAGGTCTTTCACCAAAATGCTTTTTGAAGTATTTGTTTTTATTTCTGCAAGCCTTCATTGCAGGTGTGATACTCTTACATAAAGGTGCTAATTTGTTACTATTTACAGTCAGTAGTCTTCAGTTGTTTCTCAAGGCAGCAGTAACATGCATTATTACACATCCCATAAAGTTGTAAGCATGTACTGTGTTACATGCCATAGCAGCTGGTTTTATAAAGCATTTTTGTTTGTTGCTGACGACTGGAGACCTCATCATGCGCCTCCATACTTTGTTACTTTGTAACTATTGGGCTTTTTGCCTGGGCTGTGCCTGTGATAAATCCATTGAGAGCCAGTGCCCTGCTGCCCAACAAATAAACAGTAACATAAGTAACAATGTGAATACGTTTATAGCCAAGATGATCTCTTAGTAAGTCTAGCAGCTGCAGCAAGATATTTACACTGGGTTTCTCAGGACTCGTGTGATTTTTCATTAAATTACTTATCGCAGTCTCAGATGTGCTCATAAGTACATCCCTTTTTCTGACTTCATTTGCAGATGTATTTGAAAAAAAAACTGTTTTAGTACTTTACAACATTCCTCTCGTGTCTGCATTTTCCTATTAATGCTGTTAAGGTGCTTATGGTTCTTATTTTCTTTCATTTCCTCATCCTCCCAGTTACTTGCAAATACTAGAAACTTGTAAATCCTCCAAAACTGCATTGCTAGACACAGCTGTTATAGCTTGAAACAAAATTCAAATACCTTTAATAGTTCAAAATCTATAATAAGTGCCAAGGAGTAATAACATGAATGACTTCAGCAACTAAAACAGGAAGACGGAAAAAGAACCGGAAAATCTTGTTTAAATAGGTTTGAATATTTTATGTTCATCGACAAGGAACTTCTACTGTAGAACTCAGGCAACATCTAGAGGCAAATTATATGAATACATAATATAGTGCAATTACTAGGCAGTGAATCCAATATTTCAATCACTATTTCTTTGCTGTGCAAAAGATGGGCAACAAATGGTATCCTATTTGAGTTCTTTTTTATTTCAATAAATTTATCTCAATAACGAAATTTTACATGACAAACCTAAAGACACTTTCCATTACTAACATCATAATGTACATTTAAGACTGGTCATAGAAGATATACATCTGCTCATTCCCATATATCCCTCACATGAGACATTTCTGAGATTCAAAGTGGGATGTTCCATTCAAACTGTTAATCTGTACCATTTGGTCTATCTTCAGCACCATAGGTGTTTACATGTCTGTTACTTCCTTAAGTGAATCATTGACTTTTGAATCAAAGAAGGGTATTTTGCCAAATCAGTCTGCCCAGCTGTGGACTGCTTTTGCTTTTGGGTGGAAATCTAAGTATAAAGTGTGTGTGTGTGTGTGTGTGTGTGTGTGTGTGTGTGTGTGTGTGTGTGTGTGTGTGTGTGTGTGTGACTATCTTTACACCAAATAATCCTAATGTTAGTAACAATTGCAAATAAAATCTGCTGAAAAAGACATCCTCAAAACCTACCTCAGAGAATTTGTTTTGCAACTCAGATCATTATAGATAACAATACAGAAAGCATCAAACTATAGGGAAGGAGCTCATGTATCAAAATGCAAGGAGTGAGGTCATCAACAACAAACTGCTTCTCTAAAAGCATTCAGCATATTCTTCATCAGGTCCTACAAATAAAAAAGGATGACTGCACATGTGATAAAGAAAGAGGTGGGTAGATACAATTCAACATTACAAGCCACAAACATTTGGAAACTGACAGGGAACCATAATATAATACGCATGCTGTCAACCTGTCAGACATAGACAATGCTAACACAATATGTTAAATATAGCAATATCCCTGACTTATAACTGATAAACGTCCAGATGTCTACAGTACAGCAGATCAGTATGGGCTTCTAAAAGGGTATCTCTTTGTAACAAGCAGCAATGCTTAAACTTCAATAGAATGATTCCTTCTTCAACATTACCCTCAAAATGGAAACTTAGTACTTTACTTTAAGACTGCAGCATGGCTTCCCTTCTGTTGTCTTTACTCAGAGCCATAAAGGACATGATGAATGTAATTTTCACAGTACAAAATTAACTAAGGTAACAGTAATTTAGACTTCAGAAATAACTTTGTTATCCATCTATATATTATCCTCTTAAAATGCTGTCACAAAAGAAAGGTGCTGTTTCACATCTACTCTTTATTTTTAGTAGACTACGTGTTTGCATTTCTTTTTAGCAGAAAACCACTCAAGTTTTTTTCTGCAAAAGTAATTTGTATCCTCAAAGAAACTAGGAGAACTCTATTTGTCAAAGCTGGAAAATGTTTTCCTTTTAGGCTGCATAGCAATCTCTGCATCCACATCCTGCTTTAAACATGGGTTGTTAAATTATTTGAATTAGCTCTGTAATGCAGTTTGGCTACAGACTTCATTAGAAGTACATAAAAAAGGGCTTCTTGAAGTTAAGCACCAAAACAAACAACTGAAGCACTATAACTGTGGCAAGTTCCTTGTTACAAATGTAACACTAAGCACCAAAACAAACAACTGAAGCACTATAACTGTGGCGAGCTCCTTGTTACAAACGTAACACTAAGCACCAAAACAAACAACTGAAGCACTATAACTGTGGCAAGTTCCTTGTTACAAATGTAACACTAAGCACCAAAACAAACAACTGAGGCACTATAACTGTGGCGAGCTCTTTGTTACAAACGTTAACACTAAGCATCAAAACAAACAACTGCAGCACTACAATTGTGGCGAGCTCCTTGTTACAAACGTAACACTAAGCACCAAAACAAACAACTGAAGCACTATAACTGTGGTGAGCTCCTTGTTACAAACGTAACACACACTCCTTGCTACTCCTTTTGTAATAAACATACTGAGCGGCCTAAATACAAGCACAAATGCAGTACTGGCATTTGGTATCACCAATGGCTTCTTAATCAATGCCAGTAATGCACATGTAAACCCACTGGCAGCTGCTGATGATGGGTCTATATTAGAACCGCGAAAGTCCTACTCAGTGAATACGTAATCATCGACACATATTGCCTGAACTGTGAATACAACAAATGCCCTAAACCGTGAAATTCAAAAAACTCAACCGTCATAGTTGTCCAACCCCACCGCGCGCTACATACTACCTACCCAAACAAAATAAATAAACCACATACATACACTAACCAAAACCATACTTCTAACCCTACACTAAACCTTACATACATTACTATCTATGCACTTACCTTAACCCACATCCTAACCCTAAGGTCCGTAACTATCGCACACTTACCTTACGGAGCTATACCGCAGAAGGGCTAACCATGACGATTCGGCATTTCGGATTTCTCACTTCAGGATGATCGGTGTTTTCGCGGTTCAACATATACGTGTCAATGTTTCCGTATTCAGGTAAGTGGACCTTCATGATTTTAATAGGGAACCACTGATGACACCCTCTGACAGCCTGCACCCAGGGGGAACTGCCCCCTTTACACTGACCTAGATATATGTAGCTCTGCATCACTGCAATTTCAACAAATGTACATCTGACTAAATATCAATCAAGTCTGTCATAGAGTCTTTGCTGACAAGACTCCTGCATTTCAGGCCACCTTACTGCATATTCCCCCTATCTGGAACATGACTATTTGATTAAAAACAGAATCTGTTGTGTTTAAGCAAATAATAGCTTCTAGAAAACATTATCTCAGCAAGAAGAATTTCTGAACTAAAGGCAGTGATGTCCAGTAATTGTACATTTTTTCAATGGTACTCTGATTTATGAGCACCAGTCCATCTTTCTCCGCTAAGGATGTTGTAGCTCTGTCTTAGAGCTACTTTTTCAGTCAGTAGTGTCTTGTCCAGTACGGAAATGTCATTATAAAGCATAGCTGTGATAACGAAGTTCACATATTATACACAGAGTACTAGGCCAGTGAAAAAAAGCAAACCTGTCAATCCCCTAACCTTTAGGAAGAGGAAATGGGGTTTGCCTTGTGACTGAGCAAACTCTGGCAAAATAGACTGTGGGGATAGGAAACAGCAGAAATATTTTACCAATTCACCTATCCTGAAAGGAGAGTAGGAGTCATATGCAGTGATGGAAGCCCTGGTGGCAATACCGGACATACAGGGACATGCGCCAACAGAGACTTTCTCTGCCATAGCTGCCTGATGTCATTGCACCTCAGGCACTTGGATTAGAAATTGTTGGAAGCACCTTCAGTCTCCTATTAAGCAACAGGATATTTTAGGATGAGATCCAAGGGCAGTCTGGAGTGACTCCTGGCATCTGGAATTAATTAGAATCACCACTAGCAGCTGATGATCTGCTCCACATGGATAACAAATCAAAAAAAAAAATCCTAATACATTGTTATTTGTAATGACAAATATATACCCATTGCTATATCTGCAACTTACTTTAAACAAGAGTCAGATTTGAATGCTATGAAGCTACAACTTTTTCATATATACATTGTGCTGCTAAATATATTACATACAACGTACCAAATGTAGAAGCTAGACGTGTGTTATTGGGCAATAACCAGGTACACTTATCCTGCCTTAACTGAGCATTTTCTTGGATTAGACTGCAAACTTCTCAGAATTCTGGTCAAATATAATAAAAGCTGCAACATCACAGGTTGTTACAACGGCAAGCATACCTTTCCACTCTCACACTGCCCGGATGGGGTGTACTTTGAAACATCAGAGTAAACAAAATGTCGAACAGCTAACAATCAATACAAATGATCAAAAGCCAAAACAATGAAAAACAAACTAACTATGTTTTTTGCAGGAGGACAAGCCTCCTGCACCCCCGGTAATTAAATATACCAGCTCTGAGATAACTCTATAGTGGGGAAAGGGTGAATTCCATGATGTCCACTGTGCACATCCTTGCACAGACTAAACAACAGCAGAAGCAATCAAATAACCTTCGATCACTTCGGCCATTGTTAAACTCATTCGACATTATTAACATTTGATCACATGGGCTACTCTCTCTCTCTCTCTCTCTCGATGAAATTTTGGATTTGAGTGTTTATGCCTTACTGTTAACATGTATAGCTATATTCATACTAGGCTAAGTGGTTACCATACGTAATTCAATTTCATTGCAATAACTGAAGAAAATGTGGAGTAACACTGCCTTTTTATGTGGTACATACTACATCATACACATATATATATATATATATATATATATATATATATATATATATATATATATATATATATAGCAAGAGAGAGATTTATTTACATTTATCAAACAACCCATATATTGATTTTCAAAATGGTGACACAAAACCATCAACGCTGCAAACACTGAATCACTGCTACTCGTGCCGAGCAACAACCTCAGAGCATGCAAAATAAATACAACAAAACATCACATCATTTTTTGGAGGAAGCAAGCCCCCCTGCAACTCCCACATCTCTTGCTAATTGCATATACTAACTTTGCCTTTAAACAATTCTGATGGAAAGGGTTTATTCCTCAACCCTGAGACTCATCCATTATAGCACACCTGTTGATACATGTCAACCAAATTCTGTTCACTAAACAAATGTCAACAAACCCTTATTCAACAAAGGCAATGACTACTTTATATATATATATATATATATATATATATATATATATATATATATATATATATACACATCTATATATATATATATATATATAATATATATCTATACAGATATATCTATATATATATATATATATATATCTATATATATATATTACATACATACACATATCCATATACAAGTATATATATATCTATCTATCTATATATATATATATATATATATATATATATATATATATATATATGTAAATCTTTTCTCCAAACAGTTATTCATAGTGAGGGACAGGTAAGTGTGCAATAGTGAGGGATTTGGGGGGGTTAGGTGTGTGTGAGTGGTGTAGTGTAGTGTCGGGTTTAGGTAGGTTAATGTGTGTTAGTGTGTAGTGGGTTTGTTTTTTTTTTAGGGTTAAGTAGTTAGTAAATAGGGTGCAGGTAGGGTAAGTGTCTGGTACTGTCGGACCTTAGGGTTAGGGGTGTGCAGGTAGGAGTGTCGTTGTGCAGTGGGTGGGACCTTAGGGTTTAGGGGGAAGTGTGTGGGTTAGGTTAGGGTGCAGGTACCTTAGGAGGGTTGGGGTTTGGGTTAGGGCTAGTGGATATGTAATGTAGTGTAATGTGTTTTTCGTTTAGTGTGTCGGGTGGTGTGTTCGGTGTTTTTCGTTGCGCGGTATTGTGTGTGTGGGTTATTTATTTTGGCCGGTGGTTTGTGTGTGTCGGGGAACTGGCGTGTCGGTGTTCTAAAGTAGACCCATATATATATATATATATATATATATATAGTAGTTATAAGTATCCATGTGTAGGGTTTAAAATGTATGAAGTATGTGGGGGGCTACACCCCCCATGCACCCCATTGTGGGGGGCTGTGGTCCCCACACCCCCCTAACTATGTATACTAACTCCAGGATCGCACTACCATGGGGAAAAGTGTATATAGCATTTTCAGTGTTTTGAGTTTCAGTTAAATGAGTTTTCAGCATTTTGAGCTTTCTATGTTTTGGTTTCAGCCAAATGATTTTCCATGAAATTAGTTTTCTGTCATTTGATAGGGACCCATATATATTATATACATATTTCTTGCATGTCTCTGTGTGTACAAGCTCTTCAGGTAAATGTGGAATCAGCCTTGCCCACTGCTCATTCCCATGACAGGTTTGCATGGATCTGAGTGTTGTTTTAGGACTAGGGAGTTGGGTTCTATGCAGGTAAGGGTCACAGTGTGTGGTTAAATGTTTTTGGTGTATACTGTGTGTGAATGGTCGAATGGCAGCAGTTTGTATGCAGGTCTGTATGATGTGCCTGGTCTGTTGCTTGTGTTTTGTGTGTCTGAGTGGTTGGTCAGTGTGTGTGTGTGTGTGTGTGTGTGTGTGTGTGTGTGTGTGTGTGTGTGTGTGTGTGTGTGTGTGTGTGTGTGTGTGTGTGTGTGTGTACTAACACACTGTTAGGGCCTCTAAGTGTACATTGTGGGATCAGAGAGTACTTTTTACAATATACTGTTAGGATCCCTGAATGTACATATTGGGGTCAGAGAGTTATTTTATAAAACACTGTTAGGGTCCCTGAATGCACATCTTGGGGTCAGAGAGAGTTATTTTTATGATACACTGTTAGGGTCCTTGAGTGTAGATCTAGAGGTCAGAGAGTTCTTTTTTTATAACAAGCTGTTAGGGTTCCAGAGAGTACTTCATGGGGTCAGAGATTTCTTTTTATAACATATTGTCAGGGTCCCTGAGTATACATCTCGGGGTAAGAAAGTTCCTTTTATTTATAACACACTGTTATGGTTCCTGAGCATGAATCTTGGGGTCAGAGAGTTATTTTAATAATACACTACTAGGGTCCCTGAGCGTACATCTTGGGGTCAGAAAGTTCTTTTTATAATACCCTGCTAGGACCCCTAAGTGTACATCTGGGGTCAGATAGTTCTTTTTATAACACACTGTTTGGGTCCCTGAGTCTACATCTTGGGGTCAGAGAGCTCTTTTTTATAACAAACTGTTAGGGTTCCTGAGAGTACTTCATGGGGTCAGAGATTTATTTTTATAACGTACTGTTAAGGTCCATGAACGTTCATCTGGGGTTCAGAGAGTTCTTTCCTAAGGCCAGGTCAGACAGAAGCACTTCCCCCATAACACTCTGCTGTCAGGTAAACCTCATACGCAAAGTCTTAGAAAAGAACATATACTTCACCGAGTAGCTGAATCTAGACCTGGGATGCAAAGGTCCTCTTTAAGCAGGTCACATGCCAGAAATAGTTTAGGAGGGTGTTGTTATGGTGAATAGTACGACAGATGTGGTAATGTGAGAGATGCATATTTTTCCATTACATACGTTACATTACATGAAGTAACTGCCAAACATAGATTGCAAAACTAGTCTGTCCTAATATAGCATCTAGTATAAGACAACTAGTCTGTCCAGCGGTAGCATCTAGTCTAAGACAACTAGTCTGTCCAGCGGTAGCATCTAGTCTAAGACAACTAGTGTGTCCAGCGGTAGCATCTAGTCTAAGACAACTAGTCTGTCCAGTGGTAGCATCTAGTCTAAGACAACTAGTCTGTCCAGTGGTAGCATCTAGTCTAAGACAACTAGTGTGTCCAGCGGTAGCATCTAGTCTAAGACATCTAGTCTGTCCAGCGGTAGCATCTAGTCTAAGACAACTAGTCTGTCCAGCGGTAGCATCTAGTCTAAGACAACTAGTCTGTCCAGGGGTAGCATCTAGTCTAAGACAACTAGTCTGTCCAGCAGTAGCATCTAGTCTAAGACAGCTGCTCCCCTTCTGTCTTGCGCTGCCAGGAATCCTAGACCGCTTTAAATGATGTAACTGCCTTAGGCTAAACCAATTACATCTAGTTATAGCTATCAACGACCTTCTCTGGGCGAAAGTAATTCCTTTACTTAAGAATGAATAGTGTTCCATTAATACACTGGTTATGTCACCTCCTTACGGTGTAATCCCATCTAATTTACTGCTCAAGGCATAATTCACTTATATGAACATCCCCCTGGTTCCTCTTCTTTTCCAGTCAAAAAAAAATTGAGCTCTACTGTCCCATCCTATGACATTCCTTTCACATCCTTAGTAATGCTATTATGTGCTCAGTCTAGGACTATGAACCACTCTTCCTCAGAACAGCCCCCAAAGGTATGCACATTCCATCATGTGCACCCTAACAAGTGAGTAATAAGGAAGCTTTACCATTTCCTTCTCCGAATTCTGCCCTCCAAGATGCATATCCCAGCATACAGTTGCATTTGCTGACATTCTTTCATTCTACCGTGGCAGTTTAGGTTTTCTGTAATAATAACCCTCAGGTGCATTTTTTCTATAGCTTTTGCTCCGATTCTAACATTTGCCCTTTTCTCCCTTTGTTATTCCCCAGGGCAGTATGAAATTAAACTGGTACCTTCTAGTCCATTAGTGCAGTCTGTGAGGTCCCTTTTCAGGTTGACTTCCCACTTGCTACTACAACCCTACTTTGGTGTTACAGATAGACTGATACACTTTTCTGTGCTGTGCCACGTCAGAGATGAATACATTAAATAAGGCAGGAGCCACAAGTGACATCTTTCCAGCTTCTTACCAAATGAGAGCCATCCAGTAACTATCTCCTTCTGCTGCCCATTTCCCCTCCAGTTCTTTATTCATTCCTACATTATTCCATGCTCCCTCTCTCACTTTTACAAGATGCTTGCACTCTGGGACCAGATCAAAAGCATTGCTAAAATCTTTACAGCTCACATCTCTAGTTAAATTCTTGGTGACCTAGACGTACAATGGGGTATGATTACATTCCGGGTGCAATACTCACAGAACCAGGTAAGTTTAGTCTGACAGAACCTACTTGTCCAGAACCCATGTGCAACACAAAGAGCAGCCCTCTCTGACCAGAAGCCTTTTAAGTTTTGACCATGGTATCACTTCCTTAGCTTTTACCCAGTACACTTAAGTCAGGCTCAGTAGTTGTCCCATTTCATGTAACAGTTTGCCTACAGTGCCCGTGCACCATGTCCTTTGTAAGGGCTATTTTACCATGTGGACCACATCCTTTGTAAGGGCTATTTTACATGTGGACCATGTGTTTTGTAAGGGTATTTTACATGTGGACCACACCCTTTGTAAGGGCTATTTTACCATGTGACTCAGTATGACTTGAGGGAAAAGTGTTTGATAGAGACGTATTTATATTTTCATAATAAAATGCCCAAATGAGCAGATCCTACTTTCACTGGATGACTAGCAAGAAAAACTTCTATAAAATACATAAAAACCTGTTCTTTATGAAGGCTTAGTAGAGTGTACATAGACAGTACATACAGGACTTGGAACAAAAAGACAAATGCCATTTTCACAGTAAAGCAACATGCATTGCTTATAAGTAGTATATCTTGGCAAGTTTACAGAATAACAACACGCCCATAGTATGTTTAATCAAGTGCAGTTTCATCAAAATCTGACAATATGAACCCAAGCTATTGAGTGGAGTCAAAACTACAGAAATTTTACGTGGTGAGCAAGGCCTTCATCCACTTAAATATAACAGACTCTGAGGGTGCACAACATTGGGGTAGGTAATACATTGTCTATCTGAAAGCCCATTCTTGTATAGTCAGATTTCAGCAAAAATTGAGTCATTCCATCAAATACGCAGTGCACAGCATGCGATAATGTCATGGTCATATCAAGTATAGGCAGGGGACTGTGTGGCCCTAGGAATGTCAACATGGCGTGAGCAAGTACCAGATATCAGCTGGCTAGCTATGGAAAGCACTGTTAGTAAAGAAACAAAGCAAGCAAACAATATTATTACATCTCAGTGCATAAAGGGAGAAGTAGGAGGAGGGCTCCAGAATACAACGGATATAAGAGAAAAGAGAGGAAGGAAGGGGAGGATTAACAAAGCACCGAGACAATCATCAGAGAGACGAGGAAGGAATAACAAGGGACCGAGATTATGAGAAGAGAGGAGGAAGTGCGTAAAGAAGTGAAGGGGGAAGGAATAACAGGGGACACATATATCGAGGGGAAATAGGATTAAGCGCATATGTGGTGTGAGGGGAATGAACAGAAGTATTAGTATACCAAGTTCTTATGGTAGCACAGATAATCTCCCTAGTAAGCAATACCAGTGCTGAGTCACAGGCAGCATAAATCAGTCATGATGGCAAAAATCAGTCATGGGCAGCATGCATCATTCATGGGCAAATTAGTCATTGGCATCATAAATCAGTCGTGAGCATCATAAACCAGTCGTGGGAGTCATAAATCAGTCATGGGTCGCATAAATCACTCATGAGCAGCATAAATCAAGTCATAGCAGCATAACTCAGTCATAGGCAGGATAAATCAGTTAATGGCAGGATAAATCAGTCACGGGCAGGATAAATCTGTTGTGGTCAGCATAAATCAGTCATGAGGAATGCCAGGGACCCAGCATTACTGCAGCACAGGTTAAAGCTGCATTGTCCAAGGCCAAGAATGCAGCTTCCATGGAACTCAACAATGTCCCTGGATGTGTTCTACATGAACTACAAAGTGAACTGGCACCAAATCTGTGTGCCCTGTTCAATCACAACCTCACCTCGAGCTTTGTCCCTAAAAATGGTGCACTGCTACAGTCGTCCCTCTCCGTAAAGGGCGAGTGACTACAGACCCTGGGAATTATCATCCTATTAGCCTGACGAGTCTGATATGTAAGGCTATGGAGCACATCATCATAGACCTAATTAACAAGGACATGCTGAGACTGCCCATGCTCTGGAATAGACTTCCCATACATGTCAAGCAGAGCACCTCACTGGCCCTCTTCAAGAGAAATATTGATGAGTTGATGGGAAATAGAAAGTTCACCTCAGGATCACTACAGTGGCGCAACTTGATAGAGACACTGGGAAGTAACGTTGGGCAGCATGATGTCAGGGCACTTCTATGGGCTAGGCTTCTAAAGGCTCCAGGGCCATTAGCCTAGTACACACCTATGAACCTATGAACAAGCAGCATAACTCAGTCAAAGGCCACATAAATCAGTCATAGGCACAATAAATCAGTCACGAGCGCACCCGGATTAGATTATGCATCTGCTACAGCTGCAGGGCCAGTTATCAAAAACAAAGCTTTTGCAAACTAATTTCACACTAAAGGCAGAGATTTCTAAATTTTGACTGTATAAATATTGAACAAGTTATCACCATAAGAAATTAATTTATACCTCACAATAAATAATGAAGATTGATTAATTTCTGAATTTTATTTATTTATCCTTTGGTGACCAGGAAAGTCTGACTGAACTAATGGCCCATTTTAGAGGATGACTGGGAAGAAAAACTCCACAACAGATCCGATAACATTCAAACAGTAGTTGACGAGCAATTATATACAAGAGAAGAAAAGCCCTGCAACAGATTAAATATTTTACTGTGAGCTGGGGAGAAAGGCTCCACAACATACACATAAGATGCATTTTATAATAGCTGGTGAGTAAATTATATACAAGGAGAGAAAATCCCCACAACAGATGAAACACAAGCAGACTGAGATACATTTTTAGAATATTACTAGGATAAACTATGATCAAGACTGCAATATATACTGCAAACAGCAAGACACTTTACAGATATGGATAGCGCATGTCAAGTAAACTAATATATAGGTTTCAAAATAATGACAATATTTCTAATTATATATGGAGAGAAACAGAGTATCTTTTTGCCAAAATAGACAGAGGAATACAATGAGATGAGGAGGTTAATGAACGGGTGGGGACATTAAGGCCATGAGAGAGAGTTTATTATTAGAGAGATGAGAATGTTATGGAAGGACATGAGAGAGGAAAATAAATAGTAGAAAGTGTCGGCTGAAGAGGTAGAAGAGCACACATTAGTAGCGTGGTGTCATTAACGTGAGAGCTTCTTTTAATGTTAGGCCGTTACTGTCTGCTAAGATACCGGGGTGAATTTAGAGCAAGAAAGGCATAGTTATACTGAGTACATGGTCGTGCATCTGTTTTTAGGGTTGTGCAGGTCCAGGCATTAGACAGATATTATTTTAGATTAGTCTTGAAATTGGAAAGGTTGCTAGTATTTTTATGGGATAAGGGGATAGAGTTCCAGCAGTGGGCTACCTAGATGGGATAGAGTGCATTTCCTAATGACCAATTTGGTTTGTAGGTAGGGAGAAGCATTTTGTTTCCAGACCAAAGTGGCCTAGAAGGGGTGTGCATATGTAACAAGTCTAGTAGAGCTTTGTGTTCTTCTGGTTTGTATATTAATTTGTGGACTAGGAGTAGTTGGGTGTGAGTGAGTTGCTTGGATAATTAAAGCTAATCAAGTTGTTTTAGGGCTAAGCAGCGATGGGTTCTGTTTGGTGAGTAAGTGGAATGTGTTGCTGTTTTATTGCAGCACTGCTTTAGTTTGTGGATGGAAGCCTGAAGGGTAAGCAGTACTGGGGGTCCATATAGCAAAGTGGGGAGTGGGGGTCTAGAGGCCAGGAGTTACTGGGATGGGTACAGTCTCCCACATTTTTGGTGAGTTTGTTGATAACCTGTTGCATATGCAAGTCAAATTTCAGATTATCATCATTTGTCATACATAGTAGCTTTGTAGGGGGGATGCCTCCTATAGGGGGGTTATCAGAGTCTGTAACTGAGAAATGTTGAAATGGATCAGAAGTCCCATTATATTACATACTACCTAAGATAATTGTGTTAGAAAGGTCTTTTATTCTTATGGGGTAGATTAAAGACAAAATTCAGGTGTGCTACCTGTGTGGTGCTTATTACCTCAGTTTACCTGAGAGGTATTACTGCATGGAAGTGGTGAGTATGAAAGAAAATATCACTGGTCTCTGATAAGTAAATGTAACCTTTACTGCAAAGTTAACAGATAGACTAATAAAAAGGATTGCACCATATACCAGTCGAGGTAGGACTGGAGAAGGACAAGAAGAAAGAACAAGGTGATTGACATAAAGTGAAGAGAGATGAATGCTAGGCAGCGTGACCAGAGAGATCGCACTCTGGGATACTGAGAGCTTTCAGAAAGGAGTCAGGTGCATCATTGTTTTTGTTCACCCTATTAATTATTTTATTATTTATTAAATATTAAAATAAATAAAAAAAGTGAGACATCAAATATGTAACTATTTCTGGCACATCAGGCAAAGTTTTAGTGAATGAAAATCATTTCAAGCTAAATACATAAACCTTTTGCATCTTGTAATCAATTTAGAGTGCAACGGCAGAATAACTGCAACAACAGAGTCTCTAGTAAAATAGGAGCGCCACTGGCATAGAGGGATAAAGCTCTGACTATGTCCCAAGTGACCCCAGGTTTAATGACTGGCTCAGGCAAATGCAAGAGTTGGTATTAAAAGCACTGGAGTGCCTAACACGGGGGAAGGTGGGTAAACAGGGGCAATCTGTCCTCTACAGATGCTGGAAATGCAAGTCCATTTCTGGGGCAGGTGTTAAGCCACCAAGCTGCACATGGAATAGCCTTCATATCGAGTGCACAGGGTTGCACACTTATAGAGGGAAGGCATTGTGGTGCCTGCAGTCATGTGACTCACGTCCCCTACCAGGGGGCTACTTACTTTGTACTACCTACTTTGCCATCATGTCCCCTTACTAGGGGAGAGTTAGGGTCTCTAGTGTACACTCCCATTCCCAGGCTGCCAGTAAGGACACAAACCATCCCCAAGACTGCCTGGATGATGGCCCCTCCAGATGGCTTTCGGTCCCAGTAAAACTGGGGAAGAAATGGACTTGAATCTGACTGGAAAAGAATTGATGTAAAGTAAGCACAGGGACAAATGTATATAGAAAAACAATGGAAAACTGTAAAATAATATGTTGTGACACTCTGAGCTGGTGGGGAACTAGCCTGAAGGCAGATTTCTGGACTGAAGAGAGTAAATGGAATGCTCTGTGTCATTTGCGGTAGTAATTAATAGGAGTATCCAAAAATATGCTTTAGGCCCATCCTTTATGACGCCTTAAAGCACCTCTCTGCTGGGAAGCTGGAAGGAAAAGAAGTGTTTGTTTGATTTACAAATCTTAAACAATACAGGCACTCTAAAAAGGATGAGTGAAGTACCAAGAGAATTAAAAAGATCTGAAAATGAATGAAGGTGCCTGTCCAGATTCAGTGCATTATGATACAAGAGATGATCCACAGTTAGCAATTATGGCCAAGTGCATAGCCTTTATATGTGTTTGGGGGGGGGGGTGTATGTGTGTAGTGGTGTGTGATGGTGCAAGCAAATGTGATCCAACTGTAAACAATACAAGAGTGCATCCACCGTCAACAATCGGAAGCCTTTATATGTGTTTGGGAGGATTTGTGTGTGTGCAGTGGTATGTGATGGGTCAAGCAGAAGTGATCCAACCTCCATCTTAAATATGTCAAGGCAGCCTATGACATACATGGACAGACGAATATATTAGGATAAGGCTGGTTTGCACAGGCAGGAATACAATTCACAGGAGGTGGGCTGTTCTAGTGTCACTGCTGGGATCAACAGTGAGTGATTATTTCAAGCAATATATCAAATTCTGAGAAGATGGGAAATGCATTAGTACAACACAATATAGTTTGAATGGATACTTGAGGAAGATAAAATACTTTTTTTTCTCAGAAAGCCTTCCTGAAGAGGTGGTGTGGATAAGAACAGTGTCTGAATTCAAGAATGCTTTTGACAGTCATAAAGTGACTGTTAATAGTTGGTGTTACTTATCTAGCAGAAAGGGAAACGTGGAAGGCCAACATGCCCTTATCTGCTTTCTCCTTCTCTATTTCTTTGTTCTGTGTGCCTTCTGAAAACAGAATCTGTAGCAAGATGGAGGCAATCTGGAAATGTAGACAGTGTGACCAGAACAATATTAGTGTCTGTATAGAAACAGGTTGTGGGAGTTTGTTACCTGACCACTGAAAGAATCAGAAGGAAAGGTGAACACAAGTCCTTTACGGGTACAAAGAGATGGTGTACTACTATGTACTACAAAAAAAAAATAGTACAACTTTTAGACTAGATATTGTGGCATACAACGGACGGCACAAGCCTGAAAAAAAAATCTGAGAAAATACTTTTACACAGAAACAATCAAGGCTAAATGGAGTGATTTGTCTATGGATTTCAACAACATTCCAACATTTTCAGAATTCTTTTTTTTTTTTTTTTTTTTTAACTTTCTTCACCTGCTATATCCCCATGTCTGCTGTCACTGCATCAACAGGCTCACTGCGGTGCTTGAAGCAGCATCGCTAACGCATGCCGTCATTACTTGCACTGCCAGCCTAAAGGAAATACACAAACTGCTTATCTGCTTCAGCTTTACACGGCAAGGGGCCAAATTCGCATTCAAGATTAGGGAGCTCTAGTTGTGCTCCTAGTGAAATATATTAAATGCCTGAAGTTCTCTTCTCTGGTTGCATCTCCTATTTTAATCTGACAGAGCAGGGAATGTTTTTTAAGCGTGTTACTGTTTCTGAAATCCTGTGATTTGGCAGTTTGCTCTTCCGTAAAAAAAAAAAAAAAAAAAAAAAAAACACAATAGCAGCTGGGATAGCTTTACTGACATTTCAACATTTAATGTAATACTGTGGCAGCCTAGATTTTTTGGAAGCTTCACATTCAGACTCCCCATATACCAGCAATAAATCCTAATGTAAACTTACATTCACTGGTGAATCTTGCTATGAGGCATGTGGTGGAATGGATGAGGAAAACGGGCTTAATTTGTTTTCATCATCGAAAAGTCTTAGTAACCCACGTCTTCTCTGATATTAGGGTCACATACAGACCCACTCTGCTGTACACAGAAGGCACACAAATAGTAATTCAATGTTTTGCCATGTATCGTTTAAATTATGATCATTTTATTTATTTGACTGTTCTTTTTGTGATGCATAGGTGAAAACAAATATGTCAATCTATTAATTATAATTCCTGTGGTAACTCTGAATACCCATGCAAGCACAAATGCAGAATTTCAGGGGTGATTCTTGGAATACAGGGTGATTAAATGACTTACTCAAATTCATGCAAATTTTAATGAAGTCTGTCAAATAAACCAAGATGTGCAGAATGCATTTTGCCCATTCGCAGCTCATTGCTCTAACCTTTAGGCTGTATAACAGAATAAGAGACACAAGCCTAGGATGAAAGAAAATGAATATATTTTTATTATCTTTTTATCGTGATGCAAACTTCTGAATTACTCTAACAAAATGACCAAGATCCCTGTTGGAGGTCAGTTGACGTCCAACAGTTATAAGATTAAAGAACTAGGCCTATTAGCTGCAGACAGAGCCAGTTCATGTTTCCAAACACTAATACTGCATTTATTTTCATTTTATTTGATGCTCTCCTTAAATAGGACTGCCAATGCTTTCAGACATGTTAGGTAAAACACATGCATGCAGTAAAGGTCCCTATATGCCAGTGAAATTTTGCTGCAGCAAGTGGCAGAAACCTTCGCTCTAAATGTAAGGGAATCACTGCAGAATTTGTTCTAGGTTACTGACAGAACAGAGAAGTGTGATAGTGCTAATCTGTTAGAGGGCTAATTACAGGTCATCCATAATCAAATGGAATATCATGTACAGAGAGAAGACAGGCACGGCTTAGGGAAGCCTGTGAATATGCAATGTTGATATGCTAAATTTCCAGCCAGTTTTAAAGGTCGGCACATGTCACCAAACTCCCAACACAGATGGCAATGACATTTGGCTCAGAGACTCTGCAGAGCAGAAGGCTCTAGCATATGAGCAATGCCAGTGCTAAGGAAGGGCAATAAGGAGAAAGGTATCCATCGACAATGGTCCTGATGCAGTAGTGTATATATACTTTAGTAATGATCATCCCCATGGCAAAGACTGCAAGATATGCCTTTCCCAGTTTCTTAAGTGCTGCAGAAGGTTGTATCTTTGACTGAGAACAGTTACGGATCACTTTATGACTGCAAAATAATGACATTTGATGCACAAGAGAATTTGGTTCAAAAAGGAGGGATGAAGAAAAAGAGAGAGAGAGAGAGAGAGAGAGAGAGAGAGAGAGAGCATAGTCATACTGGTGACAGAAGGATTAGGTGAAAGGTGGGACTGAAAACAGTGAGATGTAGAGGAAATGATGTGAGATATCCTTCAAATATATTCCAAATGTAAGCCTTTCCTAGCAAATATTAAAATATCAGAAAAGCTGGAAATCCTAAGTGTTGAGGCAATATTTCACATAATATTTTTGTCTACATAAACTTTGGTATAAGCATCTCAAGAAATCTCATCCGCAAACAGGAAAACAGAAAAGCAGATACAGAGCAATTATTGCAAAAAAAAAAACACAGTGGGAGAGCTCTGGTATAAAGTAGGAGGCAAGAACGTGGCAAATGTGGCTGTGTGACTGGTAGCTGGAAAAGGTGAGACAGACTAGAGAAAATGCACATTGCATGACTGAGCTGAAAGCCAGGGATGAGGAAACTGAACCAGAATATGACAGGAGTTTCAGGAATAGGAGGACACTGAGAATATAATCACACAAATACTTACAATTCTTTGCAAGTAAATACCTATGGAAAATGCACCTTCCACCGAGCAAAAATACATAAATAAATCAATCAATCTGAGCTGAGCCTTGCTAGTGCTTCTGGCAGTTTCTCAGTTTAGTGAGATGTAACAGTATTTGAGCAGTGCATGTGGATTCATCATTAATCCATAAAAGCTGTTTATGGATTGCTGCAACATATTTGTCAGACATTAATTGCACTTCCAGTGTTATAGAGGCATATGTGAACTAGGGGGTTCTGTCCTCTCATTGGAAAATGCATTTTGTTGCACAGAGGAGCTAGAAGGATGCAGTTCACACCTCTGCTAGGTGAGCAGGTGAGTACAAGGTAGGTCCATTAGAGGATGTTAGCATTCTTATTAGGTCTAGCCTGACCTTGGGGTACAGATTACGCCCATTTGAGAAGGTCAGCACCATTTTGGTAGGATCAGCTTTACATTGACATTATTTATATGACAGATATGAAAGTACAGTTGTGTAAAATCGTACCACAACAGTAGATGTCCTTCTTTTCACTGTTGCATATTCTTTACAATAGGGATTCCCTTCCAAAGGCAGCCTGACGTCCGGCCAGCATATCAAAGTCTTGTAAAAGAGACATCATATATCACACGTATGCTCCCTGCGCTTGGTGTAGGGCATAAAGGTGATGTATGGACGTACCATCCTCAGAACTGAAAAGCCCCAAGGAATGATAGTCCAAGGAGAAATGAAGGATCATTAACATCCAGAAGGAGAAAGAAAACAGAGGGAGGAGGGAGATAGTGAATACTGCAGCAGTGAGCAGAAGGTAATTCTACAACTCAACTAACCTATGTTTGAGGCACCCATTTAGATAATACAGAGCATCATATCTTACAACATATGGCATACCAGGATATTTGTCCCAACATCATGCTGGGAAGTGTAAGAGAGCGCTAATTCTTTTGATGCAAAAGAACCTCTTCTCATAACTTGTAATAAAGCTGACACTATTAATAAACAGATTTAGGAAGTATATTAGGTAAGATGGTAGCACAAGGGGAAGATGTTCCGCTGATGTTTGTTAATATTTAAACATGACTTCTGACATCAGGAAAGATCAGGGTGAACATGAGCACCACAGAACCCATCTTACTGAGAAATAGCTTGCTACATGTTGTAAACTCACAGACCTAACACATGTTAACAAAAATGTCTGTGACTTTCTGTACACATGACATATTGTAAACTCATAGGCCTAATATATGTTAACAAAGCTATGTGACTTCCTGTGAACCTGGCATGTCATTAACTCATAGGCCTAATACATGTTAACATAGGCCTATGACTTCCTGTAGACCTAACATACTGTAAGCACATAGGGCTAATACATGTTAGAAAATGGCTGTGACTTCCTGTAAACCTGACATATTGTAAACTCATAGGCCTAATATATGTTAACAAAGGCCTGTAACTTCAAGTAAACCTGGCATATTGTAAACTTACAGGCCTAATGAGTTTACCAACATGGGTGACCCCTGTTCCACATTAGAGGTCAATTCCTCATTGCTCAAATCCGACCACAAGCTAATCGGCCTAGTCATCCACATCCCGCCCCACCCCATTAGGGAAACCACTGTAAATAATTTCTCCATAGTCAACTTCACCCTTCTTAAGACAGAAGTAGCAAACCTCACAACGCCCATGCAGATGGACAGTAGAGGTACAACTGCTGAATCCTACACAAATGCACTTTATAAGCACTTACACGAGTGCATGGATCGTGCTATCCCTAACAGAACCAAGATGCTATCCTCCAAAAAAAGGAAGCTAATCTGGTGGTCCCCTGCCATAAACAAACTCTACAACAGAAGAAAGAAACTGTTGCAAAAAAGAGTAAAATCCCATGACTGGAAGAACTCCCTGGTCAGTCCCAGTAAGAAGCTGAGATCCCTCATAAAATACTCCAAAGCTAGTTACAAAAACAAAATCACCACTAATTCTAAAGACAACCACAATGCATTCTATAGCTATGTCAAGAATCTCAATGGCAACACTCGGATTTGCTCTGAGTTACAGCACAATGGCAGTAAATATACAGAACCAACTGATATTGCCAACATCCTGGCAGATAGGTTCAGTGCTAACTTTACCTCCCCTTACCCCTAAAGGTCACATCTCTATACCAGAAGAATGCAAAGTTTCTGTAATCATGGCTGCACAGGTACAACCGCACTCTCCAAAGCCAATAACACAGCATCCATGGGACCTGACAACATCGCAGGTTGTGTTCTACATGAACTACAGAATGAACTGGCACCTCACCTAAGCACCATGTTTAATCACAGCCTCACCTAAGGCTTTGTGCCCACTGAATGGTGCACAGCGATGGTTATCCTACTCCACAAAGGGGGAGCCACCATGGACCCCGGGAACTACCGCCCCATTAGTCTAACGAGCCTGGTCTGCAAGGCCATGGAATGTATCATCATGTAACTTATAAACAAAGACATTGGTAATCTCCAAACTCTGGATCCCACTCAGTTCAGGTTTGTAAAAGGCAGATCATGTCTCCTAAACCTGATTGACGTCTTTGAAACAGTCACCAAAGCTGTAGACGAGGGTAAGGTGGTTCACACAGCCTATCTAGATCTCACCAAGGCTTTTGACACCATCCCCCACTCTGGAATTATAGATAAACTTACTAAACTAGGTATAAATCCCTATGTCACAAGATGGGTTGCCAACTGGCTTACTGACAGAACCCACACTGTGAAAGTAGCAGACTCCAAATCCGACTTCAGACCAGTGACAAGTGGAGCACCACAGGGTTCAGTCCTGGGTCCTGTCCTGTTTAATATCTACTTTTTTTGAAATTCAGGCTAACACAGAAGGTCTTTGGCTAATGAAGTTCGCAGATGACTGCAAACTAGGAGTCATAATTGAAACTCCTAACGATGTGAACATCCTACAAAAGGGCCTCACTGAGACAGATGCCTGGTGTCAAAGCCATGGCCTCAAGCTCAATGCCAAAAAGTGCATTGTCATCCCCTTTGGTAAAAACTCTGTACCCATGAGCTACCATATAGGTGGCAGACTACTTAACACCGAAAGTGTGATAAGAGACCTTGGGACACAGGTGGACAGTAGTCTCTCTTTTGATAATCACATCACCACAGTAGTCAGAAAATCTTTCTACATGGCACACTTCTTCACAAAAGGTTTCTCATCCAGGAAAAAAGAGGTCATTGTTCCCCTCTACTCATCACTCATTAGACCCATTATAGAGTACAACGCCCCTTTTGGTATGTACCTCACAAGACATCTACAACAACTGGAAAGGCTGCAGAAATACCTCACAAAGTGGATTACTGGCCTCAAATAGATGCCCTACACAGACCATCTCAAAAACCTCCAGCTTTATTCTATCGCATATCGCCTACTCAGAGGCAATCTCTGCCTAACATACAAAGATATGTCAAATCCAGAGCTGTTGGACATGCTTCACTTAAAGAAATCCAAATCCCTCCAAGCTACATGCTCTAGGGACCTAAACCTTGTTACCACAATAAACAGAACATGCTGGAGGGATAGATTCCTGTCTCAGAGACTTCCCATACTCTGCAACAAACTACCTATCTATATCAAACAAAGCTCCTCATTAGCACTCTTCAAAAAAATCTTGATGATTGGATGGGAAATAGGAAATTTACCTCTGTGGCTCTGCTCAACAGGGGCATAGGAAAATAATTTTCTTGAATGGCAAAAACCAGGGTACCTTTTTGGCTAGGCTTGTATAGGCCCTAGGGCCAATAGCCCAGTACCTACCTATGAACTTATGAACCTAATACATGTAACAAAGGTCTATGACTTCCCATAGACCTGACATATTGTAAACTCATAGGCCTAATACAGTTTAACAAAATATCTATGGCTTCCTGTAAACCTGACATATCGTAAACTCATAGGCCTAATATATGTCAGCATATGCCTGTCACTTCCTGCAGACCTGGCATGTTGTAAACTCATAGACAATGTATGTTAACAAAGGTCTGTCACTTCCTGTAGACCTGACATATCATAAACTCATAGACCTAATACATATTAACAAACGTCTGTGATTTCCAGTAAATCTGCATATGCATCATTCCTTCAGATTGAGGCAGTTTAGAAGGTTAGATGAGGCAGTTGACAGTAGGGCATGTCTTTATATGGTCCACTTTATAGATCTGTACTTATATAATGTGAATCCATATAGTCCAAATGCCAAAACCGAGGGTATGTGAGCATCAGGGAAAACACAGTTATATTAGTATGCAGCTGGTCATGTTTACGTGTTGTTTGAAGTCCTGATTCAGAATCTTAGGGTGCGGTAAAATATTTTAATACATTTGTATCATATAAGAGGCAAACTGCACTTAAAAGTAACTTGAATTATGTTTACTGAATGATTTTACAGCCTTACTTAACAGAAGAGTCTCTTCATATTCCACAATAAACTAAACTAAACAGACCATCCAGAAGTTGCACCACAAAAGATTGGATTTCATTTTAAAGATTTTGAAAATGAGGTACTTTGAAAACTCTTCATTGACCCTGTATTCTTTGGCTTTGGACTTTGTCAGACTTAGGTGGCATTCTGAAGCTGTGGAACTCTCTTGTAAACCAAGTTTTCAATATTTATGGCTATTATTTGACTCCCCACTAGGATCTGCATGGGAGGTTTTACATATCCAGTACTTATGCAGACTGCAGCTTGCACCTTGTGCCAGCTACAAGAGAATACATTTATGAAGGCAATAACTATGGTGGAATATTTTCAGAGCCAAATGGCCTTTTAATTGACATTCAGATTTTTAGCAAATGATTATTAGACTCCCACATAGCTTAAGTATAATGAATGAGGTGTTGTAGGGGGATTAGCCCCCTCAAGTTTGCAATACTCTGTGCTGTCAGTAATTTTAAAATCAGACAGTGACCCAGAGCACAGTCTCATACAGCTCTGTCTCAATCCTAAACAGAGATTATAAGCAATTCATAGTCGTCTTGGCATCCAGACCTGCACTACTAGTTCCAAATTTAGTTATTCTCAATCAGTGTGGCTGTGTAATGGGGAAACAAACTGTTGATAACAGCTTGAAGACTTAATTATTCATGAAGAACAAAGAACAGCCTTTCTTCTAGCATTGGTGAGTCTGTAGACCAAGACAGCTTTTGTTGAGGGGATTGGGGTCCTCTTTTCAATTTAGCTTCCAGTCAACAACTGGTCAACAGTCAATGACTAGGTGGCAAGTCAGCAGCCATTCTAAGTGTGTCTATCCTTCTGGCTATGGACGCAAGGCATAACATTTATGTTACTGTTCTAAAAAAGTTTAAGGACTACTTACAAAATGGAAGCTTTTGTTACTGGACTTTGATCAGAAGTTAGTACTACAAACAAAGAGTGCGAGTTATTTTTATGTGCCGATGACCTATTAGTTTGTTTTACCAATCCTGAAATGGATTTAACAATTATGTTTAATTTGTAAAGTGAATTTGGTGTGCTGTCGGGTTGTAACATTAACAAAGGAACAATAAGCACCATCACTATAAATGATATCCCCTTTACTAAAAAGCTAGAAGCACATCTCTGTTTATGCCAACTTGATTTTCTAAGATAGCAGCTAATTAAATTCCATTGTATCTTAGAGAAAACAATAGAATACATTTACTCAATTTTTCTAAAGAAGTGTAAGAACTCCTTAAAAAATGGAAGCTTTCAAAAATGGACTTTGGTCAGAGACTCCAAGCATTACAGCTTTCATGGGTACACAAGCTATTCTGGTAGATCCCAAATGGAATTCTTTACATCTTAGAAAAGGTCCTATTTGGTATTCATCTGGGGCGGGTCTAAAACTAGAGTTTCTTAGGATAAGATCATTCTGTCACTCTCTGTGGAAGATCTGAGGATCTCATTGTAAGTTTTGCCACAAGGCTGCAGAGTATTAACCTTTTTTGCTATTGCCCATTGATATGCCCAAAGGACAGTTATTTTTCCCAGTGAAAGACACTGAGCATTGATGACATGGTCCCTGATGGGTACTCATTCCAGAGACTTCGGCAGCACAGAGAGGGACACCAGGCTCACCTTCTCTCAGTAATCCTTTTACTATCATTGTTTATGTTTCACTACCATTGTTTATGTTCCACTTTCATTGTTTATGTTTTACTATCGTTGTTTATGTTTCACTGGTTCAGTCTGCAGTCCTGGATGATGGATGTACTTTCTTATAAAAGGCTATGATATGGGAAGAGGAACCCAAAGCACTACTTATATTGGTTTCTCATTTCCCTCACCTGAAATACTGGCAATAGTTCCTTCATGGGGAAGACCCTGTATCTTCCACAATGCAAACATTATTTTGGGTTAAAATCAAGTCATTATATCAGACACAGGCAACTGATTGGTATTTTACAGAAATGCAGAATGGTTACAGTCCCTCAGGAGAAGAGGCCTGGGTAGATAACATGATTGATAAATGTTAGATAGGACAAGCAATGCTGCAATGGTTAATGAATAATATGCACATGTTTTTGTTAGGACTGAAGCTCAAGGTCGTAGAAGTGTTAGGTTTTAGTAAGAACCAACTTTGCAAGCAGAGACTTCTCAAGCAAGTTGGATAATTCGAAGCATATTAACAAGTTATGAATGAGATATATGGGGTTTAGGATCTTTGCTTGGAAAAGTTTGCTCAAATGCTTCTATACTCCAACCCATCTTCCAAATACATCTCAAGCAGTCCCACACCTGCTGAACATGTGAAAAACATTTAGCAGAAGATTGGTTACATACATTTTGGACTTTTAACATTAAAGACTATAATCCATGAGATTATGAATCACATTTGGGCAACCATGCATGTTTGACCTCAGCTTTGTAGCCGATAGGGGTGATGGGGAGTTTGTTATTATGTAATTATTACTGACTAGTTTTACTATAACCTTAGATAAACAATCCAGGGCAGATTTCTAAAAAAAAATCAGGGCAGCAAAGCTGGAAATATTCCTTGAAATGCCACTGTTGCCATTATCTCAGTATACAGGTGTAATCCCTAAATAAAGTGAAACAAAGAGAGAGAAGGCAACAGAAAAACTGTATCCTGTGCCACGTGCAAACACTGACATCCTACGACAGTGTGGTTGCACCAATAAAAGATTTGCAGTTCCATAACATACCATGTTAATTAATTACATTAGTTATCAATGGTGTGCCCTAATGCCTGTGTCTAACTACCACCGAATGACTATAGGGACCATGAGAAACATGGCTATGTTACCTGTATTCCAGTAGCTTTGTTTCTGCTTTCAGTCCTACATTTGTACTTATTATTTCTTATTTTATGTATTAATATTTCTTGTGAAGGAGCTTAAATGTGCTTATACTATAATAAAAATGTAATTGGTGATGCTGTTTTTCTTAAAGTGTTTATCTGTGCTTTGTAGAGCATTCTTCCCTAGGTTCGGCTTTCCCAATAAAACAAATTTCAATCAATCAATCAATATATATATAAATAAATAAATAATGAAAGGTTAGATTACTTTTGAATATGCACATCAAAAACTGTGCATTTATGAGAGAAATCTTGATAAATGAAGTACCGTCCTCTTTAGCTATGTGGATAACATGCAGTTACCTTCATTATAAGCAATTTACTTTAACAATAGTCACTAACTAAATTTAAAAGCTTCAGGAGTCCAGCTTTAAGTTATATAATCAGTAGCAGAAAAGACTGTAATAGTCCCTATTCACATATATTCATACATATCCATAATGAGGGGAATGCAGTATGAAAAGACTGAAATATATGGACTTATGATGACCCCCTCGCATTTTAAGACTCGTCTCTCTTATCAGCGACAGATATCAATTAGACTACTGTAGTAAAAGGTGCATGCAGAGCTTCTGACAGCATCATTCTAATGAGGTAAATGCAATGTCACCACATAGTATGCATCAGTGTAACCCACACATAGATACAGCTTAGCACTGTGATCCAAGGTTTGAATGGAAAGGGATATGTCCAGCCAACAACGGGGAATAGGTCCCTTGCTGTACACTCTTGGTATATCTTAGTCCCAAAATCAAACTGTAAAACAGATACAACATACCTCTAAATATAAACTAAACACAATTCATGGTGTTTGAGCAGCAAATAGCAAACAGCACATATGAAACAACTGTCTTCTGAATAGATTCACTGCAATGCAAGACTGAATCTTAAATCAAGTCCAATGTAATAGCCACAAAAAAGACACCAGCTGTTGTTACATTCCCATGCAAATGGAATTTGTTATAAATCCAACAATGATAAAAGGAAATCCACCAACAAATGATCCAAAGTCCATTGAAACAAAACTTGATTTAATTACACCACCAAAAAGTAAAAAAGTAAAACACGAGAGCAGGTTTAGCAGTTTCGTCCTTACAAAACATTTGGACGACTTCTGAACCTGCCATCTTTTAGCTCGCATCCCCTGTTTTCCAAATGGTTAATAAGACTTAAATAATCATTTCATAGTCTATTATTTCTTAAAGGTACATTAAACGATGTGGAAAAACTGTATAAATGAATATAAAAATAAAAATGCAATACATGTGAATCTATCTATATGTATGTATGTATGTATGTATGTGTGTGTGTGTGTGTGTGTGTGTGTGTGTGTGTGTGTGTGTGTGTGTGTGAGAGAGACCAAATAATATTTTGTAAAGCACTTCTTTACTGTATATTAAACACTTAAAAACACTTTAAAACAATGTACTACAACAAAACGTATAAATAAAATCCTTGGTGTTACCATACTGTCTCCCATCCAAGCACTAACCAGACCCGACCTTGCTTAGCTTCCAAAGTCAGCCCTTCCAGAATGATATAATCACAAGTGCACTGTTTGGAAATATGTTTCTTAAATTAAATATTCATGTTAAAAATCTGAAATTTTTAAAATAATAATAATAATCATATGAATCTAAAAAACTTTTGTTTTTTATGAAACGTTCTTCATTATTAGGAAATTTTAAATAAGCACATAATGAATAAATTTTAACAAGTGTTTGAACCGTATTCAATAAGGCACTTGATATAACATTCCATACAATTCTCATAAATCCAGTGCTTTTATTTTTAACACAGGCATAATAGAAGTGCATTCATTTAATCCCGGTAACATGGTGGCATTACATCTTACCTGCCACTCTAATTATTTCCTTTCCAAATTCAACTCCCACACACCATTCCTATTTTGCTTATCAGCTTTGCTAAATCCCAAAGTTAAATCCTCTGTACTTGTCACAATGTAATGTGTGCCTGTAAAGTACATTGTTTTGATTTTTGGTTTTAATTGCATTTAAGTGCTCATAAATTCTCTTTTTAAAGGCTTTTTCTGTTTTCTCAATGTAATAACTATCACATCGAGTACATATTCCAATATAGACTACCCCTGATGTGTTACAGTTTCCATCCCTGAGTCTCAAAATTATATCCAGTGATGTTAAATATAACTGGTTCTCTTCTAAAATATAAGGGCAGATATTACACATCCCATACTTTCTGGCGCCTTTATTGAGATAATCAGAACCAAATTTCCCCAGACACTCAAACCAAAATTTCAAATTCTGTACTGTTTTCTTCACAAATAATGGCTTGTCTCCTGCTATACTATATATCTCATTGTAAATTCTAAACATAGCCCAATTTCTAGTAACAATGTTCCTTATGTCTTTAGAATAAGGCCCATAAGGGATGATCATAACATTTAAATATGCATTGTTTTTCAACTGAGATTTCCTTACAAATTTTTTTGAATGGTTCTTGTATTCCTAGCAGGGGTTTGTATCTGGTCCCCCATCCTTCTTTAACTTCCACAATCACTTTATTTAATAAAGCTATAGGGCATCTCATTTTTGTGAAAAGTTCCAACGGTTTAACAACCTCTGCCTCAAAAAAATCAATATCTGAGCACGTT
This sequence comes from Protopterus annectens, assembly GCF_019279795.1. Lineage (NCBI taxonomy): Eukaryota > Metazoa > Chordata > Ceratodontiformes > Protopteridae > Protopterus > Protopterus annectens. The sequence continues at coordinate 56,005,694 of NC_056739.1, read as the reverse complement.
CTAGCATCTCTCACTAACTGTCCTTTAAAAACAGTCTTCTTAGTCTGTTTTGGGTGGCAGCTGTAAAAATCTAAGTAACTATTTGAAAACATCTCCTTCTTGTGAATTTTAGATTCAAAGGTTCTTAGATAATTCCATGTCCAAATAATTTATATTTAAGTCAGAATGTTTGTAAGTGAAACTAATATATATACTTCACAAATTCATCCCCTTCATTTGTTTCTTTCTATAAAATAAATATGTCATTCAAAACCTGTAGAGATATAAGTTCCAATGATTCCCAAACTTACTTGCCATAATATATTTTTTTCCCATGTGTACATAATGATATTTGCATATGTTGGGGCACAACTAGCTCCCATTCCCACTCAAGATATCTGCCTGAAATATTCTCCCTCACCACAAATAATTACACTTTAAAAATATTTTCATCAAGTCACAAATAAAATCTGTCATAATAAAATCTAATGTACTTACTTCATAAACTGTCTCTCAGAACATTTCAATTCCTTCTTCATGGGGGATAGACGAAAACAAATCCACCACATCAGTAGTAGTGAAACTACTAAAATCAGTATAACATTCTTGTCTCATGCCATGAATCCTTCAATATATATTCCACGTTGCTTACACATTCCTTATGCATCCTATCAACAAAAACTTCTAACAAATACGTCATTGAGTTATGTGCTGAAACTATTAACCTGTATGGTGGTTTCAAACCAAGTAGGTATTACTGTATTTTCATTATGCAAAAAATTATATATTTTCTCATTAACAGTCTCTGGTTCATATATTAGTACTAAGCTAACTGCCCTTGTGAGCCATTTTAAGCTTAGCCAATTATCCTTTGTGAGACTCAAACCCTGCACTTTGTGTTTGTAAGGCAAACACCTTAACCATTAGGCCACCTCCCAATCCTTGCAATAATAAGTCTTGTAAGAATAAATACATTTTCTTTTTTGCTAAATTATCAATGGAAACCCTTTTGTACTTCTATGTGTTACTCAGAATTGCATTCATACTGCTTCTATAATCCATTTTATCCACTATAACAGTACTACCACCTTTATCAGGTTTTATGATTCTTAGGTTTCTGTTACTTCTAAGTATTTCCATTAAGTCATTTTCCTCTGTAGTTAGATTCTGGTATTTCTTTTTTTTTATTTTTCATCACCTGATGCATGTCATTATTGCATACCTTTTTCTTTTTAATATATCTACATCATCCTCAGTTTGAATTTTATTTCCATTACCTTTTTCTTTCAACAAAAGGTTTATATGTAATTTTCTTGTAAAAAACTTTTAATTCCATTAAGACATCATATGGGTCCTTTCTCTTACCAGGGACAAACTCCAAGCCTTTTTTAAATAAGTTAAAACAACTCTCTGTTATATTTAGGCTGGTGTAATTAAATATTTTGTATCCCTCATATGTATACACTACCCCATTCTCTGATGTCTTCATTTTATTGCTCCCACTGTTCATCTTTTCCATTGTTGCACATTGTTCCATCTCTTCCCCTCTCCCTACCTTTCCCATGAAACCATTGTTGATTTAGGGAAGGTGGGGGTTCACTAAAGAAACAGTTTGTCTTTTTTTTCTAGTCTTTCAGAGCTTGTAAGGGGAGGATATGCTTGTTCATATGCATCTGACCCCTGTTAATAATTTCCTCAGATTCATTAAATTCCACAATTCCATTAGCGTCATATCTAACTACATTACTACAGCACACAAGCTAATTTTCAAACCTTCTAACTGTCCATCACTCTCCTCTTCCCTAAAACTTCCCCAGCCACATAGAACACTTAGATCTACAAACCAGAACCTCTTGGAACTTTACAAGCCTTTACACACACCAGGGCAACTTCTACTATCATTCTCCCTTGCTGGATTATGGAACTCTCTTACCCCCCACATTAGAACTACCCCGAATCTACCCTCCTTTAAAACCCTACTCCACTCTCACCTCTCCTCCCTCTGGGAGTGCTCCTGTACCCATCCTACCCGATTCCTGACACCTATCCCTATTCTATCCTACTCACAATCTCTGCCACAGCTTCAGTTTCCTCTCTCTAAAATTACTTTGCCTAAAAACATATTCTATTAAATAATCATGAATTTATTGTTTTTTTTAAATATCTTATAAGTGATTGACTCAGCTCATATATTTCAATATGTGCATAATCTTGTCTTGCTGTATATTGAATGTTAAACTGCTGGTCTTATATGCTGTACTAATACATTGTATATTGTCTTTCTGTCTGGAGCTTTTCTCCTCGAGCCTCCATTGAAAACGGGCTATCTTAGCCCAATGGACTTTCCCGGTTAACAAACTGAAATAAAATAAAATAAAAAATAATAAATAAAATAAATAGTATTCCCCATGTTGAAATGTACATTTTCCACTCTATTCCCTTGTCTAACTTCATTAGAGTTGTTAAAACTGCCATTCTGTTCACGTGCTTCTTTACTTCCCTGACTTCTCTTTTGTGAGGTTAATGGATATGCTGTTTTGTTCTGGTAGTCAAATTTGTCCCTTAATAATTTCTTCTGCATCCTTTCTAAGTTGATTTTAACTTGATGTTCAACCTTATCAAACACTTGCTCATACCTGCCTACCTTAAATTTAAACAACAAATCACTTGTTATTTCAGAATTCAAAACTTGAACTTCTTCCAATAATTCAGTAATTCTCATACTATTAAACTTAACAAAACATTGCATCAGTTCTAGGCTGTTAAACATCTCGTTTAATCAATTAGTTCCCAATTCAGTTAAAAATAAACCATTAGGGTACCTATAAGACCTAAGGCCTTTTGGTACCCTTTTAGCTTTCAAACTTTCATTCAAAAAGCAGTTATCGCACTGTAAATTTCATACCTTTAACAATTTATTTCTATCTGCTTGTTCAGTGTAAAAGGTGGATAAGATGTAGTCTTAGTATTCAGTCATTTCCTTACTAAACCATTCTGTAAATTTATTATTTTGTCATTTTTGTCCATATTTCCATTTGTTAGTATAACAAAACTGTTCTCCCTTCCAGAAGTCCTTCCTGAAAGTCTTGAATGGCTTACTTGCACCCTTGGACCATTCCATTGCAATTCAGGTCTGGCGGGTGCTCATTTTCCCTCAAAGCCTCCAGCCTACTGTTTTTCTGTTGCATTTCACATTGTAAATGACGCAATACATGTTGTATTTGTGTCTTTTGTTGAGTTAATAAATTCACAAGCCAAGTTAAATTCCCCTCATCATTTTGAAAATCCAAACTATTTGCAGGAATGAGAGCTAAAAGATGGTATGTTCTGAAGAAGTTCAAATGTTTTGCAAGAACAAAAGTACTAAACCTGCTCTCATGTTTTATGTTTTTATTTTTTTGGTGGTGTTAATAATAAAGTTTTGTTTCAGCGGAATGTGGATCATTTGTTGGTGGATTTATAACATATTCAATTTGCATGGGAATGTAACAACAGCTGGTGTCTTTTTGTGGCCATTACACTGAACTTGATTTAAGATTCAATCTTGGATTACAGGTAAGTCTATTCAGAAGACAATTTCTGTTTCATATGTGCTGTTTGCTATTTGCTGTTCAAACACAGTGAAATGTTTTTCGTTTTTATTAGTTTACTTTTGTATTCACGGAGGTCCTCCTTTTGGATTCATATACCTCTAAATATAAAATCACACATTTGTTTACTCAGAGAACTTTCGTATCAACAGACATACACAGATACACACAAACACACACACACAATTCAACAACTGCCCAACATGTAAAATGAGTAGTGCTCCCATAGCCACACAGTACCAAGGAAGGACTTTACTATACAGCAGGATGACTTGCTGGTTTCCAAGTAAACCAGTGATATTTACTACTGCAGGTTCAAGAAGCAGGTCATAAAAATGCTACCTGGAAATGGCATGTCTGATTTCTCAGGTGTGTTCTGACAATTTATATTCAAAGTGGAGGTTACAGCAGCATCAGCTAGATATCTTCTGGAATTAAGTATTAATTTGGGAGTTATGATGTGGGCTTGCATGGTTCATCTACATGCATTGCTTCAAGAAGTGTACATGCTTTGGAAGGTATTTGCATTTCTTATGAGCACTGTTCCTAGAGAGCCTTGCCTAAATGTAAACAGCTTTAGAATCCAGCCCTCTGTGACAGAAACATTTGTTTAATATATATATCTGTGTATGGGTCTACTTCTAAGTTTCAAAACTTCAAATTTCTGATGGTCAGGAGCATAAGATTAAAGTTCTAAACATTTGAAATTTAAAAAGAAAAAAAATAAAAACAAAAAAAATTTTTTTTTACATTTTTGCGGGGAGGTAATCCACCCTGCACAGCCTACACCCCTTGTTAATTGAATATACCAACTCCATGATTACCCTACAGCGAGGACAATGGTAAATATACCATTCTGCACTGTACAATGATTTAAACAGTTTGAAGTTTCAAAACTTTGATGTTAAGGTCTCCACCATAAGAAATTCTAAGTCTTTGAAACCTCGAAATTTAGAAGTAGACCCATGTGTGTATCTCTCTCTCTCTCTTTATATATATATATATATATATATATATATATATATATATGTGTGTGTAGGTCCACTTCTAATAATCAAAAGCCAATTGACTCGAAGACAACTTCCTAGAGACAAGAATATCAAACTGTTACTTTACTGAACGATCACACTACCGAAGTTTTTAACAGGGTAAGTAAGCACTTGGCCGATATAGGGAAATGCATCCTTTTCCCCACTGTAGTGCGATCTCAGAGTTGGCATATTTAGCTAAGGGGTGTGGGGGTGCAGCCGCTCACATTGGGGTTGTAGGGGACGTAACCCACCACCTAGGTAGGTTTGACATATTGTGTGTGATTCCTCGTTCCATGTTGGCTAAGTGCATACTTTCCCTGTTAAAACATTGGTAGTGGGATCGTTTGTTAAAGTAATGGTTCAGTATTCTCTTCTCAGTGATGTTGTGTTTGGGTAACACGGCTTTCAGTTATTAGAACTAGACACGCGCGCGTGTGTGTGTGTGTGTGTGTGTGTGTGTGTGTGTGTGTGTGTGTGTGTGTGTGTGTGTGTATATATATATATCTATATATATATATATATATATATATATATATATATATATATATATATATATATATCTCTATGGGTCTACTTCAGAATGTCGACCATTCAGAATGCTGACTTTCATATGGCCGACACCATATGATCGACAATCTGAAATACCGACATCCTGAAATAGCACCGAAATAGCACCATTTATCTATCTGTAAACACAGTAAAACTGTGTTATGGAGGGGGGTAAGCCCCCCTGCACTCCCACACCCCCTGATACTTAAATATTCACTCCGAGATCGCACTACAGTGCAGGAAAGGGGAATCTCCCAGTCCCACACTGTAGCGGGATCTCCGCTATCATTTGTTGACCTTTCAAACATTTGCTCATATGGTGTCAGCCATATGAGTTTCAAACATTTGAAAGTTGGAACAAATGAAGGGCTCCAATACATATATATATATATATATATATATATATATATATATATATGTGTGTGTGTGTGTGTGTGTGTGTGTGTGTGTGTGTGTGTGTGTGTATATATCTGTAGTTATATCTAATCAATATGTTTACATACATACATCATATGTATGTATATATATATATATATATATATATATATATATATATATATATATATATATAAAATCTGCCTTTCTGAACCTGTTTAAAGAGAAAACTCACAGTCCCTGTAAAAGTTCTCTGTGTTCATACACATTTTGTCATTTTTAAACATTTAGCAAATTACTTGTTTAAAAAAGAAAAATATTGATTACAGGTGAATTTTCTGTTGCCTCTTCCCCTTTCCAAATATTATCTGTCTCAGAACTCAAGTTTTTGAAACATGGTGCAGAACAAAATGATTGCAGTGAGTAAGACATTATTTAGTAGTAAAACAGAGCACACACAACCTACTTAAGGCAGTCCTGTAAATCAGTGAGTACATGGCAAGAGAATATACAGCCAGTAACCTAGTTTTTCTTTCCTTGAATGCAAACAGGCTGTCCCAAAGCGCCAGAAAAATCACAAAGCCTACAACAAAGAGAGAGAGACATGCACATGACTCACCTCTACCCTACATTACTGACACCAACACAACATGCTCTGTTAATGAGGCTGAAGTGTTGAAAGAACAACAATGAATATATTAATTAACATATCAACGGCAATGGGTGAATGCATGATATATGTGCTTCTAGCTAGAGCCTGGAGGCCAGACTTCTGTCCGCTGTGCAAACTAATAGAAACAGAATATAAATGCATACTACCCAGACCAACAGGCTCACTCCATTCACCCAAACTTGTCCATTGGGGGAATTAGGTCAGAGAACTGAGACCATCAGTAATCACAATGGTGGCATAATTCATAATTAGGTCAGAGTAAGGAAGTATTCACTCATCACAAGGGTGGCATAATTCATAATTAGGTCAGAGTAAGGAAATATTCATTCATCACAAGGATAGCATAGTTTAGAATGGAAATTGACAAGTTATATCAAGTAAATGACAATGTCTGTTGTCAATACAGATGCTATCATTTCAATTTTTGGACATTTCAAAGAATTGTCTTAGAACAGAATATATTAGAGCATTTCAATAGTTAACAAAATCAGTGTATCAATCAAGAGACTTGAACATTTAGATTTTCTTTTAAGAAAACCATCATTCTTCAGGGAAAAGGAACATGCAAAGATAGGTATCTATGTAGTTTTCTGCAAGACCGAAAAGGGGGATATAAAATGGTAAGACAGTAGCTGTGGTGCCATTGCCTGTCAGACTTTGGATGGAGCAGTAACCAAAGTTAGTAATTTTGCCTTCAGAGAACTATGGCCGTATTGCACAGGAATGTTTTAGCATTGTGAATGAATCCTCACAGGTATATAAACAATAACATCAGTTCTATACCTAGCCAACCAGTGTAGGACCAACCTGTGAATGTCTCTTGTACTCTAATACTGGTCAACGCAGTTACTGTTCAGAACTAGTTGTGCCTTGTCAGCATGACCAAAACAAAGGCCTCCATTTGTGCTGACGTGCATACAAATATGGGTCAGTGCTAATCAATGTCTTAAGACTCTCTCATGAGAAGTATTTTTATACTAACCTACATTTAATGAATAGATTTTACAGCTGTGATTCACAGGATATCAGTATTCTGAAGAATAAATGCTATTGGCTTTAAAATGAAGAGATTGCAGTTCAGTCAGAAATTTGTCCAGGTGCTACCCTTAAATTATTCCTTCCAAAACATTTCTACATCACTATGGAAAGTGCCAGACTCACAGCAGCCAGTCCTTAATACTGAATGTCTCTGGCGTGTTCCCCTGACAATTGGCTTTTAAAGGGCCTTAAAACTGAACATGTACTGGTTGCTTTCTCTACTCATCAATCCTTACTGGAGACAGTGGACACTGCTACCCTTCTCCTGGTAAGCCATCCATCTGTTGCTTCAAAATTACACTTAAACAAATAACATGTCTGCTAAAATTCTTCATGCGTAGCTCGAGTAAGACTAGTGATAAATACACAAACAGTGCCTCAATAGCTGGAAATACACTGCTCTGATTACACAAACAATGTGTTAATTTCTGAAAGTACACTGCTTTGATTGCACATTGTAGTAATTTCTGAAAGTACACTGATATTACAGGTGTGTGTGTAATCAAAGCAATGTACTTCCAGATATTACAGCACTATCTGTGTACACTGCTTTGATTACACAAACAATATCGTAATATCTAGAAGTACACTGCTTTGATTATACAAACAGTTCTGTAATATTTAGAAGTACACTGCTTTATAGGTTCATAGGTTCATGCTAGGCTATCTGCCCTAGGGCATTTATAAGCCTAGCCAGAGTGTGTTTGGCTTTCACCACCCATTTTAAATTAATTTTGCTATGCCCTTTTTTGAGGTTAGTATACTGTGCCTCTGTCTAACAGTGACACAGAAGTGATACCCAGGGTAAACCTACGATCTCCCATCCACTCATCAAGATTCCTCTTGAAGAGAGTCAATGAGGGACTCTGCCTAACCTGGACTGGGATTTTATTCCAGAGTGAAGGGAGTCTCTGGGTTATGAATCTGTCCCTCCAGCATGTCCTATTTATTTCAGTGCTGAGGTTCAAGTCTCATGACCGCATAGCTCGATGGGATTTGGATTTTCTGAGGTGCAGCATGTCCATTAATTCTGGGTTGGACATGGCTTTATACATCAGGCACAGATCACCTTTGAGCAGGTGGTATGCCACTGAGTAGATCTGGAGTTTCTTTAACCGGGCAGCATATGGCATCTGTTTGAGCCCTTTGATCCTCTTGGTGAGGTACTTTTGGGGTCTTTCCAGTTGCTGCAGGTGTCTGGTAAGGTACATCCCAAAAGAGGCATTGTACTCAATTATGGGCCTGATGAGGGAAGAGTAAAGAGGCATGATGACTTCCCCTGATCTAGATGTGAATCCCTTCATGATTAGGTAGGCTATATAAAATGTTTTTCTAACCACTTTGGCCACGTGGTTGTCAAATGAGAGATTGCTATCAACCTGGGTCCCCAGGTCCCTAATTACTTCTTCTGTACTTAATGGATTACCACCTATGTGGTAATTTGTGGGCACTTTGTTTTTGCCAAAGGGGATGACTATACACTTTTTGGCATTTAGCTTGAAGCCATGGCTCTGGCACCAGTTGTCTGTTTCTATGAGGCCCTTTTGGAGGATGCTTGTGTCAGCTGGAGAGTCGATTGTGGCACCCAGTTTGCAGTCATCTGCAAACTTGGTCAGCCACAGTCCTTCCGTGTTGGCCTGTACCTCCAAGAAATATATACCGAACAAGACAGGTCCCAGGACTGAGCCTTGTGGGATGCCACTTGTAACTGGTTTGGAGTCTGACATGGCTCCAGCAATTCTAACCATGTGGGTTCTGTCCTTGAGCCAGTTTGCAACCCATCTAGTGACATAGGGGTTTATATTTAAGTTGGTGTGCTTATCTATAATACCCGAGTGGGGTGTTGTATCGAAGGCTTTTGCGAGGTCTAGGTAGGCTGTGTGGACCACCTTCCCCTCGTCAATGGCCTTGGTGACTGTTTCAAAGAAATCGACCAGTTTAAGAGACAGGATCTTCCCTTAACAAAGCCGAACTGGGTAGGATTCAGTGTCTGTAGGTCCCCAATATCTTTATTTATGAGGTCCATGATGATCCTTTCCATAGCTTTGCAGACCAAGCTAGTCAGGCTTATGGGGTGATAGTTTCCAGGATCTGTTGAGGCACCACCTTTGTGGAGAGGGACCACTGTCGCTGTATGCCACTCTTTGGGTACATATCCTGTAGTAAGGCTGAGATTGAACAGTAGTTTTATGTTTGGGTTTAGCTCTTCTTGTCATGCAGGACGCAGCCCAGGACACTGTCTGTTCCCATTGATGCTGTGTTTTTTGCTTTGGAGAGGGCGGCTCTTACCTGAGCATCTGAGATGTCAGGGGGGCAGCACTCTGCTGGGATAGATATTCGCCCTTTTGGTGGGGAGAGGGGGGAGAAGTTTGTGCTGAACCTGTCAGCTAGGATGTTGGCAATGTCTGTGGGTTCGGTGTATTTTTTTGTAATTTTGGACTAATTCTGAGCATATCTATGAATTCCCACCCAGGTTCCTAACATAACTAAAGAAAGCCATGTGATTATCCTTAGTGTCCTGTGCAATTTTTCTCTCGAAGCTGGCCTTAGATGATTTTATGAGTGCCAGTAGTTATTTGATAATACTGATCAGAGATGCCTTCCCTTTTTGGGATTTTGCTCTATCATGTAGTAGCTTCCTCCTTCTATTGTATAGTTTGTTTATGGCTGGGGTCCACCAGCCAGGACGTCTGCCTTTGGAGGATTGGGTCTTGGTTTTATTTGGGATTGCATGATCCATGCATTCCTGAAGGTGTTTATAGAATGCGTTTGTAAAGGATTCTGCGGTCTGGGCCGTATTTTCCACAGGCCCAGGGGCTTTGAAGGATTCCACCTCGGTTTTGAGGAGTGTGAAATTTGCTTTAGAGAAGTTTTACAATGTGGTTTTCTGGGCAGGGGGTGGGGTCGGGATGTGAATATCCAGTGAGATTAGTTTATGGTCTGATCTTACCAGTGAGGGATACACTTCTGGTCTGAAGCATAGAGTCCCCATGTTGGTGATGATCAGGTCCAGTATGTTTTCCCCTCTTGTGGGAGTGGTAACAAGTTGTTCCATAGCATTTGAGTTTATAAATTCTAGGAACCTTTGGGCTAGGGTGTTGGAGCTAGAGTAATGCTCCCAGTCTATGTTTGGGTAGTTGAGGTCACCCAATGTAATGGTGTTCGGAGAGACCTTCATATTTTCCAGTGTTCTCAGGAAGACTGAGTGGGGTTCCTGAGTTTGGGAGGGTGGTCTGTAGAAAGCTATAAACTGGAAGGCAGTTTTACCCACTGTTAGTTGCACATGGATAGTCTCTGATGCTTCGTGCTGTACCACCAACCTGGAGGTGTGGGTATCTTTGATGAATATTGATACTCCCCCTCCTTTTGTGGTTCGGTCCAAGTTTTGGGGCTGAAAAGCATGGTATGAGGTATAACCTGGTAGTGGTGGGGTGCTCTCAGGAGCCTTGAACCAGGTTTCTGTTACTGCACAGATATCAATGTTTTCCATGCTAAGGAGAGTTTCGAGTGGGTGCATCTTGAGGTTTAGACTTCTGGCGTTGAGTAGCATTACTCTTAGTTTCTTATCCCTTGTGATACCTATGGAGGTGGGTTTCTCTTTTGAGCCTTGCCTAAAAAAGGCACTATGGGGGTAGCAAGAGCCTTTGCCAATATCTGAAAGCCCAGGGGTGACAGGTGCAAGCCATCCCTAGCAAAGCATTGTGGCTTGTCGAGCATGTCATCCCAGGCTGACAGGCATTGGATGCCCATTGAATGACACCAATACTTAAGCCAATTGTTGAAATTTATCATCTTGTCTTCATATTGTGGCATCATTCTTGGTGAGGGTAAGATGCTACTCAAGGTCAGGGTCATACCGGCCTGGGCTACATGCTCAGAGAGCTCCTCTATGTCTCTTTTCATGTAGTCCAGGGAGGTACATCTCAGGTCATTCACACCAGCATGGACAATGACCGAGTCATATTTGTACTTGCTTTGGAGTGACCTGAGTGCTTGTGTTATGTGGCGGATCCTAGCGCCCGACAGGCAGCTCACCGGGACCTTCTCCTTGTTCAGCCTGGTGAGCGGGACGTCAGTGTGCCTGACGATAGAGTCACCTATTACAAGTGTATCAGGTGTGTTGTTTAGCCTTAAGGGCTGTGACTGTTTGGCACACTGGCTTTGTGAGCTATGTGTTGCACGTGTTTTGTTTTGGGGTAGCGGTTGCTTGGGTGTCTGCTTTGGAGGTCTCTGCTGCTTAGGCAGATTTTTATTTAGAGCCTCTGAGTATGTTTTTGTGTGTTTATGTGTTTGGTTTGCTGTCGTGGTAGGTCTATGTGAGACTGGAACTGAAGTGATTGTGGTTTCCTTCTCCTGACTGGTTACGCCAGTACTGAGTTGAGAGAGCTTAGCCTCCAGTTTGGCTATATGGTTGCATCTCTCACATGTGTTGGAATTTGTTGGGAGGAGGAGAGGGTTGTCTGTGTACATGAGGCAGATGTAACATTGCCTCAAGATTCCCAGATTCACCAGCTGGACCGGAGAGGAGATTGACAACTGAACTTTGGGCATGCTAGAATAGTATTGGGAATTCCTTTATAATTGAAAAAAGGGCCAATGGGGAACAAGGTACTCAAGGGGAGTTTGTAAGGGTGTAGTGCTTTTAATTTTTTACTGCTGACATATAATTGCTTTAGTGAGCAAGTGCCAGGTAACTTAAATGCAATGTGTTACAGATAACTTGAATGCAAAAATGACAAACAGTAACTTTCTTTCAAGTGAAACAAGGAAATAAGTACAGTAAGCAATGCAGATATCACTAGGGATCCACAAAAGCACTGAAAAGCCATGTTTTATGTGGAATTAGCATTTCAGGGAAATAACAAGCAAACAAGCATACAAACAAAGCTAGATTCAACAGGCCTGGATCTAGTCTATGCTATAGCAAACAAGGTGTACCAATTTCAGTAAGAAACAGTTCAAATATGCAGGCACTATAAGCCTTTAACCAGAAATTTCCAGCTCAGAAGGGAAGAGTCCAGCCTCTCCTCCCACAAGAGTGCAGTCCACGAACCTTCTTAATGTAAAATAACTGGCCTGAAGCCCAAGTGCTTAAACCAGAACTAATACACTTTTAGAATAACAGACACTGAGCCCTCAATCAGCAGTTCCCAACTTAGAAGGATGTAAGCTACCTGTCCTGCCACCACAGTGCAGGCCACAAACCTTCCTAATGTAAAACAACTGGTCTGAAGACCAAGTGCTTAATCCAAAAGACTTAGAATGATAGCTACACTTTAATCAAGTAACTACCAAGCAGTAATAAATACAATTGAATACTTTAAATAATGCCTGGATTAGTGCTCAAGTTATACAAACAAAGCTAGATTCAGCAGGCCTGGATCTAGTCTATGCTACAGCAAACAAGGTGTACCAATTTCAGTAAGAAGCAGTTCAAATATGCAGGCACTATAAGCCTTTAACCAGAAATTTCCAGCTCAGAAGGGAAGAGTCCAGCCTCTCCTCCCACAAGAGTGCAGACCACGAACCCTCTTAATGTAAAATAACTGGCCTGAAGCCCAAGTGCTTAAACCCGAATTAATACACTTTTAGAATAACAGACACTGAGCCCTCAATCAGCAGTTCCCAACTTAGAAGGATGTAAGCTACCTGTTCTGCCACTACAGTGCAGACCACAAACATTCTTAATGTAAAACAACTGGTTTGAAGCCCAAGTGCTTAAACTAAAAGGCTTAGAATGAGTTACACCAAGCAGTAATAAATACAACTGAGTACTTTTAAGATGACGCAAAAGCAAAATAAAGTAGGAAGAAACACAAATACAGTAAAAGCAGATAAAAATTCAAATCAGAAAGTTGAGAGATGAAAGACCGCCGAAACGGCCAATAACTACAAATTCTGGGCCAGAATCACTCCTTATGTGGTAGACAGGTTACCTAATGCTTACCACTCCCACTGATAAGCTAGAAGGCTTCCCTTCAACACAGAAAGGCTTGGGGGTCTCAGAAGCTTAGAAACAGTCCTGGATACAGCAAATCTGTATCTGGAACACTAATTACAGGAAAGGTAGGAAACAGGCTTACAATTTTTTTTTTTTGATTACACAAACAGTGTGGCAATACCTGGAAGTACACTGCTTCTATTACACAAACAGTGTGGCAATATCTAGAAGTACACTGCTTTGATTACACAAAGAGTGCTGTAATATCTAGAAGTACACTGCTTTGATTACACAAACAGTGTGGTAATATCTGGAAGTACACTGCTTTGATTACACAGTGGTAATATCTAGAAGTACACTGCTTTGATTACACAAACAGTGTGGTAATATCTGGAAGTACACTGCTTTGATTACACAAACAGTGTGGTAATATCTAGAAGTACACTGCTTTGATTACACAAACAGTGTGGTAATATCTGGAAGTGCACTGCTTTGATTACACAAACAGTGCGGTAATATCTAGAAGTACACTGCTTTGGTTGCACATTGTGGTAATTTCAGAAACTACACTGATATTACAAGATTGTTTGTGTAATCAAAGCAATGTACTTCCAGATATTACAATACTATTTGTGCACACTGCTTTGATTACACAAACAGTGTGGTAATACCTAGAAGTACACTGCTTTGATTACACAAACAGTGTGGTAATATCTGGAAGTACACTGCTTTGATTACACAAATAGTGTGGTAATATCTGGAAGTGCAGTACATTAATTACACAAACAGTGTGGTAATATCTGGAAGTACACTGCTTTGATTACACAAACAGTGTGGCAATATCTAGAAGTACACTGCTTTGATTACACAAACAGTGTGGTAATATCTGGAAGTGCACTGCTTTTATTACACAAACAGGGTGGTAATATCTGGAAGTACACTGCTTTGATTACACAAACAATGTGTTAATTACTGGAAGTACACTGTTTTGATTATATAAACGGTGTGGTAATATCCAGAAGTACAATGCTTTGATTACACAAACACTGCCATAATATCTGGAAGTATGCTGCTTTGATTATCTCTTTAAAAATATATAGTTTGTCTGTCTTCTTAGTTTTAGGGGTGTTGACTGCCTGTTGGAGTTAATTTGTCTTGTGTGTTACATGTTGTGTGAACTATTGTGCCATATTACCTCGTTGATACTTTTTGTGTAATCTACTTTACAGTCTTACTGTCTTTGTGCAAATAATTGTTTCACATTGCAGAGTAAGCGTGAGGCCACCTCTCCTTTTTACTGTAACCCATCTCAATTAGAAGGTTGTTCTTTAAATTTAAAGTACCTAATCTCTCCTCCAAATGGCCAGTAGTATGCCCACCTTAATTTAACTGAAGCCTCGTCTTTGGGTCAGTCCAGTAATTGCATTAAATTTAGAGCTTTTCATTCCTGTGATTTTTATATACTTTCAGTCAGTTGCTTGTATCACTGGAGCTCAAGTTACAAAAATGACTTTAATTGGCTTTTACATTAATTCAGTAAATGGTAATACCAAATACACACAATGTTCCAATATTGACAAAAAGCTAAGCTTGTTATGCACTTCTCTGTTGTCAAAGAAGTACATAACAAGTTTTGCTATGCACTTTCAGAGTTGTTATGCTCTACTCTTACACTAAAGCACATGCCAGCTACCACAAAACATAGTCAGAAGTATTTGACAGCTTTAAAAGCTGTAACACACTTATAAATTACCACAATAAAAAATGAAGTGTCTAACATCTTTTAAAACTGTTGGTCCATCAAAGGTACACTTCCTATCTCAATGCCTTCTATGGGCAGCAATGAGAGTCTTACAGCTTTGCATATTGTAAAATACTTCACACTCAGACACTTTTTTTCTGCAACTCTTAGTTCACTGGAGCAGCTAAAGCTCCATGCATTGCATAGGATTATGACCTGATTTTTCTGATCAACATCTTGTGGTTCTCTTAAAATAAATTCCTGTTCATCCATTTCACAGACACTTAACATGCAGGTTATGATACAAGACCTGATCATAACTCTCTTTGTCACTTACAAACTTTAATTTGTTTTTCTAGTCTATCACTTTATGTCTTCTCAGTTTTAACCTTTCCGTTAAATATCCCTAATCTGCCCTATTGTTTCTACATTGCCATTACATTTAACCCCCCCCCCAGCTTGCCATGGTTTTATATGTTCACAGGTTCACAGAGGAATACTAGGCTAACTGCTCTAAAGAGCCATTTTAAGCCTAAACAATAACCCAAAACCAGAATCAAGCCCTATACCTTATGCTATGAGGAAAAGGCCTAAACCATTATGTCAAACTAGGCCTTCAGTCATAACCACTGTTCCTATGCCCTAATTGCCTCTTTCTCTCTATTCCCAACCTCTGTTATTCTCTTACTTGGCTGTCCCACTGCTATAACCGATTTTAAGCACAGTGGGGAAGGTGCAAATTGTTGCAGATTTTACCCATGTGTCCGCTGGTTGATGGTCACTTAACTGTTTACTCACCATAGGAAATGACTGACTCTCCTACATTTAAAGTACCGGAGCTACTTCTAGTCTTATCCAGATGCTCATTTTCTTGAAACATTTCTCATACTATTCCATTAGAAGTTTGTACCTAGAAGATGATGTTGAACTTTAGTGCAAATCCCCCTACTTCTCGTTCCCATCTTCCTGCAGAACTCTGCTTCTACGTACTCTGTCTGTAGCACACTTAAATCTTAACAGATTATGCAATAAAATGGACATTTATGAATGAAAAATATACTCCCCAGTATCATATCAATGTCTAAAGCCTGACTGAAAACTGAATTCCTATTTCAATCTGGCTCCTTCAAAATGTTCAACTTTTTAGTGACAGAATAATTCAAAGATAATGTAATCCAAGTTAGAAATTCATCCACACTGGCCTAATTAGCACAGACTCTACCCTGATATCTTCTGTCATGAAAGGGACAATGATTAATCTAGTTCTAAGTGGACACAAGCCTCTATATCGCTTCTGTTTATGTCCCCCTCAGTCTTCTTGATGCTTTCCTGATGGACATTAGACTCGATTACCAAAAATGTTATTGCCATTTTAGGTACCTTTGACTTTCAGTGGAGTAATGGCCACAGTACTGTTCTCACAAACACCCTCACAGGCCTTGGACTGCATCAGCTGGAGCAAGGCACTGGCACAGATTCAGCAAGCCTTTGGAACAGAGTAGCATCTCCAGCTGAACACATTACTCCATGCCCAGTTGCTTCAGCAGTCAATAACAGACAGTATATGCATTGATCTCAACATGGTATTTGAAAGCATGGGTCACATTATTTTCCTTAACATGCCTAAGTGATTAGAATTTAGCTCTAAACAGTCAGAGTGCATCAGTTTTTTTTAATAAGCTTCTGCTACAATGTAGTTCTTACACAGTAAACGGATTTAAAAATTTTGTTCGTAAAGAACCTTTAAAATGCAGAGAGGAAGTCATGATTCAAATATAAGGACCTTTTCCTCTGGTTCCCCAAAAGTCTGTCCTGGGCTCCATTCTCTTTTTATTCAATAACAATACTGCAGCCGCTATTTATCTGTTGTAAATTATTTGTATGTAGATGGCATTATTCTGCACAGGTCTGGACCTCCCATTTAGAAAAGCTCAACTCGGCTCACAATGCTGATGAATCTCAAACCATTAGTTAATACCAATTGTCACCAAGTATTGCAGTTTATCAAACAGCAGCCCATTAAATAATCTCAGGCCTTGACAACGATCAGATAATGCAGGTTCATTAGTACAAATACCTTAGCCTTATGGTGGACTTTAATCTTTCTTTTAAAATTCACTCAGAGCATATAACAGAGAAAGCAGCCAATCAGCTAAAATCCTGTTGTTCTCTCACCCTTCAATGTGGGGACACTAGACAAACATACTTATCCCTAGATCCAGACCTGCCTTTCCCGAGACTACACTAAAGCCCCCTTGCAACATACATATTGTACAAACTACAATAAAAGGCATCTGCAGATTCATCAGTGTGGCCCAAAGTCATTTCTAATACTGCTCAACTTTGTGAAATGCAAACTGGCTACCTGTAGCAGTATATGCAATACCACCCCTCACTAGTCCTTCTATTAGATTCAGATATGATAATGACTGTCCTTTGTTTACAAATAAACTAAAAATCACATCCTCTTCATAGTATCTGAGAGCAAAATATGATAGCAACATTTCCCTTCAAATGCCTCAATTCTGCCTTGCTGCTGGTGAGAAGAGTTTTAGCAAATCAGCACCAGAATCTTGTAACCATCTGCTAACAGACATCATAAAAGAAACACAATTCTTTCTGTTTAGAACTAAACTCATAGGAGCAGAAATGTTTGCTTTAGGTGATGTGCTTTTTAGACCAAGGGTAGTAAACACCTAAAAATCTCAAGGAATTTGAATATTAATAATACACTCAGTCTTCAAAATAGTCTAATTATCTAGACCTTTAAATATGTAAATATGTGATTATTACCTACAAATATGTTTAACATTATCTAAGTGGTCGATGGTTTAGCTTATATAATACTTTCCTTTGTAGCATTAGGGTATTAGGGTATACAACCCTTTGTTTTACTACTGGCAAAATGATATGTAAAAGTTTTGGATTTCCATATATAATTATCTTTTTAACTTTATGACTCTACCTTACTACCCAGGTCATTGCTAAAATTGGTTCTTGAACCAGCCAACCTACCCAGTTAACTAATAAATGTACCATATACTTCATACAAGTAAATGTAGCAGATTCCTGACTACAAATATTTAGGTATCTGGCTTGATTCTGTGCTATCTTTTCTTTGCAGACTAATTCATTACCACTTTTTATGACTTAAATTTACTCATATCTTCTCTTACTTACTTACCACAGAAGATATGCAAGTAGAAAGGCTGTCATTTTTCTAACTTGGCCATAGACAACATGAAACTGCAGACTTTATTAATCAAAGGCTGTGACTTTATAATTTTATCACATCCATCTGAGTATCAGAACCATCAGGACTACTGCTTTTTTTTTCATTTTATTCAAAAAAATACCAGAAAAAGCATGAACTTTTGATATAAAACACTGATGGAAAGATGTGCATTTTGTGGAATTTATAGGATTTCTGTGGGATTTGTCATTTTAGACCTGAGCACTCATTATCATATGTATTACTATTCATACGTTCTACGTATTACTATCAGTCTGCTTTAGTGAGCTTTCTGTACCGAGAATCTATTTCAACTCTGCATACATATAAATGAATTACAAATGATAATGAAATCACAGTGATGACCAGTAATTAACCTTAAAAAAATCACAGAAACAGTTCCCAGATTTAATTTTATGAAAACTGAATTAATTTTTAAGAGCTACAGATCAGTGTCCCTTACAATCCCACAGTCTATCTAGCTGCCTTATCATAACCCAGCAAGCAACTGTTATGTTCTGAATATGACAGCAAGCAGCCTACCACCCCAAAACCTTCTAACTACTTTTGCTGTCTTAGGTCTCAAGCTGGGGAGGCAATAGTATTACACAAAGTAAGGTTTACTCCTGTGTTGGCTGTTAAATCTGAAGAGTTTTCCCAGAACAATATGACGTTTTGCACAATATGGAGAATTTGGAGTTATACTGCGTGGTGACTGTTTATTTCCTTGTTTTATTTATTTGATAAGCAGGACTCAGGCCAAAGACAAAGTAATTTTAATCATATCAATGCAAAAAAAATGGAATATTGTGGTAAAAATCATACAGGATATTTACAGATGTAGAAACGACAAGATACTTATTGATGTAGAAACAATCTGAGTAAGTTATAGTGATCATTTAGGGAAAAGGGGAAAAAGGCCCAGGTCATGACTGAAAACTGACCTTGCTATGTATGTGTTAGCATCAGGAAAAGTACTGAGCTTTAATGATATCGTGCCTTCACTCAGAATTATGCCAAGATTTAAACACAAGATGATTTGCTTTAATAACTGGCAGTTTAGCTATTGTGATTTTTAAATGTATTTATTTCTTTGTTAACTGGGTAAATGAGTTGGCTGACTCCAAATACAGTGTTGAGTCATCCAAGTCTTATTGTATTTCACCTATGTAAATATTTTATGACTGTTTTTATATGCCAAGCCAGTCCATACTTCTAGATTACAATTAACTTGTATCATTTCTACAATATTTTATTGGGACAGTTTTACAAGTTGTATTCATTAATAAACCAGAGTAACATCAGCAGATTTTTTTGCTATATTGCAAAACAGCAAAATAAATAAATAAATAAATACACAAACTCTGGATTTCAAAACGTGCAAACAGCTGTAAAATATGGACTATTCTAAATATATTAAGCTGCTATTATACACAAGCATATTTGGACTTTCTATACTTACAAAAAGGGGAAAAAACAGTATTCCATTTAACATAAATTTGTGTATTTTTTTGCAAAAACAAGCAGTGACAATCTGCAATAAATGGTCTGATATTAAAAGAGTAAAATCACAGAAGTAATTTAAAAAGTATTTCCTTATGAGTGAGTCCACAATTAGAACATGTTGCTGCTTCACAATTAAAATTATTTTGCAAGTTCTTACATCTAGAAATCCTGGCAAATTATTTTGCGAGCTCTTACATCTAGAAATCCTGGCATATGTTTTCCTTATAAAAGATTTGCAAGACTTGTTAAAAATATAATGGGTATGAGTCATACACATGGGGGGATTGCAAAAAGGTCAGCCATACTGCAATGCTTCCTCAGTACTAAATCTCAGCTCCATCCTGCAGTATGACATCATGCCATGGGGTGGAGTGCTCCCCGATACAATGCTGACTCCACAAGTATTAAGAATGGACATGTCGTACAGCTGGAGCAAGTAAGGAGATTTATAAGCATGCAATGTAAATTAATCTTGTTACCTATTGGTGGCATACTGTGATAACAGCAGAACAACAGACATGTTATCTAAAGCCAAACACCTTCAGAGAACCACTGGTATGCTAGCTGTAACACTGCATGCATAACAGGTAAAATTGGGTCATTATAACTCATAATTCAAGGATGGTATATAATGAGACTGCACTATGAAAGTGCAGTGTGAATATGTTAAAAAACAAAATGTAGAGCCTTCCTCAGCAAAGATGATTGCTCATGCACAAAACTGCCTTGCATATGCATAGTCATTGGCTGACATGCCTTTACTTCCCTGTTGCCAGAGAACAACTGCATTTCTTAATGTGCTGGTTCTTAGCTTGAAAGTTACATACCATTAATAGTCAATGTAAAAGTTAACAGAGGCACCCTTCATTAGCTGGTACAAGTTTACACAGCACATTATCTCCCCAGTGTATGGAGTGAACTCTAGTGGTACAGCCGTTTATATGTTCATAGAAATGGTGCTACTGAATTTTGCACCACGCAAACAGGTCTGAAAGCATATGGGCAGTGTATCTGTGTATGTATCACATAAACCATTCTGATTCTATAGGAACAGTGTATTAACAGCACACACCACACAGCGTAGGGGTAGTGTGCCTGTGACACAAAATAGGATCTGTTGGGGAGACAGCTATGTATCCAGAGACCACTCCTTCTCTGGAGCAGGAATCCCATCCATGTGAAGCAGAGCTCCTCCCTAACCCAATTCAAGTGTAACTTGGACAACTGGATGGGAAACAGGAAATTCTTCCCTGGTTTGGCACCTATGTCTCTAATGGACACAGGCAGAATGAACATGGTTAATCTCCCAGTCCTCTGCTTGTAAAAGTTTTACCTCCCAAACCCCTCTTTACGCTTTTAGGTTCATAGGTTCATAAGTGTTTACTAGGCTAATGACCACAAGGGCCTTTTTAAGCCTAGCCATGCATCCCAAATCTCTGACAAGTTTTGACACCCTTGATGAGTGTAAGCATGGGTCTGGGAGATGAACCACTTACAGGTTACCTGTGTCCATTAGAGACATAGGTACCAAACCAGGGATGAATTTCTGGTTTCCCATCCAATTGTCCAAGTTGCGCTTGAACTGGGTAAGGGAGGAACTCTGCTTCACATGGATGGGGAGCCTGTTCCATAGACAGGGTAGTCTGTGGGATACATACCTATCTCGCAAGCAGGTCCTATTTATTTCACAGGCAAGGTTTAAGTGTTTAGAATGGGTAATTCTGGTGCTGTTTGTTTTGTGGATATGCAGGAGGTCCATCAGAGTGGAGTCTGACAATGCCCTGTATGCCAGGCACAGATCTCTCCTCAAAGCCTGTAGGAGACAGAATACAGGGACAGGGCCTTGCAGCAGTCTGCATAGGACATATTACTTATGCCATGTATTCTTTTAGTGAGGAACCTCTGTGGACATTCCACTTGTTGGATATGCTTGGTTAGGTACATACCAAAGGGGGTATTCTTCTCAATGATAGGTCTGATGAATGCCGAATACAGTGGAACAATGACTTCCTTGGATTTAGATATCATACCTTTGTTTATAAGTTGCGCAAGATAGAATGATTTCCTCACCACTGTAGACATGTGATGATCAAAGGCTAGATTACTGTCTATGTGTATCCCTAAGTCCCTGACTACTAGATCACCTTTAAGGGGTATGGTGTCAATATGACAGATACCAGGGATGGAGGACCTCCCAAAGAATACCATTATGCATTTCTTGGAATTCAGTTTTAGTCCATGGCTCTGACACCAGTTGTTTGTCTGTATCAGCCCCTCCTGGAGAACATTTGTGTCAGTGTGGGATTCAATGACAGCTCCTAATTTGTAATCATCTGCAGATTTAAGTCAGCCAGAGACCACTGACATTGGCCTTGACTTTTCAGAAGTAAATGTCAAAAAAGAGCAGTCCAAGTACTGATCCCTAAGGGGCTCCACTTGTGAATGGCCTCTTTGTAGAGGTGGACTCCTCAATTCTAACTTCCTGGGTCTTGCCTGTGAGCCAGTTGGTTATCCACTGGATGACATACAGATTTGTACCTAACCTCTCAAGTTTGTCAACAATGCCCAAGTGAGATATTGTGTCAAATGCCTTGGCCAGGTCAAGATAGGCAGTGTGAAAAATTTTGCCTCATCCATTGCTTTGGTGACATTCTCAAAGAAGTCATCGGGGTTGGAACAAGAGTCTGGAGGTTTAGTATATCTCTACAGATTATCTCAATGAAAATTCTTTCCATGACTTTACATATGACTAGTGAGACTTATGGATCTGTAGTTTCCAGGGTCTGTAGATGGCCCACCTTTATGCAGAGGGATGACTGTTGCCATTCTCCAGTCATGAGGCATGAAGCCTGTTTGGATGCTACAGTTAAATACTAATTTCAGAGGCCCTGATAGGGCATGTTTCATGCTATTATGAAGGCATTCTGGGATACTATATAGGCCCATTGATACAGTGCTCTTCATCTTAGAGAGAGCATTAATGACCTGTTCTCTAGTGATAGTAGGGGGAGTTATATTTCATGATATTTCCTAAGGGAAGGTTGAGGAGGGTGCCATAACTTGCCAGAGATTTGGGATGCACGGATAGACATAAAAAGGCCCATATGGTCATTAGCCTAGTAGACACCTATGGAGAAACGCATCTAATGGTGTAGGGACACTGTATATATGGATGCACCAAACTTCTCAGAGGATGTTAGGGCAGTATATGTGTTTATGTACCATACAAACCTGCCTCATGGTGTAGGGGCAGTTGTACATATTTAGGTACCACACAAACCAATCAGATGGTGTAGGGGTGGTGTGTATGTGTATGTACCACACAAACCTGTCAGATGGTGTAGGGGTAGTGCATGTGTATGTACCACACAAACTTGTCAGATGGTGTAGGGTCAGTGTATGTGTGTGTATGTACCACACAAACCTGTCTGATGATGTAGGGGCAGTGTATATGCAAATCTACCAAACAAACCTGCCCGATGATGTAGGGGCACTGTATATGTAAATGTACCATACAAACCTGTTTGAGCATGTAAGGGCAGTGTATGTGCATCTATCACACAAACCTGTCTGATGGCATAGGGGTACTGTATGTGTGTATGTACCACACATACCTGTCTGATCGTGTAGAGGCACTGTATGTGTATATGTACCACACAAACCTGTCAGATGGTATAGGGGCTGTGTATGTGTATGGACCACACAAACCTGTCAGATGGTATAGGGGCAGTGCATGTGTATATGTACCATACAAACCTGTCTGATGGTGTAGAAGCAATGTATGTGTATATGTAGCACACAATCCTGCTCTGATGATGTAGGGGCAGTGTATGTGTGCATATACCACACAACCATGTCCGATAGTGTAGGGGCTGTGCATGTGTGTATGTATGACAAAAACTTGTCTGGCCAGTGTCTGTGTATATGTACCACTCAAACCTGTCTGACAATGTAGGGGCAGGATTTGTGTGGCTGTACCACAAAAACACATCTGATGACATAGGGGCAGTGTATATTTGTACGTACCGCACAAACCTGTCTGATGATAAAGGGGAAAAGTAGGTGTATATGTACCACACAAACCTGTCAGATGGTGTAGGGGCAGTGTAGGTGTGTATGTACCATACAAACCTCTCTGATGGTGTAGAGGCAGTGTATGTGTGCATGTACTACACAAACCTGTCAGATAGTGTAGGGGCAATGTATGTGTGCATATAGCACACAAACCACTCAGATGGTGTAGGGGCAGTGTATGTAACACACAAACCTGTCTGATGGTGTAGGGGCTGTGCATTTGTCTATGTACCACAAAAACCTGTTTGATGGCATAGGGGCAGTGTATGTGTATATGTACCACACAAACCTGTCTGATGGTGTAGGGGCACTGTATGTCTATATGTACCACACAAACCTGCTTGATGGTGTAGGATCAGTGTATGTACTATACAAACCTGTCTGATGGTGTAGGGGCAGTGTATGTGTCTATGTACCACACAAAGCTGTCTGAGCATATTGGGGCAGTGTATATGGTATATAACACACAAACCTGCTCTGATGGTGTAGGGGCAGCATATCTTTATACGTACCTCACTAACCACTCTAATGGTGTAGGGGCAATGCATGTCTGTGTGTACCACACAAACCTATCTGATGATGTGGGGGCAGTATTTGTGTGCATGTACCACACAAACCTCTCTGATGGTGTAGGGGTAGTGTATATGTAAATGTACCATACAAACCTAGCATAGAGGCAGTGCATGTCTGTATATACCATGCATACCTCTCTGATGGTGTACGGGCAGTGTATGTGTATATGTACCACACAAACATGTCAGATGGTGTAGGAGCAGTGTATGTGCATATGTATCATACAAACATGTCTGATGGTGCAGGGACAGTGTATGTGTATATGTATCACATAAACCTGTCTAATGGTGTAGGGACAGTATATGCATGTATGTACCACACAAACCTGTCTGATGGTGTAGGAGCAGTGTATGTGTATATATTCCACACAAACCTGTCTTATGGTGTAGAAACAGTGTATGTGTATATGTATCATACAAACATGTCTGATGGTGCAGGAACAGGGGCAGTGTATGTGTATATGTATCACACAAACCTGTCTAATGGTGTAGGGACAGTATGAGTGTATATGTACCACACAAACATGTATGATGGCGTAGGGGCAGTGTACGTGCATATGTACCACACAAACCTGCTCTGCTGATGTACGGGCAGTGTATGTATGCCTGTATCACAAAAACCTGTCTGAACATGTTGGGGCAGTGTATGTGGTATATAATACACAAACCTGTCTGATGCTGTAGGGAAGTGTGCAGGGGCAGTGTGTATACCACACAAACTTGTATGATGGTGTAGGGGCTGTGAATATACAACACAAACCTGTCTGATGGTGTAGGGGCAGTGTAGGACTGTACATACCATAGAAACCTGTCTGATGGTGCGGGGGCTGTGTATGTGTATATGTACCACACAAACATGTCTGATGGTGTAGAGGCAGTGTATGTACCACACAAGCCTGTCTGATGGTGTAGGGGCAATGTATGTGTGTATGTACTACACTAATCTGTCAGATGGTGTAGAGGCAGTGTATGTGTGTATGTACCACACAAACCTGTCTGTTGGTGTAGGGGCAGTGTATGCTTGTATGTACCACACAAACCTGTTGGATGATGCAGGGGCAGTACATGTGTGAATGCACCAGAAAAACCTGCCTGATGATGTATGGGCAATGTATGTGTGTATGCAGCACACAAATGACTCAGATGGTGCAGGGGCAGTGTATGTACCACATAAATCTGTCTGATGGTATAGGAGCTGTGTACATACCACACAAACCTGTCTCATGGTGTAGAGGCAGTGTATGTGTGTATATATGGATCACCTTCATTTGCCTGACAGTTCCTTTGCCCGAAAGAAATTTCAGACAGCCCCATTGCCTAACAATTCATTTGCCCGACAGTTCATTTGCCTGACAATTCATTTGCCCAACAATTCGAAAAAGGCAAATAGAACATATATGTCCTTTCCCCACAGTAGTGCGATCCTGGAGTTAGAATATAGAGTTGGGGGGTGTGGGGGGCACAGCTACTTTGATTTTAGTGAACAATAAAAAAACAAACTGGACATTATAAACCACACCCCCTAACTATATATTCTAACTCCTGGATTGCACTACTGTGGGGAAAAGGACATATACCTTTTATTTACCTTTTTTCTGATTGTCGGGCAAATAAACTATCAGGCAAATAAACTGTCAAGCAAATAAACTCAGGCAATTGGGCTGCCTGAAATTTTTGTTGGGCAAATGAACTGTCAGGCAAATGAAGGTGATCCGTATGTGCGTGTGTATATATATATATATATATATATATATATATATATATATATATATATATATTTATATAGATATATATGTATATATGTATATATGTATATATATATATATATATATATATATATATACCACAAAAACATGTCTGATGGTGCAGGGGCACTGTATGTATGTACCACGCAAACCATTCTGACAGAGCTCTGATGCTGTAGGGCAAATGTATGTGTATATGTACCTCACAAACCACTCTGTTGGTGTTGGGGCAGTAAATGTGTGTATGTATTACACAAGCCACTCTGATTGTGCAGGGGCAGTGTATGTTTATATGTACCTCACAAACCACTCTGACGGTGTAGGGGCAGTGCATGTACAACACAAACCTGTCTGATGCTGTAGGGGCAGTGCATGTCTGTATGGACCAAACAAACATGTCTGATGATGCAGGGACAGTGTATGTGTATATGTATCAAATAAGCTTGTCTGATGGTGTAGGGACAGTATATGTACCACACAAAACTGTCCAATGGCGTAGGGGCAGTGTATGTTTATATGTATCACACCAACCTGTTCTGATAATGTAGGGGCAGTGTATGTGTGCATGTACCACACAAACTTGTCTAAGCATGTTGGGGCAGTGTATGTGGTATATAACACACAAACATGCCTGATGCTGTAGGAGCAGTCTATGTGTGTATGTACCACACAACCATGTCTAATGATGTAGGGGCAAGTGTTTATGTGTATGTACCACACAAATCTGCCTGACGATGTAGGGGCAGTGTTTATGTGTATGTACCTCACAAACATGAGTATGTGTTTATATACCACACAAACATGTCTGATGGTGTTGAGGCAGTGTGTGTATAACACAAACATGTCTGATGATGTAGAGCCAGTGTATATGCATGTGTACCACACAAACCTGTCTGATGGTGGAGGGGCATCTGTGTATGTACCACACAAACCTGTCAGATGGTGTAGGGGCAGTGTGTGTGTGTGCGTGTGCATGTGTGTGTGTGTGTGTGTGTGTGTGTGTGTGCGTGTGTGTGTGTGTGTTTGTGTGTGTATGTACTACACAAACCTGTCAGATGGTGTAGGGGCAGTGTATGTGTGTACGTACCACACAAACATGTCTGATGGCGTAGGAACTGTGTATGTACCAAATAAACCTTTCTAATGGTGTAGGGGCAGTGTTTGTGTGTATATACCACAAAACACATCTGGTGATGTAGGGGCAGTGTATGTGCGTATGTACACAAAAAATTGCCTGATGATGTAGGGTGAGTATATACAGTGGATATAAAAAGTGCACACGTCCCTGTTAAAATGTCAGGTTTTTGTGATATAAAAAAATGCAACCACAATAAATCATTTCAAAACTTTTCCCACACAATGTGACCTATAACCCGACAATTCAATTGAAAAATGAACAAATCTGCTAGAGAAAAAAATATAAAAAATAAAAAACATACAATACGCTGGTTGCATAAGTGTGCATATCCTTAAACTAATACTTTGTTGTGTGTGCACACCCTTAAACTTATACTTTGTTGAAGCACCTTTTGATTTAATTACACCATTCAGTCTTCTTGAGTACACACCTACCATCAATTAAAGAGACTCTGATTAACGCCAAATAAAGTTCAGCTGTCCTAGTAGGATTTTCCTGACATTTACTCAGTTGCCTGTTACAGCAAAAGCCATTGTTCACAGAGAGCTTACAAAGCATCCAAGGGATCTCATTGTTGAAAGCTATCAGTCAGGAGAAGGGTACAAAAAAATTTCCACAGCATTGGATATACCATGGAACACAGTGAAGTCAGTCATCAAAAAGTGAAGAAAATATGGGACAACAGTGACGTTGCAAAGAACTGGACGTCCGTCCAAAATTGATGAAAAGACAAGATGAGAAATAGTCAGGGAAGCTTCCAAGAGACCTACAGCAACACTGAAGGAGCTTCAGGAATTTCTGGCAAGTACTGGTTGTGTACTACATGTGACAACAATCTCCCGTATTCTCCATATGTCTGGACTCTGGGTTAGGGTTGCAAGATGGAAGCCTTTTCTTACACAGAAAAACATCCTGGCCCAGCTAAAATTTGCAAAACAATACAGCAAGTCGCCCAAAAGCATGTGGGAAAATGTGTTATGGTCTGATGAGACCAAAGTTGAACTTTTTGGCCACAATTCCAAAAGGTACGTTTGGCACAAAAACAGCAGTTCGCATCACCAAAAGAACACCATCCCCACAGTGAAGCATGGAGGTGGCAGTATCATGCTTTGGGGTTGGTTTTCTTCAGCTGGAACTGGGTCTTTAGTCAAGATGGAGATAATTATGAAAGTTTCAAATACCAGTCACTTTTGGCTCAAAACCATCAGGCATCTGCTAGAAAGCTGAAGAGGAATTTACCTTTCAACACGAAAATGACCCCAAGCATGCATCCAAATAAAAAGAATGGCTTCATCAGAATAAAATTAAAGTTTTGGAATGGCCCAGCCAGAGTCCAGACCTAAATCCAATAGAAAACCAGAAGAGGGCTGTGCATAAGAGATATACTCACAATCTGACAGATTTGGAGTGCTTTTGTAAGGAAGAGTGGGCAAATATTGCCAAGTCAATATCTGTCATGCTGATAGACTCCTACCCAAGAAGACTGAATTATGTAATTAAATCAAAAGGTGCTTTAACAAAGCATTAGTTTAATGGTGTGCACACACAACAAAGTATTAGTTTAAGATTGTGCACACTTATGCAACAAGCATATTGTATATTTTTTATTTTTTATATTTTTTCCCCTAACAGATTGGTTTGTTTTTCAATTAAATTGCAGATATTATAGGTCACATTAAAGGTGGGGAAAGTTTTGAAATGATTTATTGTGGTCTTATTTTTTATATCACACAAACCTGGCATTTTAACAGGGGTGTGTACACTTTTTATATCCACTGTATGCATGTGTACCACACAAATCTGTCTGATGGTGTGTGTGTGTGTGTGTGTGTGTGTGTGTGTGTGTGTGTATGTATCACACAAACCTGTCAGATGGTGTAGGGACAGCATGTGTGTGTGTGTATGTACTACAAAAACTTGTCAGATGGTGTAGGGGCAATGTATGTGAGTATGCACCACACAAACATGTCTGAGGATGTTGGAGCAGTGTCTGTGTGTATGTACAACAAAAACATGTCTGATGATTTAGGGACAATGTATATGCATATGTGCCACACAAACTTTTCTGATGGTGTAGGGGCAGTGAATGTGCATATGCACCACACAAACCTGTCTGAGGATATTAGGGCAGTGTATGTTTGTATGTAATACACAAACCTGTTAGATGTTGTAGGGGCAGGGTATGTGTATATGTACCACTCAAACCTGTCTGTGGATGTTGGGGTACAATTTGTGTTTATGTACCACACAAACCTGTCTGAGGATGTTGGGGCATGTGTTTCTGTAGCACACAAACATGTCAGATGGTGTATGGGCAGTGTATGTACTACACAAACCTGTCAGATGGTGTAGGGGCAGTGTATGTGTATATGTACCACACAAACTTTTCAGATGGTGCAGGGGCATTGTATGTGTGTATATACCACAGAAACCTGTCTGATGGTGTTGGGCAGGGTATGACTGTTTGTACCACAGAAACCTATCAGATGGTGTAGGGGCAGTGTAGGTGTATATGTACCACTCAAACCTGACTGAAGATGTTGTGGTAGAGTTTGTGTGTTTGTACCATACAAACCTGTCTGAGGATGTTGGGGCATGTGTGTATGTACCATACAAACCCATCAGATGGTGTAGGGGGCATTGTATGTGTGTATGCACCACACTAACCT
Organism: Protopterus annectens; assembly: GCF_019279795.1. Taxonomy (NCBI): domain Eukaryota; kingdom Metazoa; phylum Chordata; order Ceratodontiformes; family Protopteridae; genus Protopterus; species Protopterus annectens. The sequence continues at coordinate 55,975,841 of NC_056739.1, read as the reverse complement.
GTCTGAGGATGTAGGGTTAGTGTATGTGTGTGCATAGCAAACAATCCTGTCTAATGGTATAGGGGCACTGTGTGTTTGTATGTACCACACAAACCTGTCTGATGAAGTAGGGGCAATGTATGTGTGTGTGTACAAGACAAACCTGCCTGATGGTGTTGAGCAGTGTATCCGTGTATGTACCACACACACCAGTCTGACAATGTAGTGATAGTTTGTGTGTGCATGTACCACACAAACCTGTCAAATGTTGTTGGGCAAGTGTATATATGAGTATGTACAACATTAACCTGTCAGATAGTATAGGGGCAGTGTATGTATGTATGTACCCTACACGCCTGTCTGATCATGTAGGGGCAGTGTATGTGTGTACCTTCCATACAATCCTATCAGATAGTGTAGGGGCAGTGTACGTATGTATGTACCACACAAACCTGTCAGATGGTGTAGGGGCAGTGTACGTATGTATGTACCACACAAACCTGTCAGATGGTGTAGGGGCAGTGTACGTATGTATGTACCACACAAACCTGTCAGATGGTGTAGGGGCAGTGTATGTATGTATGTACCACACAAACCTGTCAGATGGTGTAGGGGCAGTGTATGTATGTATGTACCGCACAAACCTGTCATATGTAGGGGCAGTGTACGTATGTATGCATCAGTCAAACCTGTCTGAGGATGTAGGGTCAGTGTATGCGTATATGTACCACACAAACCTGTCTAATCGTGTTGGGCAGTGTATCTGCTAACGCTGCTTTTAAACCAGGGTCATCTAGTTTTGTTAGTCTTTGTGTGGATTGATAGACCTGCCTGCTATTTTCATGACTCTAGTAAGATGGGAGGTTAGCAGGCACAGGAGCATAAAAAGTGGCAATGAAACATAATTATCTTTCCTGGGATCCTTAGTGTGGTAGTACACATACTTCCTAAAATGACTATGTGTGAATCATTCACTGGTTACTAAAGGGTGGTACAGACGGCTGAGTAATGGGGGAGTGCAGGGCTTTTGGTCAGTGTGAAACAAAAATGCATGAGCGGGAACATTAAAATGAGCTACCATCCCTATTAGGAGATTAACTCCCTTCACAGTTTCTCAAGCAGGCAGTAGAAATTACCAGATGTCACAAGTAATATCTTTCTGAGCTCTTAATATGAAACTAGCTGTTACTGTACACCACTGTGTATTAATTATGTTATTGTTATATCTCTTTTTTCATGAGGATGCTTGCTAATTTTCTGTTAAGCACAGCACAATTGTTGGCATCTGCACAACTGAATGGAAAGGATTTGAGAGAAATACTCTATAATTTGCCTGCATGTATTCACACTTCATTAAAACACTGACTTTAAATACATAAGCAAATGTAACTGTGTTGGAGATTCAGAAGAGAAACCCATCTCAGCTGGCAAGTACACCAGTGGATCGCTAATTATATTGCTCCAACAACCTTGGAAAACAAACAAAAAAGACCAAACGTTTTACGGAAAACACACCTGCTAGCAAAGCTTCCTTAGAGATTCATTTGCAGGCATTTGAGCTGACCTCCTTTGGCTGTATTGTGATAGAAAAGTGAACAGGTGTCTGTAATCAGAGACCTGGAAATGTGAAATATCTTCTCAGTACTGATTGCATTTATCCACACATGAAGTCAAAACAATTTCTTCACAGCAGGAGATTATCTAGGCTGTATACTATGCTTGACAATAGTTATCTGTGGAACATCCAGAAACCCTCAATGTGTTTCCCCTTGCCCATGGTACCATATAGACATATGCTGGCTTTGTACATACAAAAGGGTGGTAAAGAGGACACAATGATTTAGGTGTGTTTAACAAAAGGACAGGCTGCTAGCTTTTAATCAAATGAAAGACCTTTAACAGAAACGTTTTACAGTTTTTAATATGAAAATACTAATTTTCTGTAAATGTACTGGAGTATTTGTCACTGACTGTGTATTATATATGTGGGATACTACCTTTAATCAAAAATGTATTTGGTAGATCAGAAAGAAAGCTGGCATAGCTGATGGAAATTGAACTGATCACACTTAAATGGCTATTTTTTTCTATTCCAGACTGCTGTACAGCAGGGATCAGGGAAGTTATTCTTTTCCCACTGTAGTGTGATCTCAGAATCGGTATATATAATTAGCAGGGAACAGAGGGGTGCAGAAAACTGGTACCCATCTGAAATGTTTGCACCCGCTATAGAGAGCCACAAAATACTGAGACTGAGTGGCCAAAAGAACAAACTTACATTCCTTAAAATATTCCCTTTTCTCCAAGTTATGAGAATCACAGAGTTTGTATACAAGTTCGGGAAGGCACAGGGGGGTTGACCCCCCTGCAAAAAATAAGATTGAAGTAGAAGAGTAATTTTCAAGATTCACTCTTCTCCTGTGTTTTCATCTTCTTTTTTTTTTATTTTTATTTTTTTGGCTTGTCGGTACTCGCCATTTTGTGTTGACATTTCAATATGGAGCTGCAAAAAACATGTTTTTTATTTTTATTTTTTGAACAAACATGCATTCAGTCAAATGCAGGGGAACCACACACATAGACACACAAACACATACACATATAGACATGGTGCTATTCATAAGCTTCTTAATTAATAGGCACCTACATTATTTTTTTCTTGCTGGCCATTCCCAGCAGGAAAATGGTACAGATGAGTGTATGATGGGAAACAAATAGCCTGGACATCCTAGTATTGTTGCTGCACAGGACAGGGGACAGGCAATTACCTGATGATCATGCATGGGACTGTCAGGGGACATTATAGTGCCACTTGTTTTAGTGCTGTCAGGAGAGGAACATTTATTTCCTGTTGGTATGCATGTGTGGACATTGCTTACTACTGCTTGTTTACAGGGTTGTGAGAGGACAGGCTTGTGTTTTCCTTTTGTGGGATTCTCGGAACCAGTGTAGTAAGACAACAAGGTGCTGACTGTGCAGGGATGTGAGCATGTAGCAAAGTATTGTCAAAGTATATGAAGACTGTAAGTCAACAGAGTCCCAGAATGGACCTGTACAATGACGGAAGTATGAAGGGATAGACCAGCATGGCTTGCATACAGCAATGTGATTGACTTGGCAAATGACCATTGGCTGGGAAGGGTAAAAGATTACCCTTGTACACTGTTACCTGGGGTAAACTCTGTGTACAGAGATCTGGGTTCAATAAGTGACGATGGCTGTGTACAAGCACAAGCACATGAATATACAAGCCACACACTTAGTGTAGAACTGTCATAAAACATGCTAACTTTTCCTATTCCCATGCCTGACTCTGCAGAGTCAGTTACTATGCTCCTGTCACAACACAGATTGCGTTCTTTGTGGAAGAAAGGACAGTACTACATTGGTGCAGGTCTTTGCAAAGGTTGCTGGGAGGGAATAGTGCTGACAGTGACATCATCAGCACTTCTGTCTTTTGATGTGGATGTCTGCCAATTAAAGAAGTTATGCAAGGAGCAGCATGGCTGTTGGCATCTGGGCAATGGAAATGAATGCATGACCTCGGGTGTTTGGGCCAGAATCAGTTTGCATTGCATCTACATTCGATAAGTGTCATCAGGCTCATGTCACTTTAAGAACTTGTTGTCGGCAAGCACATAAATGGAATCCTATCCCAAACAATCTCAATATGAACATGCACACACATGCACACATAATTAGGCACGAAGGCTTCCCATTTCTATTCACACTGACAGTTTACTGAGCATCATTGTAAAACAAAGAGGAAGTGGGCTGCTTGTCTAAAGAGTGCGTAGGCATGTGGAAGCACGAATTCAAAGATGTGTGGGTTGTAAAGGAAGTCCCAGTAATGCTGAGAGGAGGGACTGCAGGACGACAGTTAAGGAGTAATGGACATCTTCCACATCAATGATAGCACAGTCTGCATGCAATTATAGCCCGTATACTTAAACTAGCTCTCTTACAGCCTCCATGGCATCTTATGTGCTCTAATTATACCTTTAATAAGAGTCTGGGGTCTTAAAAGGCAAACCAGTCCTTCTGATAAACACGTTATTTTAAAAGGCCTCAAGCACTGTTTACATTTTCTACAACATCATTTAACAGTTTCATTTCATTCACATCACAGACTGAAATAAGGCATTCTATTCATCAAGATCAGTCTGATAAAAATGTTGACTAAATTATTTTCAAAAGTAACAAGGATATGTTCTAGATTTTATGCAAACAGCCTCCCTTAGATTCAGACCTGAGCTTCTCTGAATACTTGAGTTTGAGACTCATGGCTTTTAATCTGCATTGTAATCTGGGTGTTATTTTGAAGGTTTGGTCAGAAGGCTGGTAAATGGGATACTCCAATACAACTAAGGTGAACACATTGTGTTAATTGACACAAATTTCATCAAAATGCAGGGAAAAAAATCACATCTAAGCATTTTAATGATGACTTTGTCAGGCTTTGCTATGATTTTATTAGAGTAATGATCCAGAGCACTAAGGAGTTAAGTTGTAAAGCAGAAAAGATGCCTTTCTACTGCAAAAGTGTGTATTTGTGAAAGGAGGCAGACTGCATCTGTGAAGGTTGTCTGTCATGATGGCATCTGAGGTTTAAGATCTATGCCATTTTTCAAGCCCTGTCATATCTCCAAGAGATTGACCAAAACCGATCAAAAGCAAACTGAGGTTATACTGCCATCATCTTACAATCACAAAATGAAGAAAGTGACCAAAGGCACCATCAGGAATGAATTGTGTGGCATGTCAGCATGCATGCATACGTGTGTGTGTGTGTGTGTGTGTGTGTGTGTGTGTGTGTGCATGTTTGCGCATGCACGCGAGAGTGTGTACACATTTGCATGCCCCGTGTGTCTGTTCTCAACCCATCTATAGTCAGTAAGATTGCATTAAGTGTTCTGTAACAGTGCAGAACCTGCCTTATACTTAAGAGACTGATAACTATTGTTACCAGGTGATACTACAAGAGATGTAAATATTTAAGAAACACGGAGTCAATCATCTTGCATCAGCCCACTATCAGTTAGCATCATATCTGTACAGCACCACTTCAATCACAGCACACTATAAGACCCATAGCATATGCTGAGGTTGTACAAAAGCATTTGTCAAAGGCTCCTATAACTCACTCCTATAACTGAGGGTGGGAGGGTGGCCTAACGGTTAAGGTGTTTGCCTTACAAACACAAGGTGCAGGGTTTGAGTCTCACAAGGGATAATTGTCTAGGCTTACAATGGCTCACAAGGGCAGTTAGCCTAGTACTAACCTATGAACCTATAACACACACACGGTGACTTCTTCTCCATTTACATATACTGCAAATCCACAAAACTCACCCAGGAGTAAAAGAAAGCAGGCCTAAAGGGAATGTTTTAATCAGGCTAGTTTTAGGTGTCTGTATTTAGGCATACAGGCACTCACCAGACTAAACAAGAACAGGTCGATTGTAAGCTGCTTCTACTGTGCCAGGATGTGTGCTATTGTAGTGGTTAAAGGTCTATTTAGCCAGACAAATATGACTATTGTCTAGTGGTGGACCATGTGAGAGTGAATGACCTGATGCACCCTACTCAGAGAGACATGCAGAAAGACATGATGGAGCTTGCTATGTATGTATTACAGGCAGGAAAGACACTGGTCTTGAGTAGTACCTTTCCTTCACCAAGAATGATTCCTAGATACAAAGACAAAATAATTGGATTTAAAAACTGGCTAATGTCAGGTGTCATTCTAAGAGGATACAGTATATGTTAGCCTGGGAATATTTGGTAGATCAGAGAGTTACTGCTTTGCCAGGGATGGCATACATCTCTCATACCCAGGCTTCCTTATACTGGCTAAAGTATTTGCTGCTCCCATAGTGCCTTTTAGGCACCGTCCCCTAATGAACAATCCTATATAGAAAACTGAAACACAAATTTGGGCAGCAACAAGTTGGCACTACCCAATGCTAGGAGAATAAATAGAAAGATTCCAGAACTTAAATGTCCTCCAGTAACTTGAACACATTCATATTTGTATAGTTACTGAGATATAGTTTCAATGCAATGACAGCGCTCCCTCTGTATCATGTTGTAATGACAGCGCTTCCTTTGTATCATGTTGCAATGACAGCACTCCCTTTATATCATGTTGCAATGACAGCGCTCCCTCTGTATCATGGGACAATGACAGTGATCTCTGTGTATCATAGTGCGATGACAGTGTTCCTCTGTATCATAGTACGGTGAAAGCCCTCCCTCTATATCATAGTGCAATGACAGCGCTCCCTCTGTGTCATAGTGCAAAACTGTGGGAAGAGTGTCTGTATTTGTTAAGGGACACCATTACTTTACATCAAATTACCAAGAAATCTAACTTAGAGCTCATGGAGATCCAACTCACCCTTAACAAATCCAACTATTACTTCATCTTTAGCTACATATCAACATCAGTGTTGTCCAAAGATCACAGAAATTACCTCAAGACCATTGAGGCATTAAATATTCAACCAATGAACTTCTTATTAGGAGACTTCAATTACCTAAATATTGAATGGCACACTTACACCTCTAAAATAGTTATTCTCAGTGTTTCCTAGAGTTCAATAATACCAATACACTGGAAAATTGTAAAACTACCCACTAGGGGTGTAATACCCTTGATGTGGTCCTTACCAGCCCAGCTCCTGCCTGCACCCTACATTGTGTCTTCTCATCCCTGGTTAAGTCTGACCACAAATCAGTAAGCATCCCTGTCAGGCCTAATGGTACCACCAAATAAGATCATCTTTAGGGACTTCAAGGCAAATCTCCTTCAGCTCGTAGAAGACTTGTGCAAAATGTCTAACAGTCCCTTGCAAATGGACCCAAATGAGAGGGCTGCTCTGTTCTCCTCTGACTTTACCGTTGCTTGAATAGTTGCATACAAAAGGCAGTACCCGGCTTCCCTAAATATAACTGTAAATTCAGGAATAAAGTCTCGGTCGAACTCCAGCACTAATAAACCGTAGAACGAAAAAAGAAAATAACGAGAAGTTACAAGAAATCTCCGTCTTCCTCCCGCAGGATTCCACTCGCACATGCCAGCGAGCAACGTAAAAGCACTACTAAACAATATAAACTGAACATGAACGGAGGGCTGCTACAGATTCCAAAGGAAACTAAAATCTTTTTTCAGTTAGGTCAGAAAATTAAGACAATGTCCAACACTGCACTGAACTCATCCATAATGATATCGCCCGTTTTGACGACAAGGATATAGCGAATATATTAATTAGTAGGCAGATTTAGTACTAACTTTACTCTTTCTACCCACATTATTGCTCCCACTATCCCAGAGAATGTAGCTTCCCCACTAACCATCTTGGAACAAGTCTTAGAATCTCCATCAAAGGCTAAAAATAATATTCCCACAGGACCAGACAATATACCAGGCTGCATTCTCATTAGTGCCAAGTCTGCACTGGCTGAGCATGCCCAACCTCAGCCTATCAACAGAGGTCATTTTTGATTCCTGGAGAACAGCCACTTTGACTTCTCTGGACAAGAGTGACTCTTCTACAGACCTGGCTAATTATAGACCCACAGGCCTCACCAGCCCTATATGCAAAGCCATGGAGCGTATCATAGCCGAACTTATTTATGCAGACATAGGAAGCTTAACTGATGTTGATCTCAATCAGTTTAGTTTTGTGAAGGGCAGGTTGTGCATCCTGAACTTAGCAACTTTCTTAGAAAAGGTTCTAGGGGCCTTAGAAAGTGGTCATTCTGTGCAAAGTGTTTATGTTAATCTGGCCATGGCTTTTGATACTATCTCCACAACGGTATTATTGAAAAATTATATAAGCTTAATGCAAACCCATACATTGTCCACTGAACTGCAAACTGGATATCCAACAGAAACCAAGTTTTGAAAGTTGCATTTTCACTCTGCGAATGCAAATTCAGGTGCCACAAGGATCAATTCTGGGCCCTCTCCTGATTTATTTTGCAGATATCCAAGCCAATATCCCAGACGTATAGTTGACCAAGTTTGCTGATGACTGCAAAGGATGCATTGTTATCTGCTCATCCATTGATACAAAATAGTGTCAGCAAGGACTGGAATATGCACATACATTGTGTATCAAAATGGTCTAAAACTAAATGAAAAAGTGTAGCACAGTAGTGTTTGGCAGAAACATTCTTCTTGCCTCATATGTAATAGATGGCAGTTTTTTCAGGTACATATGTGAATAACTTCCTCTCATTTGATCAACATGTTTACAGGACAGTCAGGAAATCTCATCTAGACCAGTTAATTTCCAAGGAAATATCTTCAAAACCCAAAGTTGTAAGCCTACCCCCATATCCTTCCCTTATCAAACCTGTTGTTAAATAGAATGCACCATCTGGTATGTATAAATCTAAGCATTAAGAAATGCAACAAATAGCAGTGAGGATAAATCCAAATTCAATAAAAGCAACCTGCACATAGATAACCATACAGAGTGGTAATGTATTGAAACAAAAACAAGCATTTCCATGCCAAACAAATAGCACTTTCTCGAGTTTTACAAAAAAAATAAAAAATAAATAAAAAACATTCCTTATATATATATCACAAACATCAAAAACTTAATTTGCCACACGTTGATCAACTACTTGTTTGACTAAAGCATTATGTATGCTCCTTTCTAACATCATAAATACATTTGTAGATCCTCTCCTTAAAAAAATGTTTAAAGTTTATGATGCTACAAATTACGGTTGAAAATCCTAGAGGTGGTGTCATTAAACTCGATACTGAAAATAATGAATATAAGTGAATAATTAAGTTAAATGTGACAAAACATCCTGATTTAAATGACAGCTATTGCTCTGAACCTGTGCTTAGTAAGAGAAAATGCAAACACCAAACCTAGCAAGTGGCTCTATGGTGTTACAGTTTGTAGTTTATAGAAGGAATTTTTTTTAAGTTGAGAAAGCACTATTTGTTTGTCAGCAAAGCACTTGTTTTGTTTCAGTAAATTACCTTTCTGCATGGTTACCTGTGTGCAGGTTGTTTCTGAAAAAAAATCTAAGTGCTGCACTCAACTGGAAAGGTCCTATAGATTTGTGACCATGAAAATTAATGTCTTAAATCCTTCAACTTCCCCAAAAGATTAGCATGGCTCTAATGAGAGGTGACCTGTATCTTGCTTTTTGAGCCAGATAGACCCGGTGTTACTTGATCTCCAATTTCTTCACAAAACCAGTGGCTCTAGAAACACCTGCACTTAAGACCTAAATCTGCACCAACAAGAAATAAGACATACTGGAGAGAGATCATGAGATAGAGGTTCCTAACTCAACATGTTTCCAGCCTATGGAATAAGTTGCCACTACAGGCCAAGCGAAGCAGTGCTTTAGCTGTCTTTAACGCTTATATTGATGAATAGATGGGTAGACAGAACTTTACAGCAGGCTATCATGTATGATCGTGCTCAGTTTGGGAGGAAAGCACTAAAGTCTTGAAAAGGATGGCAAGAACTTTTACGTTTGTCTGCTTGAAGGTGTATATGGCTTAGCATCTTATGTTCCTATGAGCATACAGATATGTAATTACATGCGCGTGTGTGTGTGTGTGTGTGTGTGTGTGTGTGTGTGTGTGTGTGTGTGTGTGTGTGTGTGTGTCCCTGCATGACTAAGTGCACAGGTAACAGCAACTCAGGATTCTTTCTTTTTTTTTCTCTCACTGGGTTGGTGTCATTAGAACTATACATTTCTTTCTTCTGCTTTTAGGTATTAAACCTAGGATCCCCACCTTGCACTCCCACCTCCAAGTGCACACGTCGTATCCAGATATTTCTGTCACATATTACTATATAATAAAAAATAAGGCCCAACTTGACAAACAAGCTAAAACAATAGTACTAAATAAAATAATGAATGGCTCAACAATGCCAGAAACAAAAGGAGCACTTTCAGTTGCTACCTGAATGAGTAGTTTCATCTAAGCATCACAAGGCTTTATCCAGCATAAACTGATTCAGTCTATTAAAGTCTTGCCAATGTTAAGACAAAAGCACTCACTGAAGTACATGTCCCTGCCAAGCTGTGACGCATCACTATAGATTTGTACGTGAAAGCCAGAGCATACCTGTTATACTCGAGATAATGCAGCTTCTCAGATGCTGTAACAATATGTGAATGACATATCCTTAACTTTAAATGTATATACTGCACAATATATAAGACACATGCACACGCACACACATACACACACATACACACACACGTGTGTGTCTGTATATATATATATATATATATATACATATATATATATATATATATATATATATAGAGAGAGAGAGAGAGAGTGTGTTTGTTCATATATCTAAGAGTCTCTAATAGGCACATATTCCTTACAGATGTGATTTTCTTCAGTAATTGTAATGCTTTGTTTCTTTCTCATCTTATCTATAATCCATTGTAGACTTTTCAAGTTAATGGTGTCACTTCATCAGAAACTGATAGTTATGATTACTATTTTTCCTTTAGGGGAAGGTAAGGAACAGATTTTTAAAGCCTCCAATGTGTCTATTTTAAATTTGGAGGCCTGTACTTTCACAGACAACAAGCACTTGATTTTCTTTGCTTCCATAGCGTGACCTTTAATGATCTCCCGTTCACAAATCAAGGCAGTTCCTGCTTCCATAGCACGACTTTTAATGATCTCCCGTTCACAAATCAAGGCAGTTCCTGCTTCCATAGCATGACTTTTAATGATCTCCCATTCACAAATCAAGGCAGTTCCTGCTTCCATAGCATGACATTTAATGATCTCCCGTTCACAAATCAAGGCAGTTCCTGCTTCCATAGCATGACTTTTAATGATCTCCAGTTCACAAATCAAGGCAGTTCCTGCTTCCATAGCATGACTTTTAATGATCTCCCATTCACAAATCAAGGCAGCTCCTGCTTCCATAGCATGACTTTTAATGATCTTCCGTACACAAATCAAGGCAGTTCCGGCTTCCATAGCACGACTTTTAATGATCTCCCATTCACAAATCAAGGCAGCTCCTGCTTCCATAGCATGACTTTTAATGATCTTCCGTACACAAATCAAGGCAGTTCCGGCTTCCATAGCACGACTTTTAATGATCTCCCATTCACAAATCAAGGCAGTTCCTGCTTCCATAGCACGACTTTTAATGATCTCCCATTCACAAATCAAGGCAGTTCCTGCTTCCATAGCGTGACTTTTAATGATCTCCCATTCACAAATCAAGGCAGTTCCTGCTTCCATAGCATGACTTTTAATGATCTCCCATTCACAAATCAAGGCAGTTCCTGCTTCCATAGCACGACTTTTAATGATCTCCCATTCACAAATCAAGGCAGTTCCTGCTTCCATAGCACGACTTTTAATGATCTCCCATTCACAAATCAAGCATGACTTTTAATGATCTCCCATTCACAAATCAAGGCAGTTCCTGCTTCCATAGCATGACTTTTAATGATCTCCCGTTCACAAATCAAGGCAGTTCCTGCTTCCATAGCATGACTTTTAATGATCTCCCATTCACAAATCAAGGCAGTTCCTGCTTCCATAGCATGACTTTTAATGATCTCCCGTTCACAAATCAAGGCAGTTCCTGCTTCCATAGCATGACTTTTAATGATCTCCCATTCACAAATCAAGGCAGTTCCTGCTTCCATAGCACGACTTTTAATGATCTCCCATTCACAAATCAAGGCAGTTCCTGACACACTTCCATAGCTGTAGACTCCCTTGATGTAAGATTCCCCTTTTTCTAAAAGTGAACCCAATTGGAGCCAAATGCTAGTCTTTAGCTACTCTAAATACACAGGCGTCAATCCTCCTTGTACTAGCAGTATCTTCTCTGACATATTGGGGGGGCTTCATTCCAAACAGTTTGTCATTTTGTCATCACACCCCAACATATATACTTGGGTTGTTTTGCAGTAGGGATGGGTATCTTTCCTGCAGTGTCTTTCCTAAGGCACCTGGATGTACCTACATTACACTTGTGACAACTGCTTTAAATCTAGTAATACAGTAATCCACACCCATCTGCCCCCTGGGAAAAGGAAGCAACACCAGCTGCTCGTTTTTGCCTCTGCAGCTGACCCTGTTGTCTCTGCAGCCTATCCCTTAATGAATGTCATGGGATGAATGAAAGATTTTACTGCCTTTGTGCCTTGGGACAGCACATCTCACACTGTTTCAAAGTTAGCAGTGTCTCTTCAGAAAGCCTTCATATTGAAATTAGAATAGTTTGGAATATTGACACAGATTGCAATATTAGGACCCACTCCACAGACAGTCAGTCTTGGATTTCCTGTCATTCCCTGCTATCCACTCCAGTGGCTGAGTGAGTGAGTGGTACTGTGTTATCTATGTGAAGGTCAGCCGAATTTAGAGAAAAATCACATGGTACTATTACAAAAATAAAATTAATGCTGCAGTATTACCCTGCAACAATATGCAAAGTGTGGGGTATAGTGAAAGCAATAGTAAGCAGCCTGAATACACAAAAAGACTAGAGACGGCATTGTTAGTACATTCAATATGACCTGGAATAATAGTGTGGAAAGAAAAAGCCAGGGCATCTAAGATATGGGGTCAATTCAAACAGCAGAACAGGCACTTAGGACATGCAAGCTGCACGCTAGGTTGCAGTAGTTATTGCTATGGGTAATAAGGAATGCTAGAAGTGAAAGTGTTGAATGAAATAACTCCTGCTAGCTAGCCATGTGTTTGTCTCTTGCAAATGAAGCTAAAACCTGCAACCAGTGCATTAGAAATCTTTACCGTCATTGGTTATCAGCTTTTGCTTTCTTTCTTACAAAACCAGTTTCCAACTAAAGTAGATGCACTGTATAAAGCATGAACCTCTCAACTGTCCAGATTTTCACAGAATGTCAGATTTATGCCTCATATTTTAAGCAGATGCACTGTATAAAGTGTGTACCTCTCAACTGTCCAGATTTTCACAGAAGGTCAGATTTATGCCTCATATTTTTGCCCTGTTAAAGTTTCTGCTTTTCTGGCAGATTACTGACGCTTGAAGTCATTAAATAATGACATATTTGAGTTTCAGACTTCATGTCCTTCAGAAAATGCACGCTAGCACAAATCTTATTATTCCAGCAACTTTATAAGTTTATAAGAGCAATGTTTAAAACTGGTCCCTATTTTTGGGCCTTTTCCCCCATTATTTTTAGACTTTTTCCAGATTTCTTGCACTAAAACGTTAAAAGGTATGAGCATGTCTCATAGGATTCATTGAGGCATGGTCATTTTTTCTCTGCCATTCTCATTTGTTGCTTACTGGTGTATTAAGACTTCCTTTTGCTTTTCAGTAGCATAATCCTTTCAGAGGCAACCAGCTTATCACAGTGTATTACTCCAATTAAGCTATCACAGAGTTTTCCCGTATGAAATGTTATTAGAGACTGCTGCAGCGGCAGATTTGGGGCTAACTCTTACTTGCCAGTAAACAGAGCTGCCACACTCATCCAGAATTTGTGGAAAGAAATAAGATTAATCATGTCACACAAAGCTAGCACTCTTGATTTGAGGGGGGTGATTAACTGCTGCTCTGCACCACAAAGTTTAAGTAGTTCACATCTGAAATTTGCTTCACCCTAAATAATGCCCCTCTGCATTTACCTATAAATTATAGCATGTGATATAACTTTGCACTGAAAACAGCTCAGAATAGCCAGAAAACGAAAATTCAGTTGCAATCATCAAATGTCCTGCTGTCCTGTTTACTGTACTGTAACTTCTCTTCACGAGTATTGTACATTTCTCATGCACTCATATTCACTACATGTACATGTTTTTATTTGCATAAATAGTATATATTTTAGTCTTAGCTCGATTTGCTGCACACACAAGATTTTGACTGCTGAAGATTTTACTGAACTCACACCAGTTTTAGGTCGTTAAAGGATTTACTGCATATGCCATTATATTATTATTAAAGATTTCTCTGCTGCAGTAGAATGAATGCTGATTGTTCCAAGAGTCTATTGTGAGCATGCCAAATTGTAATGGTTTAAAATTCGTAGCATGCACACTGCATTTCAATTAAGGTTTCTGCACCCTCACTTCTCGCTGTTGAAGAACTGAGCATATACATCAGGTTTCATCAATTAAGTACTTTATTTATGCAGATCAGAATTCAGATACTAGGCTGTATGCACAAATAATCACAACTAAAGATGATACAGAATGTATGCATAATGTTCTTGTTAAACACATTTATGGCCTGAAAAAAAATGTATCTTGTGGTTATGCAGCATATTTTAAGTGTCAGATAAGTTGCTTGTATAATTAGTTTAATTTATTAAAGAAACACTGTATTTGTAACACATTTTATAGTTATTAACTTACTGCAAGTATTTCCAGGTTCATACACAACAAAAACTCTTATTTAAGAAGTGTCCATTGTGCATGCAGAGTTTTTATCATCTCTAAGCTTTAGTACTTCATTTCAGGGAGCATTTAATGTTCTGGTACATTTTAAACACATTTGACAAGTTTAGCAATAGTGAAGGACTGAGAAGTAAAGGCAAGCTGATCCACAGTGGAATAGCAAAAGAAAATTATCAAATGATGCAAAACTGAAAGTGAGAGGGAAAAAATGAAACCTGGTATATGACACAGTAAAACAAATTGTGTGCATGTTCATTGCATGCAAGTACATTGGTACATAGTGTGTGTCTGATTTGTGGGATAATGCACCCCCCAACAACATACTTCCCTTTATAACGTATTTAATATTTTTCATTAAGGTTGCAATAACTTAGAGCTTGACTCCAGTTTTATCAGCAGTTCCCTGTACATGTGATTCTATCACTATGGCCCTTTGGGAAAGTTTACAGATTTCAGCACTCAAAAATACGGTTTGCATGTTGCATTCCAAGCCTGCAACTGGACCACCTAGTATTCTTTGCTTTAACACTTATGGTGCATTGATTACCTACTTACATACTGGGGTCTTGGGACAGTCCAGGTGGGCTTGTTCCATGAAATGCATAAACATCCTGCCAACGTTATTGTCTTTTACAAAAGGACTTCATTACTGCAGTACAGATTCAGTACGAATAGTTTCAGCTTTGTATATGCAAATGTGTATATTATAGACCCTGAATGTAAACATCCCTATGTTCATTTAACCTTCCAGTTTATCTGTCTCACACAATGTCACAAGCCCTGCATTATCATAATGCCCATACGCTTTCCTAACCACTAAACGTTCTAGCCTGCTTCTCCTGTGAAAAGGTGAGTTATATTGCCTTAGTTATTCAATAATATGCTTTGTTTGATTTCTTTCCACATTGACTGTTTTTAACATGAAGTTTTTTTGTGTCTTTTCTTCAAGTTTTCCACTATCAAGTTTACAATAATAACCCTTCTTCATAAATATCTTGTGATGTGAAAAGGTATTCCCTTAGAAATATCAACGATCCCCCATAGTTACTATGGCCCTTAGTATCCACATCATTTTTTGCCTTCAGACTTAACAACCGTTCCCAGCTCTTAAGTTTTATTAGGTAACATTTTTAAATTCTAAGACGTGTAAGTTCATGTTCCAAACATCAAGATGTAATGGTAGGAAAATTGGGCCTTTCATATATAAAACCGGAAATCACTGTGTTACAGATTGTTCCCTTTTCTCTGAGATGTGGCAATGTTGGAGTTAGTATATATAATTATCAGGGATGTGAGGATGCAGCAACTTTAAAGGAAATCACTCATCGTTGATAGTCACCATCTACCAGTAGTTTCACTGGTTTTGTTTCATATTTCTGAGGGTTACATTTATGGATCTCAGAATTACAATATAGAGCCATTTTATTAACTGCTTTGTAACTCTGTCCCATGCCTATTTGTTCTTTCTCTCACTTTGTTGCTGGCACCTTTCTATTTTCTGATACCTTGTTTAGATCACGTGTCCTTACTCTAGTCGAGTAGCCAACGATTAAACAAAATCACTGCGAATACAAGCCACTACCCCTTTTCTTATTCATATCAGCAGCTGTTGGTCTCTTTCAGCTGTTGTTTCTTTGTACCATTAAGTGTTGCTGACAAATTCTTCAGATAAAGATGATTTCCCTCAGTAGAAAAATAGACATTATTGCTCCTTCATATGGCAGGTCTTGAAACAAACTGCATAATGTGAGCATATTCATATGCAGCACTTCCTTAAGCATTATCAACTCTTTGTAGAAGAGAACTCAGATGAAATATAACAGTTACAGTTATCCTGGTAGAAAAGGGATTGTGATTAATACTGCAAGAGGAAGCATAGTGAAGCTAATAAAACCATTGCATGTAGAAAAAAATATCTCTGTTAGCTGGAATCTCATAACAGATTCATATCTGATTTGTAGTTTTGCTTTTTTGTTCCACTTAAAAAGGGCAGTTCTGCATTCACATGGATATTGACATATGGGCAGAATACAGCATATATGACTTCAGGGACAGCTAGCTGGGGTAGAGATCTAAAAGTATGTCCTACTGCATGGGAGTCCGTTTTAAATCAAGAGGTATACTAACAGAAGCAGACATGATGAAGCTAAAAGGACTGTTTAAGAGGGATGCGAAAGATTAGTTTTTAACTGAAAAATGGTGGTTACATGGCACATGGTCTGTTATTATAAGTAGCCTGACTGAAAACACTTATGGCATTAAGTACGTAAATATGAGAGAAATATAAGGCAGTCACTGGAAAAATGCTGTTAACCAGGTGAGCCTGTGAATCCAAAATAAAATTACTGCTAAAATCTGACAGCTAATTTGCCTATCTCTTCCAAACATTTCTGCATGCTATGGTTAATACTTTGAAGACATTCAGCTAGAAAGACCATCTGATGATACTATGATTTTGCATGTCTGGTATCTTTAAGAAAACTAAGGTAACATAAAGGTGGTATTATCACATGAAAAGCTATTATCACATGAAGAGCACTTCATACAGAGCTGAACTGATAAAAAAGAGGTGCCTGAGAGAAGGAATAAAGAATGCATAGCAAACACCTAGAAGGGAAGACATCATCTTCCTAATAAAGCTCAGAAGCAGACAACACTTTAAGAGAATATTTAATCCCAATCTATGCCTCACAGTTTCAAGGCCCAGATATTTGTAAATGAGGCCATAATTTCTCTGTTACCAGTAGCAGTTCCTGTACAGCAACAATCATACCTTCTGTATTCTGAGGCCATAGCTCTCAACCTTTCATCTCCAAAATGAGAAACATTTTTTCTTATAATGTGAAACATATGGACAAAATGTACAACACTTACTAACAGATTCATCTAGGAAACTCAGACGATGGTTAAAATGTGGTATTTCTACTTATAAAAAAGTTCTTTTGATGAACTAATATGATTCAGTTCTCTTTATCATGGATACTAGTTAAAAAACCCTAACATTAAATGTCTGACAGATGTTTTCAATGTGGAACTTTGAGGAACATTAACTTTTTAAGACCCCAAATGAGAAACGTTTCTCATAATGAGGTGCACTTGAGAGGTATGTCTGAGGCCACTTTCTAAAACCATGACACATTATGGATATGAAAGCAGTGCCAAAGCATTTGCAAAATTGTAACACAAGAGATGCTAAAATAGGTAAACATTTGAAATGTCCGGACCACCTAGAGTGAGTGATGAAACATGGATACCGAAGGGCCAAAAGAACAGACTTATATATATTATGTCCAAGATGCCATTTCTCACAATATTCCCTTTTCTATGAGGTATAGCAATTTCAGAGTTGGTATATACAAGTCTGGTGTGGGGGGCTTGCCCCCCACCACAAAAAGAAGTTTAAAGGAGAAGAGAGATTTTTGAACTTTACTCTTCTCTCGTGTCTTCAGTCTTTTATTTATTTCTTTATGTTTTGGCTTCTCTGCACTTGGCAGTTTGAGTGCTGACACTTCAACAGGAAGCCGTTAAAATGTGCACGCGAGCTCTGAAATTCCTACATTACGGCTAGCATTACATCATCTTTCGGGCAACTTCTCAAATGATAAAGTATTGTACCCATCTGTAAATCCAAGGAAAATGTCAGCTTCCTTTTAAAAAGGTGCATTTGTAAATGTATCGGCTGGTAAGATTCAAGGAAAGACAGGCATTTTTAGTGAAAGTAAGCCCATAATGTTTTGAAGCATGTTTGTGTCAGCCACCTTTCTGCCTACTTTGTCTACCTTCTCCATATGTCTACTCTGTGTGTTCTCTATGTCCAGCCTATCCACTACTAAGGGCTTAAGGAAGGCATCAGTCCATTTTCATGAAGGAGCTGTATGGAGAACACCTTATCTGATACATAGCAAAGAAAAAACCTCTGGTATTCCACCACAGCAGAAATCCACCACGATAGAGTCCTGTGTCAAACAGCAAGCAAATTTAGTGGAAAAAGTAAAAACAGCATTAAAATTCCATAGTGATAAAACGATAAGTGCTTTCAGCTATTTAGCCTTCTTCAGATCTGATATATAGGGGAAAGTGAGGGAATGTAACATTGTCAGTGCCTTAAAGATGCATTTATTTCTATGGTGTTCTCTGCATTTCTCATAAATGTGCACAGCACATTGGGAAAGATGGAGGCTAAATTACCATTTCACAGCCTATCCAAAATGTGCATCCTATGGTATGGTGACTTGTGGGTATCCAGCTGGCAGTCACATCGTAAGGAACATTGCCATTTCCTGCAGAACAATACCCTCTCCCTTAACATTACAGCCACTCATAAGATTCAAGTTTAGCTTCAGTTATATGGCCAGAAGTTGTGTTATGAAAGTTTCAAAGATTTTGAGTCATATGACCACTTATATCTTGCCAGTGCCCTTGCTCAGGCCACACCTCCTTTCTACAGGATGGCCACAGCAGTCGATCCAAAATTTGCAGATACCTGTCCAGTCGTCTGGGTTCTGTTTTACGGAAGATAATGAGTCAGAGTCTCTAACATGCAGGAGAATTTATTCACAGGTTCTGCGTTATACAACTGTCCCTCCACCATCTTTTATTTATCTGTTTGTGAAGATTTAGCTTCCTGCTTCTAGTATCGATGTAGTGACATCAATATGCAGAAATAGAACTGGTTCTAGACATCCACATCTCTAGTGGTGAGGGAAGTGAGACAGAGATGTCCCTCAAAAGCCTATTTTAAGGCACTGAATAAAGGGTTAGAGCTTCCAGTCTCTCTTGATAGCTTAGGGATGCTTGGCCTGTAATCTTTTTGATTAGGAACCTTTGGGGGTTTCTAATTGCTTGACATGTTTAGAGAGAATTATCTCAAAGGGAACACTATACTCGATAACAGGTCTGATTCATGCCGAGTACAAGGGAATGATTACCCTTTAGCACCTTGTTGATATTCCTTTGGCAATTAACTGTGCTAAAAAGGATTTCATGGCGACCTTTACTACATGATAGTTAAACGAATGGGAGTTATCAGCCCAAGTTCCCAGGTCCGTGGCTACATGTTCATTTTGCAGCAATGTGTTGTCTATGTAGTATGATGAGGGGAACAGCAGTCTGCCAAATATGATGAGACTACACTTTTTACAATTTAGTTCAAGCCATATTTTATTCCGCCAAGAGTTTACTAAGGACAACCCATCCTGAAGGTTTTGGGTGACAAAGGGTGACTTAATAACAAGTCACAGTATGCTGTCATCTGCTGATTTTACAAGCCAGAGTCTCAGCTCTCTGCTTGGAGATATGAGAAGCAAAAATTCAAAAAGAAAATGTCCCAGTACAAAATACTGAGGGATACCACTGGTCACTTTCATACTTTCTGATGAGGTGCTTACAACTTGCATTGTGTATACTTTTTCTTTTAGCTAGTTTCTGTACATCTTACCACATATTGGTCAATTTTTAAAGTAATTAGCTTCTGTACAATGCCTGCTTGGAAAATGATGCTGACAGACTTAGCCAGGCCAACATACAGTTTGCACTACATAGCTTCTGTCAACAGTCTCAGAAGTTAAGCAGATCCAGCATACAAGATCTACCTTTCACAAACCCAGACCACTGAAGGTCTAGATTTATAAGATTCTTGACATCATAGTTATAAGAACAGTTACAATCAATGGCTTTTCAGACAAAGCTTATAAAACTGATAGTTAACTGTCTACTCAGTTGTAAGGGCACATTTGGGAAAGGACATTACCATTGCAGTGTACCACTTAGACAAAACCAGTAACTAGACTTTAGGGGGGAGTTTAAAGAGTGGTTTTGCAAGGGCATGTTTAGCACCATTTATTAGGCATACCAAGGGTATTGTCAAGTCTCATGGAAGAAGTACTTTTTGTCTGGGTTAGCACTTTCAGTAAATAATCTTTGCAGGTAATTGGGGAAGAAAGAGATTCAGAAATTTTTTTGAAAGGAAATTAGCAGTATCTATGGAGTCAGAGTAACAGGCACAATTATGACACATCATAATGTTAATGAACCTGGTGGAGCCCTGCCTTGGTTACCTACATAACAAGCAAAGCAAAACATATATTCACAGCTGGAGAGCAGGAAGTTAGTACCGACATGAAATATTCAACATAGAAAACAAGAAGAACTCACAGATTTTAATAATGGGGTGCTAATCACATTATGGATCCCAACTTTGTGGTGCCCTAGTAGCTCCTTAAAGGGTTAATCCAGCTTCCTTTATCTGGTCATCTAAAATGATACATACCCAAATATTCTGCCTGATTTTCAACATGAATGTCAATTAAAGACATTTAAGAAAAAAATAAAAATAGGCAGTAAAAGCTACAACTTCAAATAAAAATACTTCTGTGAAGTGACAGTAACAACTTCCTATGGATATAGCCTCCTACATCATTCTGCATCTGAAGTAATATGATGGGACTTGTTGTTTGAACAGGAAAATACACAGTCCTTCCAAATTCCAAAAAAGCTTGTATGACTTGATAGATAAAGGTAGCGTACCAAAAGGCAGCACAAGACTCAAGTGCTGCAATGGTAAAGCAATGCAGTATAGCTTTCACTGGTCATAGGCAAAGTACGCATAAACCTGCTTATTCATCTCCACTATTTCATATCCATTGACATGTGCATTCCAACTCAGACCATTTCTATTCAGACAAATGTCAGTATACTGAGAAAGCTATTCCATGAAGTAAAAGAACATGGTATTACACTGACAAAAGTCACTACTGTCTTTATTATACAGGGGCTCCAGGTATCTTTAGAACTAAAAATACTCACACAAAGGCCAAAGTAATGGAATAGTACCTCACCTCTGACCCCTGAAGCATGGCAAGGTCATCCCAATATTTAAAGGAGGTGGTGAGCAGGGAGTGAGAAAACTAGCAGTTAGGAAGTATTCTAAGCACTTATGTGAAAAAGTGGCGCACCGACAATGTGTAATGTTTCAGGAGTATCACTAGCACATACTAACTATGTCTTCAAAGTCAGCAATTACTACACACATGACAATTATCACAATAATGTAACACATACTAACCATAACTTCAAAGTCAGCAATTACTACGTACATGACAATTATCACACTAATGTAACACATACTAACCATGGCTTCAAAGTCAGCAATTACTACGTACATGACAATTATCACAATAATGTAACACATACTAACCATGGCTTCAAAGTCAGCAATTACTACGCACATGATAATTATCACAATAATGTAACACATACTAACCATGGCTTCAAAGTCAGCAATTACTATGTACATGACAATTATCACACTAATGTAACACATACTAACCATGGCTTCAAAGTCAGTAATTATTACTTACGTGACAATTCTTAGTATTGTAACACATACTTAGCAAAGTGCCAATGTCAGAAAATACTGCTACATGAAAATTGTCACAGTATTGTAACACAAACTTATTATGGCTCCAAAGTCAGTAATTACTGTTACACAATAATTACAACAGTATTATAACACATCAACAATTACTGTACACATGACAATTATCACATTATAACACATACATAGCATGGCTCCAAAGTCAGCAATTACTACTCATATGAAGATTATCACAGCACTGTAACACAAACTTAGCATGGCTCCAAAGTCAGCAATTCCTATTCACACGACAATTATCACAGTACTGTAACACACATTTAGCATAGCTCCAAACTCAGCAATTACTACTCACATGATAATTATATAGTTTGGCATGGCTTCAAAGTCAGCAATTACTGCTTACATGATAGTTCTCACAATACTGTAACACATCCTCAGCATGGCTCTAAAGTCAGTAATTGCTACTCACACAACAGTTATCAGAGAATTGAAACAGATAGCATGGTTGCAAAGTCAGCAATTAATGCTACACGACAATTCTCACAGTATAACACATACTTAGCATGTTTCCAAAGTCAGACACTACTGCTTATATGGCAATTATCACAGTAATATATCATATACTTAGCATGGATCAAAAGTCAGCAATTACTACTCTCAAAACAATTCTCACAGTACTGTAACACATACTTAGCTTGGTTATAAATGGCAGCAAATACTACTCACATCACAATTCTCACACACTTAGCATAGCTCCAAAGCCAGCAATTATTATGCACATGACAATTATCACACCACTTTAACACATACTTAGCATGGCTCCAAAGTCCACATTTACTACTAACATGACAATTCTCACATACTTAGCATAGTATCAAAGCCAGCAATTAGTATGTGCCTGACAATTATTAAAGCATTGAAACATATATTTAGCATGGTTCCAAGGTCAGCAATTACTACATATATGGCAAATATCACAGTATTATAACACATATTTAGAATTTCTCCAAGATCAGCAATTACTATGCATGCAACAGTAACTCCAGTACTGTAACACATACATTGCATGGCTATAAAGTCAGCATACTCACATGACAATTATCACACTTTAGTAATACATACTTACTATGGTTCAAAGTAGGCAATTACTACTCACATAACAATTTTCACATTATTTCATAGCATACTCAGCATAGCTCGTGTAAGAAATTACTACTCACATGATGACCATTACAGTACTGTAGCAGATACTAAGCATGTCTCCAAAGTCAGCAATTAGTACCCACATGGGTATTCTCTCAGTACTGTATCAACTAGTTAGCATGGCTCCAAAATCAGGAATTACTACTCAGTACTGTATCAACTAGTTAGCATGCCTCCAAAATCAGGAATTACTACTCATATGATGATTATAACAGTACTGTAACACATACTTAGCATGACTCCAAAGTCAGGAATTATTACTCATGTGACAATTATCACAGTACTGTAACACATCCTTAGCATTGATCGAAAGACAGCATGGCTCCAGAGTCAACAACTGCTACTCACACAATTATGACAGTACTGTAACACATCCTTAGCATGGCTTCCAACTGAGGAATCTCTATGCACATGACAACTGTCACAGTATTGTAATACATACTTAGTGTGGCTCCAAAGTCAGGAATTTCTACTCACACAATGGTTATCACAGTATTGTAAACACATACATGGCTCCAATGTCTGCAATTACTATACACATGACAATTGTCACAGTACTGTAACACATACTTAGCATGGCTTCAAAGTCAGCAATTACTACTCAAACAAACAATTATCACAGTATATTAACACATACTTAGTAAACCAAAAAGGTGTATAAAAGAGTGGCAACAACCACTAATAACATCCAATGAACCACTCCTTGAGCCAAAAACCTACAACCACCATATAACAAACACCTTTAGGTGGAAAAACTGGTCAACATGTTTGGGACTCGAGGTTACCCATTGAGTTTTATTAACAACATAAAGGACCAGGTGTGTTTCGAATGGGGTACTAGATTTAAACCACTATTAGGTGAAGATGAGGAGAAGGTGAGTCAAGATATACATGTAGATATAGATTTTACACAAACCATGGTATTAACCTATGGTGAGATATCACAATGTGTTAAAAATATAATTAAAAACAACTGGACGATGTTTAAAGGGAATACGGAGTTGCTTAAAAATATTGGTGATAGCCCTCAATTTACATATCGGGTGAATAGGAACTTAAAGAACCTTTTAGAAAATCCAACATCTGATAAAAGAAGTCTTAGAAGAAGTACTCACAAATGTGGGGCCTGTGATTATTGTAAATTTATCATTGACACTCCCCTCTGTTTCACTTGGACCTAACCAAATAATAGTCAACTTTGTGGCAGGTACATGTACCTCTCAGGGCTTAATATATTTAGCCGTTTGTCAGACCTGTGGTCACTTTTATGTTGGAAAAACAGAAAGGCGTTTGAGTAGGAGAATATACGAGCACATGTATAGTATTTTGAAAAAGGATGACAACAACGCCCTATATAAACACACTAAAGTTAGCCATGCTGACCATTTTTTTAGATTTGGTATTTTGGAAATTGTAGGTAAGAACTTTAGGGGGTGTGACTGGGGAAATCAGTTACTTCGGGCTGAGGTTAGATGGCAGTTGAGGTTAAATGCAACAGTTCCCCCAGGTTTAAACGAACACATCAGCTTAAAACCTGAACTGAGATATCGAGCAACACAGTTTTGATACTGGTTTTAACTTTTCATTCAACCTTGACAACCTCAGTTTTTTAAAAAAACTTCATTTTTTAAAAAAAAACTTCATTTTTTAGAATAATACATTTTTTATTAGAAAGATTCTTTTATTTAAAAGATTTTTATAATTGAATGAATGTTTTATAAGATAAATAGTTTTGTTTGGGGAGTTTAAGTTTTTAAGGTTAAAAACACACTGTCACTTTAATTTTGAATTGGTTCTTTTCAATTGACGGTACTAGGTACATATAAAAATGGTGTTAGTACCTACTATTAATTGTTCTGATGAAGTCTATCAACGAAAGCGCTTGACATATCCTGTGGATTATTTTACCATTTTGGATTGTTGGATTGTTGACTCGTTTTGTGTACAGTGGATCATTTTATGTGGCCTGAATAAAGGTGTTTGTTATATGGTGGTCATAGGTTTTTGGCTCAAGGAGTGGTTCATTGGATGTTATTAACACATACTTAGTATAGCTCCAAAGTCACCAATTACTACTCAGATGACTACTATCTCAGCATTGTAACACATGTTTAGCATAGATACAAAGTTAATAATTACTACTCACATGACAGTTATCACAGTACGGTAGCCTGTTTATAACATGGTTCTAGAATGAGCAATACCATGTGTAGATCAGGGTGTGTGATATACTTTTAAGAAGCTTTCCAGTCAGCAGACACATACATATAAGTACTGAGCATGTGCAAGCAAGAGTGCCATTTTGTAGGGAGCAGTCAAGATATAAGCATGCATGTGTGTACTAGTCAGTCAGTTTAAGTTTATTGTTCCTGCTATTCATCCTGATGTGTTTGTACATAATAAAGTAATTAAACGAACACCCAAGCCTCATCTTATTCAGATCAATACCAATCCATAGCAATTTGTTGGCTCCATGTGCTAAGAACAACAAAGCAGTGAAAACAGTGAAAACTCAACTCCTGAAAAAGAGTTTGCCCCACAAATCTTATTATAATAAGGCCAGCAACCCACTCAATCCCTTACAAGAAAGGGAGATAGTGAGGATGCAGTCAGCAAAAAGTTTTGATCGGATTGGATTTGTGAAATGCTTGTGTCAACAGCCAAGATCATACATTATGGAATCGCAAGGAATAGAATTTAGGCAGAATCAGAAACATTTATTACTGGTGTCCAAGCCAGTTTTTCACCATCCTGCTTGTAATAAAGACTCTAGTATTCAGAGTGACTTATCCAATGTTCCAGTACCAGAGGGCATTCCAGCAGATATCCCTGTTCCTAAGAATATCCCCAAGAGTCCTATAGCAGAACATTCACCTGTGACTGTCCCTGTTGCTAAACCCAGTCCTAACTACTACATTACAAAATCAGGTCGCATTTTCAGACCTAGTTCTAGATACACGGCAACCTGGACATGAATGTTGTTTTGTTTATTATTGTTTGTATAATTTGCATGCCTATTCAAATGTTATTATCATTGCAAGACAGCTCAGTAAAGAGAGAGGATTGTAGATCAGAGTGTGAGATATACCTTTAAGAAGCTTTCCAGTCAGCAAGCAACTGCATATAAGTACTGAGAATGTGCAGACAAGAGTGTCATTTTGTAGTAAACAGTCAAGATGCAATCATACATATGCATACTAGTCCGTCAGTTAGTTAAAGTTTATTGTTCCTGCTATCCGTCCTGATATGTTTGTACATAACAGAGTACTTAAATGAACACCCAAGCCTCATCGTCTTATTCAGGTATACAAGATGAGTGCACCACAATTGTAGCAGTATTGTAACACATACTCAACATGGTTCCATGGCCAGCCATACCATACACACACAGCACTCGCTGCAGTATTGCAGCACATTTTTAATATAGCTCCTTTATCAGCCATACCACACACTCAACAATTGTCACAGTATTGTAGCACATACTTTGCATAGCTCCACAGCCAACCTTATCACACACCCAACAATTGTCATAGTATTGTAGCACATATTCAGGATGGTTCCATGGCTAGAGGTCTTCTTCTTCTTTCGGCTTTTTCCTGGTTAGGGGTCACCACAGCAGATCATCTGTCCACTCATGATTGGCAGTGGAGTTTTACAGTGTCGAGTTGCCAGCCCAGTGCTCAACCTTCCACAGAAGGCACACACGCACACACTCACACCTAGGGCCAATATTGAGTGTCCAATCCACCTACTGCATTGTCTTTGGGATGTGGGAGGAAACCGGAGCACCTGGAGGAAACCCACATGACCACAGGGAGGACATGTAGACTCCGCACAGAAGGCACCCCAGCCAAGAATCGAACCAGAGAACCTCTTGCTGTGAGGCGGCAACGCTAACCGCTGCACCACCGTGGCCACCCTGGTTCCATGGCTAGAGGAACCAGAGAATAATTATCAAATGTAAACTATGTCTTTTCATGCTGAGACTATATACCATGCCTGATATTCATGACTTTTCAAAAGCATTCACTTTGAAAAAGCTTAATCTTTACTTTACTATACTGTTTCAGAGAGGATGGATCCAGTAAACAGACTAAATGCTTCTCTCACATTTTTTTTGGCAAAATGTACTCAAGTGTTGATAGGAAGGAATGTTACTTCATATCAGTACCATCTGATGAATGAGTTCCATAAAGATGATTATTAATACCCTTTCCATTAGCAATATTCCCAAATATAAAGTAGCATTCAGCTTATGAAGTATGTTCATGCTTTCAACTTTTCCACATTGTTTATACAGTATACTCTAAAGAAGGACCTGCAGGAGGGAAGACATGAGTTTGTATCTTGGCCAAATCATGTAGATTAACACATTGAATGTGAAAAATAAAGTTACCTATTTTGGAAAGCACTCTAACATGGTGCCAAAACTGAGCATATCAAGGCAACAGCTCAAATGAGAGAAGAGCTTGTATTGCACTAGATGTATGTAGGTTCAGCAACATATCACAATCTCTACTTCAGATCTCATGCTAAAGCCACAACCAAGGACATTAAGCAAAAATTAGAAGTACTGTATACATTAAAGTCAAACATAACACCAAACACCAGATGCACTACATGTTATGGCTGTCCCTTTTCCAATGCTGCTGTATGGTACCCCTTTCAGGAACCATTTCAGCATATGTGCACACAGAAACATGGAAGGGATTGATGATAGAATCCCAAGATTTGGTGCTGGTCTACCCTCAGCTATGTATCATTGACAAGTATTAAACAAACTTAACTTTATAATCCTTAAAGTAAAATTCAGTACCAACAATTCTTGTTTTGAAAAAAAAAATGCTTGTCGTGGTCTGTCTGATCATAGTTGGTAGCTAATCAAAGTCATTCACAGGTGGGAACTCCAGTAATTCCAATCTAACCTGTCCATAAACAGGAAGTATGCATGAGTATAAACCAGAATTCAAAATTGCATTGTCAGTATTATTTTTTCCTGCTACTGCCTGAAATACCATTATTATTAATATCTCTCTTCAGTGCAGTAATATAAACTCAGTTTGGTACAGTTAATACTTTTGCACAGTTCGACTACTGAATGATTCCTAGGTTACCTCAGGATCTGAGGAAGCTACTGATGAGCAAGTGAAAATGCTACTTGTTTAATAGAACCACCAACAGGCTCTGTTAAGTAAGGGAATATGGTGTGCTGTTGTTTTGCAGTTTAAACGTATTTTAAATAGTGAATATTTATTAAAACAACATAATGGTGTTTGTTGACCACAAAAACTGTCTGTAAAACTTTTTGTAAAATTCAGACTGGTAGCCATGCTTGTAAAATGTATTTATCATGAGTTTATACATAAAAAAGGGCAGACTTTAAGGTGATAGAGTATTGGCAACTCATAAGGGTTCAAAGGGTTGGATACATGGGCTTATACCAAGCACTACTTGTGAGCATCCCCATGCAAATAAGGAGGAGTTGAACAGAACTTCAGTTGGTTGTTAATACCTGAGTTTGGGCCAAAGGCCAATTAAAACATAGATTCCATAATAAACTGATATACTTTACACCCATCCAAAAGTCGGGATTTTAAATACTTGCAAGGAGGAGGACTGATAAATAAAAAGTGGTAAGCTATTCCACAATCACACCACAGATTGTGTTAAATATCCTGCTCTTCAACCTGACCTAATGTCATCAATTTTGTAAGTATAGCCCATACCTCTAGTTAATTTACTTGGACTCAACAAGTTAAGATTTAACATAATGCAAAATTCTTCATTCCTAAACCCTTTTAAACGCTAATCCCAGTTTCCACCTCAGGTATCTGTAGCTAACAGAAAAAGAGAACTAGCCTTTCAAGCCATAATTAATAGGACAGATCTTTACACCCATTAATTCTCCTAGTAAATTTATGTTGAATATTCTCCAGTTCAAGAAGATCTCTATTATTTATACAAACCAACATGTTATACTCAATAATAGGACAGACATAGGACGTAAACAGTCTCAAAAGAAATACATTTGTGCACATGGAGAAATTCTTATGAATTAGCCCAGATACTTTTAGCGCTTTAGCTTTAAGAATTTGTGTACTTTCTGAGCAGGGGAAAGGCAAATGAGAATGGAGAATAGTTATAACATCCTATCAAATGTCTTCATTTTGAGAAAGTGAAAGGCCAATCAGGTGGAACTGGATCATCCCACAGTATACTATGCCTCATCTACAATGTCTATAGCAGCATCATGATTATACAAAGTTTAGATGAAAGAAATGGATCTGAAGAAGTCGATAATCTAAGAACTTATCCCGATAAAACCTATAAAAGGAATGATCTTGAGTTGGACTGCTTTTTTAAAGAGGGAGGATTTAGCACTGGATTTATTTTGTTTTTAGAAATATTATTTTGATGAAGGAATCACTCTAAATACTTCGACTGCTGACAATCCTGTGTTGGAATCATAGTTGGTAGCAGTCCAACAAGCAGTTTAAGGGCACCAAATTAACATAATCTAAAGGTTCCTGTAATTGCCTCCAAGATAGGTCTCAAGTCCCTAAACAATTAACTTGCCCAAGCCAGAAACAACTTATTAATGTCACTACAAGGTTTAGAGTGGCAATATAGACAAAAGACAGTCTTAAAATCATATTGCTTTGTAACTCTGCACTGTAAACATTAAATCACATAATTTCATAGGGTTGCAAAGCTGTTTATTATATTATCTAAAATTTGTAATACAACAACGCAGCATATTATTCTAGGCTATATATAACATTCAGTGTCACACCCCCACATCATTATCCCTGCAAATATGTCTCATTCATGGTACCATCTCTGACCTCATTGTCCTGGGCTATAACTGACATTCAGCATCACTACCCCTCACCTCATTATCCTGGCCTGTATGCATCATTCACTGTCACAACCCTTTACATCATTATCCTGGCCTGTATGCATCATTCACTGTCACAACCCTTTACAACATTATCCTGGTCTGTGTGCATCACTCAGTGTCACAACCCTTTACATCATTATCCTGGTCTGTATGCATCATTCAGTGTCACCACTCCTTCCATCACTATCCTGAGATGTATGCATTATTCAGTGTTGATTGCACTGACCCTCAGTATCCTGTGTTTATATGTGTCTGTCAGTGTTACCACTCATTACCTCACTATCCTGGCCTATATGTGTCATTCAGTGCTGATACCACTAACACTTAATATCCTGGGCTATATGCTTCATTCAGTGTCACAACTCATGACCTCACTGCCCTGGGTTATGTGTGTCATTCAGTGTCAATGCCTCTGACCCTAGTTATTATGTGTTTTTACACATCATTTAGTGTCACCATCCTTAAAGTGTACAGGTGTTAACTACCTGTGGTTACATTTGTAACTGCCTGAAGAGCTAAACACTTGATCAAACTTAGTTGGAATATGACATTAATACTGACAACAGCTATATTATCAGCACAATATGTCACTCAGCTGATGAATGAAAGGTAGAGGTACAGTATTCCCCAACCATCAATAACCAAATCAACAAAGTTAACTTTGATAAATCTCCTTGCCTATAGAATTTAATGATGTGATTAGTGTACCCTCAGTATGTATGAGTGATTGCCCTTTCCTTTACTGGAATATTATATGACTGCATTATAGATTAAGTCATACTTAGAACATTTCTTTATATCTTAGTGGTATCCACAGTACAAACTGGCACTTCATTTGTCTTTTAATGAGAGGCCAAAAAAAGAAGAGTTTTTTTTCCACAATTAAAGTTTCACTGCATTAACATAATACAGGCATTTTCAAAGTTTGAAGACTGCATGACCACTTGCAGGCCTCCAGCCACCATCTTTGACACAATTTATTCTACATGCAGATTTTCATTCTATTAATAGCATTTCAGTATTTTCATAATTTAAATTTTGTAAATGCTTTCCCTTCATTCTATAGCTAAAACTTTATCAGTTTTTTACAACAAAATCTTACTTGTGGAAATCAAAAGCATAACTGAAAAAAAAATTTTTGTAGGGTCAAGTCCTGCACCACTCCCTGTGAGAGTTTTTGCTCCCCCAGAATCACTTGAATATGCTAATTCTATAGTCATGTAACAGTAAAGAAAAGTTCAAATACATTTGTAGTGGTCTCACACAACTAGCAAGACCATTGTGAATAATAAAAGTGAGAGAGTTTTTGGTTAACTTTAAGAAAGGATGCGTGATCAAACAATCACAAAAACACTTTAACAGTGTGTGGGGCCACAGCTGGAAAGCTTTTATTCTGGCACCAGTATTATATATATTTAGAGTAAAATGATTTATATCATGACTGTTGAATGGGGCAGTGGGCAGAAGAAATGGTTACACAGTGTATACCTACTCTGCACATACAAATTTGCAACACACTGTTATTAATGTTATAATTCTATATGTGAAACTATTAGTTGTTGTATTGTGTTTACATAAGATGTTTTTTTTTATTTATGTGTGAGTTTTTGTAGGTCTTTTCTGCCAGGGTCTTCTCCATAAACTTTCTCTTCCCGGTAGTCTAACACAGTCAAAAGAATCTAAATATGTTAATCAATTAAACTAAATAAATAGGGTAGCAAAAAAAGGTTCTTTTCTTAGTGGCAAGATGACACTCATGTTTGTTTGCAGTGGCGGCCTACATGTTATGCAATTTCCTTCTTATTTTATACCATTTTCCAGAGGCACAGATGCACCATTACTGAACATGATTAGCTTTAAAGGTGCAATGACGGAACTCAGTAAACTTTGCCAGCGAGATCTCCTCTGTGGCCCCCCATGTGATTCATTTTGCAATGTTTTCTACAGCGAAGAAATGAAATAGGGCCAGTCTGTTTCTGCATTATCAGTCTCAAACAAACAGACTATAATTGTATCCATCCTATCTGAAAGCTGAATTCTGCTGTGGCAGGTGAACCGGGAGAGCGTTTCATTATCACAGGAAGCATCTTGTCAGGGTGTTAACAGCCCACTGCATGTTGTACAGAGAGAAACTAGCTAGTGCAAAAAAGACATTGCACTGTTTCCGCATGCTAATTGTGTGTGTGTGTGTGTGTTCTTTCGTATTGTGCAGCACACTTTTCTCCAGGCGTTAAAAAATAACTTGCAGTTCCTCAACTTAGTTCAGAGACATGATACAGAATTCAACATTCTCTTGTCAGAATGCATCTGATGGCATCACTAAAGATACTTGTATGCTCTTTAGAGACAGGAACAAACACAGTGTTTCTGTCTAGGCTACTAACAGTATAATCATTTAGATGAGGGGGCCTGAGCTCCTGAAAAACTGTTCTGTATAAATATCCCTTACTGCTTTAATAATCAAAAATCATGTAGTAAGATAATTAACATGCAGATATGCTTGCAACTTCTTTTAGATGCTTGCATTTTTTAACTTATTCATAGTGGCAGCTTTTATTCCAGCTTTGGAATGCAATAGTTTATAATGCATGAAGCTTGCTGTGTGTTTCTGTAAAAGTTTTGCCTCAGGCCATTACTCTATGTGGATATTATTATTTATTCTGACAGTGGCTTAGAGAATAACATGTTATAAAACTTGATATATGGATATTGGCTCTTGATTGATAAACAGGAATATTTTTATCTGTGTTATTACAACATGGCAGTGGTCTGGAAACTGCGTCAACAAAAATATGGTTAAAGCAACAAATTCTTTCATGGGGTAGGTTTCAGATTTGCAGACAGATGCAACAAGTAGTGCATTATGATATCATATAAAGTATAGCAGCCCAAACAGCTGATTAGTTCAAGGTAGCAGGACCCCTCTGGTTTACCACATCACTTAGGTTGCAGACTGATTTGTGTTATGGCTGAATTGCTTCTTCTGTCTAAGTTTGCATGCATGTAGTCTTATGTCCACAGTTTATACTGCTTCTGCTCACATGCCAGTAGTACATTAACAAGGCCTGCATAGACACTTGACATGTTTTGAGCAGGGACTGCCCTTCTCTGTTAGCACAACTGCATCATCTCTATAGTGTTCCTTAACAGGTACTAACAGTTAGCTTCCCCTAGATTGTGCAGTAAAGAAGCACACAGTGCTTTATGGCATATCCATAGGAATTTATTGGTACAGTGCTACCTAATTCTCTGGCTCACAGTATGCATTGTTCTCTAACTCTGTCAGTAGTGAGTGATATCTTCTCATACTGTCTCATCCTCTGCACTTCTACCTGAGAGTACCCCATTTGAAGTCTAGAACTAGAATAAACAACTCTGTTTCTCTGCTAAGACTGTCCAGTGATGTGAACAGTCCTTGCCTTCCTTCTAGATTTGTAAAACTTTGTATAATGTTCAAGTCAACCACATTCTCTAAACTAGCCTGATAGCTCGCAAATATATATGCCACGGACATAAGAGCACACTGATTCTATGCAGCATTAGGACACAGAGCACACTGATTCTGTGCAGCAATAGGACACAGAGCACACTGATTCTGTGCAGCATTAGGAAAGAGAGCACAATAATTTTGTGCTCTGCAGCATTATGATGCAGAGCACACTGATTCTGTGCAGCACTATAACACAGAGTACACTGATTCTGTACAGCATTAGGACACAGAGCACACTGATTCTGTACAGCATTAGGACACAGAGCACAAAGACTCTGTGTAGCATTACCACACAATGCACACTGATTCTGTGCAGCATTAGGACACAAAGCACACTGATTCTGTGCTGCACTATGACATAGACCACAATGATTCTGTGCAGCACTATAACATAGAGTACACTGATTCTGTACAGCATTAGGACACAGAGCACACTGATTCTCTGCAGCATTAGGACATAGAGCACACTGATTCTGTGCTGCATTAGAACACAGAGCACACTGATACTGTGCAGCATTAGGAAACAGAGCACACAGATTCTGGGCAGCATTAGGACATAGAGCACACTGATTCTGGGAAGCATTAGGACATAGAGCACACTGATTCTGGGCAGCATTAGGACAACAAGCACAATGATTCTGTGCAGCACTAGGACACAGAGCACACTGATTCTGGGCAGCATTAGGACACAGAGCACACTGATTCTGTGCTGTATTAGGACACAGAGCACATTGATTCTGTGCAGCATTAGGACACAGAGTACACTGATCCTGTGCAGCATTAGGACACAGAGCACACTGATTCTGTGCAGTATTAGGACACAGAGCACACTGATTCTGCGCAGCATTAGGACACAGAGCAAACTGAA
The DNA here is from genome assembly GCF_019279795.1 of Protopterus annectens. Taxonomy (NCBI): domain Eukaryota; kingdom Metazoa; phylum Chordata; order Ceratodontiformes; family Protopteridae; genus Protopterus; species Protopterus annectens. Next base: position 55,941,594 of record NC_056739.1, on the reverse strand, counting down.
TATGCGCAGCATTAGGACACAGAGCACAATGAATCTGTGCAGCATTTGGACACAGAGCACACTGATTCTGGGCAGCATTAGGACACAGAGCAAACTGATTCTGGGCAGCATTAGGACACAGAGCACATTGATTCTGTACAGCATTAGGACACAGAGCACACGGACTCTGTGTAGCATTAGCACACAATGCACACTGATTCTGTGCAGCATTAGGACACAAAGCACACCGATTCTGTGCTGCACTATGACACAGACCACAATGATTTTGTGCAGCACTATAACACAGAGTACACTGATTCTGTACAGCATTAGGACACAGAACACACTGATTCTGTGCAGCATAGGACATAGAGCACACTGCTTCTGTGCAGCATAAGAACACAGAGCACACTGATACTGTGCAGCATTAGGAAACAGAGCACACTGATTCTGTGCAGCATTAGGACATAGAGCACACTGATTCTGGGCAGCATTAGGACATAGAGCACACTGATTCTGGGCAGCATTAGGACAACAAGCACAATGATTCTGTGCAGCACTAGGACACAGAGCACACTGATTCTGGGCAGCATTAGGACACAGAACACACTAATTCTGTGCAGCATTAGGACACAGAGCACACTGATCCTGTGCAGCATTAGGACACAGAGCACACTGATCCTGTGCAGCATTAGGACACAGAGCACACTGATTCTGTGCAGTATTAGGACACAGAGCAAACTGAATATGCACAGCATTAGGACACATAGCACACTGATTCTGGGCAGCATTAGGGCACAAAGCACACTGATTCTGGGCAGCATTAGGACACAGAGCAAACTGATTCTGGGCAGCATTAGGACACAGAGCACACTGAATCTGTGCAGCATTTGGACACAGAGCACACTGATTCTGTTCAGCATTAGGACACAGAGCACACTGAGTTTGTGCAACATTATGACACAGAGCACACTGATTCTGTGCAGCATTAGGACACAAAGCACAATGATTCTGTGCAGCACTAGGACACAGAGCACACTGATTCTGAGTAGCATTAGGACACAGAGGACAATGATTCTTTCCAGCACTAGGACAGAGAGCACACTGATTCTGTGCAGCATTAGGTCATAGAGAACACTGATTCTGTGCAGCATTAGGACAAAGAGCACACTGATTCTGTGCAAAATTAAAACACAGAACGCACTGATTCTGGGCAGCACAAGGACACAGAACACACTGATTCTGGGCAGCATTACGACACAGATCAAACTGATTCTGTGCAGCATTAGGACATAGGGCACACTGATTCTGGGCAGCATTAGGACATAGATGACACTGATTCTGTGCAGCATTAGGACACAGAGCACACTGATTCTGTGCAGCACTAGGACACATAGCACATTGATTCTGTGCAGCACTGGGACACAGAGCACACTGATTCGGTGCATTAGGACACAGAAAACACACTGATTCTGTGCAGCATTAGGACACAGAGCACACGGATTCTGTGCAGCATTAGGGCACAGAGCACACTGATTCTGTGCAGCATTAGGACACAGAGCACCCTGATTCTGTGCAGCATTAGGACACAGAGCACACAGATTCTGTGCTGTGCAGCATTAAGACACAGAGTACACTGATTCTGTGTTGTGCAGCATTAGGACACAGAGTACACTGATTCTGTGCTGTGCAGCATTAGGACACAGAGCACACTGATTCTCTGCAGCATTAGGACACAGAGCACACTGATTCTGTGCAGCATTAGGACACAGAGCACACCAATTCTGTGCAGCATTAGGACACAGAGCACACTGATTATGTGCAGCACTATAACACAGAGTACAGTGATTCTGTGAGGCATTAGGACACAGAGTACAGTGATTCTGTGAGGCATTAGGACACAGAGCACTCTGATTCTGGGCAGCATTAGGATACAGAGCACACTGATTCTATGCAGCACCAGGACACTGAGCACACTGATTCTGTGCACTACTAGGACACAGAGCACACTGATTCTGGGCAGCATTAGGACAAAGAGCACACTGATTCTGGGCACCACTAGGACACAGAGCACACCAATTCTAGGCAGCATTAGGAAACAGAGCACATTGATTCTGTGCAGCATTAAGACACAGAGCACACTGATTCTATGCAGCATTAGGACACAGAGCACAGTGATTCTGGGCAGCACCAGTACACAGAGCACACTGATTCTGTGCAGCATTAGGACACAGAGCACACTGATTCTGGGCAGCATTAGGACACAGAGCACACTGATTCTGGGCAGAACTAGGACATATAGCACAGTGATTCTGTGCAGCATTGGGACAAAGAGCAAACTGATTTTGTGCTGTGCAGCATTAGGACACAGAGCACAATGCTTCTGTGCAGCATTTGGACACAGAGCACACTGGTTCTGTGCAACATTAGGACACAGAGCCCACTGATTCTGTGCATCATTATGCCACAGAGCACACTGATTCTGTGCAGCTTTAGGAAACAGAGCATGCTGGTTCTGTGCAGCAATAGGACATAGATATCACTGATTCTGTGCCGCATTAGGACACAGAGAACACTGATTCTGGGCAGCATTAGGACACAGAGCACACTGATTCTGTCCATCCCTTGGACACAGAGCACACTGATTCTATGCAGCATTAAGACACAGAGCACACTGATTCTGTGCAGCATTAGCACACAGAGCACAGTGATTCTGTGCAGCACTATAACACAGAGTACACTGATTTTGTACAGCATTAGGACACAGAGCACACTGATTCTGGGCAGCATTAGGACACAGAGCACACTGATTCTGGGCAGCATTAGGACATAGAGCACACTGATTCTGTGCAGCATTAGGACACAGAGCACACTGATTCTGTGCAGCATTAGGACACAGAGCACACTGATTCTGTACACCACTTGGACACAGAGCACACTGATTCTGTGCAGCACTATAACACAGAGTACACTGATTCTGTGCAGCATTAGGACGCAGAGCACTCTGATTCTGTGCAGCATTAGGACACAGAGCACACTGATCCTGTGCAGCATTAGGACACATAGCACACTGATTCTGTGTAGCACTAGGACAAAGAGCACACTGATTCTGTGCAGCACTAGGACACAGAGCACACTGCAACACCAGGATACTGAGCACATTGATTCTGTGCACTATTAGGACACAGAGCACACTGATTCTGTGCAGCATTAGGACACATAGCACACTGATTCTGTGCAGCATTGGGACAAAGAGCACACTGATTTTGTGCTGTGCAGCATTAGGACACAGAGCACACTGATTCTGTGCTATGCAGCATTAGGACACAGAGCACACTGATTTTGTGCAGCATTAGGACACAGAGCAAAATGCTTCTGCGCATTAGGACACAGAGCACAGTGATTCTGTACATCTAAAGGACACAGAGCACACTGATGCTGTGCAGCTTTAGGACACAGAGCACAGTGATTCTCTGCATCATTAGGACACATAGCACACTGATTCTGTGCAGCTTTAGGACATAGAGCATGCTGGTTCTGTGCAGCTTTAGGACACAGAGCACGCTGGTTCTGTGCAGCTTTAGGACACAGAGCATGCTGGTTCTGTGCAGCAATAAGACATATATATATCACTGATTCTGTGCAGCATTTGGACACAGAACAGATTGATTCTGGGCAGCACTAGGACACAGAACATACTGATTATGGGCAGCATTAGGACAGACATCACACTGATTCTGTACATCATTAGGAAACAGAGCAAACTGATTCTGTGCAACATTAGGACACAGAGCACACTGATTCTGTGCTGTGCAGCATTAGGACACAGAGCACACTAATTCTGTGCAGCACTAGGACACAGAGCACACTGATTCTGTGCAGCACTAGGACACAGAACACACTGATTCTGGGCAGCATTAGGATACAGAGCACACTGATTCTATGCAGCACCAGGACACTGAGCACACTGATTCTGTGCACTACTAGGACACAGAGCACACTGATTCTGGGCAGCATTAGGACAAAGAGCACACTGATTCTGGGCACCACTAGGACACAGAGCACACCAATTCTAAGCAGCATTAGGAAACAGAGCACACTGATTCTGTGCAGCATTAGGACACAGAGCACACTGATTCTATGCAGCATTAGGACACAGAGCACAGTGATTCTGGGCAGCACCAGTACACAGAGCACACTGATTCTGTGCAGCATTAGGACACAGAGCACACTGATTCTGTACAGCATTAGGACACAGAGCACAAAGACTCTGTGTAGCATTACCACACAATGCACACTGATTCTGTGCAGCATTAGGACACAAAGCACACTGATTCTGTGCTGCACTATGACATAGACCACAATGATTCTGTGCAGCACTATAACATAGAGTACACTGATTCTGTACAGCATTAGGACACAGAGCACACTGATTCTCTGCAGCATTAGGACATAGAGCACACTGATTCTGTGCGGCATTAGAACACAGAGCACACTGATACTGTGCAGCATTAGGAAACAGAGCACACAGATTCTGGGCAGCATTAGGACAGAGCACACTGATTCTGGGCAGCATTAGGACATAGAGCACACTGATTCTGGGCAGCATTAAGACAACAAGCACAATGATTCTGTGCAGCACTAGGACACAGAGCACACTGATTCTGGGCAGCATTAGGACACAGAGCACACTGATTCTGTGCTGCATTAGGACACAGAGCACATTGATTCTGTGCAGCATTAGGACACAGAGCACACTGATTCTGTGCAGCATTAGGACACAGAGCACACTGATTCTGTACACCACTTGGACACAGAGCACACTGATTATGTGCAGCACTATAACACAGAGTACAGTGATTCTGTGAGGCATTAGGACACAGAGCACTCTGATTCTATGCAGCATTAGGACACAGAGCACACTGATCCTGTGCAGCATTAGGAAACAGAGCACACTAATTCTGTGCAGCACTAGGACACAGAGCACACTGATTCTGTGCAGCACTCGGACACAGAGCACACTGATTCTGGGCAGCATTAGGATACAGAGCACACTGATTCTATGCAGCACCAGGACACTGAGCACACTGATTCTGTGCACTACTAGGACACAGAGCACACTGATTCTGGGCAGCATTAGGACAAAGAGCACACTGATTCTGGGCACCACTAGGACACAGAGCACACCAATTCTAGGCAGCATTAGGAAACAGAGCACATTGATTCTGTGCAGCATTAGGACACAGAGCACACTGATTCTATGCAGCATTAGGACACAGAGCACAGTGATTCTGGGCAGCACCAGTACACAGAGCACACTGATTCTGTGCAGCATTAGGACACAGAGCACACTGATTCTGGGCAGCATTAGGACACAGAGCACACTGATTCTGGGCAGAACTAGGACATATAGCACAGTGATTCTGTGCAGCATTGGGACAAAGAGCAAACTGATTTTGTGCTGTGCAGCATTAGGACACAGAGCACAATGCTTCTGTGCAGCATTTGGACACAGAGCACACTGGTTCTGTGCAACATTAGGACACAGAGCCCACTGATTCTGTGCATCATTATGCCACAGAGCACACTGATTCTGTGCAGCTTTAGGAAACAGAGCATGCTGGTTCTGTGCAGCAATAGGACATAGATATCACTGATTCTGTGCCGCATTAGGACACAGAGAACACTGATTCTGGGCAGCATTAGGACACAGAGCACACTGATTCTGTGCTGTGCAGCATTAGGACACAGAGCACACTAATTCTGTGCAGCACTAGGACACAGAGTACACTGATTCTGTGCAGCACTAGGACACAGAGCACACTGATTCTGGGCAGCATTAGGATACAGAGCACACTGATTCTATGCAGCACCAGGACACTGAGCACACTGATTCTGTGCACTACTAGGACACAGAGCACACTGATTCTGGGCAGCATTAGGACAAAGAGCACACTGATTCTGGGCACCACTAGGACACAGAGCACACCAATTCTAAGCAGCATTAGGAAACAGAGCACACTGATTCTGTGCAGCATTAGGACACAGAGCACACTGATTCTATGCAGCATTAGGACACAGAGCACAGTGATTCTGGGCAGCACCAGTACACAGAGCACACTGATTCTGTGCAGCATTAGGACACAGAGCACACTGATTCTGTACAGCATTAGGACACAGAGCACAAAGACTCTGTGTAGCATTACCACACAATGCACACTGATTCTGTGCAGCATTAGGACACAAAGCACACTGATTCTGTGCTGCACTATGACATAGACCACAATGATTCTGTGCAGCACTATAACATAGAGTACACTGATTCTGTACAGCATTAGGACACAGAGCACACTGATTCTCTGCAGCATTAGGACATAGAGCACACTGATTCTGTGCGGCATTAGAACACAGAGCACACTGATACTGTGCAGCATTAGGAAACAGAGCACACAGATTCTGGGCAGCATTAGGACATAGAGCACACTGATTCTGGGCAGCATTAGGACATAGAGCACACTGATTCTGGGCAGCATTAGGACAACAAGCACAATGATTCCGTGCAGCACTAGGACACAGAGCACACTGATTCTGGGCAGCATTAGGACACAGAGCACACTGATTCTGTGCTGCATTAGGACACAGAGCACATTGATTCTGTGCAGCATTAGGTCACAGAGCACACTGATTCTGTACACCACTTGGACACAGAGCACACTGATTATGTGCAGCACTATAACACAGAGTACAGTGATTCTGTGAGGCATTAGGACACAGAGCACTCTGATTCTATGCAGCATTAGGACACAGAGCACACTGATCCTGTGCAGCATTAGGAAACAGAGCACACTAATTCTGTGCAGCACTAGGACACAGAGCACACTGATTCTGTGCAGCACTCGGACACAGAGCACACTGATTCTGGGCAGCATTAGGATACAGAGCACACTGATTCTATGCAGCACCAGGACACTGAGCACACTGATTCTGTGCACTACTAGGACACAGATCACACTGATTCTGGGCAGCATTAGGACAAAGAGCACACTGATTCTGGGCACCACTAGGACACAGAGCACACCAATTCTAGGCAGCATTAGGAAACAGAGCACATTGATTCTGTGCAGCATTAGGACACAGAGCACACTGATTCTATGCAGCATTAGGGCACAGAGCACAGTGATTCTGGGCAGCACCAGTACACAGAGCACACTGATTCTGTGCAGCATTAGGACACAGAGCACACTGATTCTGGGCAGCATTAGGACACAGAGCACACTGATTCTGGGCAGAACTAGGACATATAGCACAGTGATTCTGTGCAGCATTGGGACAAAGAGCAAACTGATTTTGTGCTGTGCAGCATTAGGACACAGAGCACAATGCTTCTGTGCAGCATTTGGACACAGAGCACACTGGTTCTGTGCAACATTAGGACACAGAGCCCACTGATTCTGTGCATCATTATGCCACAGAGCACACTGATTCTGTGCAGCTTTAGGAAACAGAGCATGCTGGTTCTGTGCAGCAATAGGACATAGATATCACTGATTCTGTGCCGCATTAGGACACAGAGAACACTGATTCTGGGCAGCATTAGGACACAGAGCACACTGATTCTGTCCATCCCTTGGACACAGAGCACACTGATTCTATGCAGCATTAAGACACAGAGCACACTGATTCTGTGCAGCATTAGCACACAGAGCACACTGATTCTGTGCAGCATTAGGAAAGAGAGCACAATAATTTTGTGCTGTGCAGCATTATGACACAGAGCACACTGATTCTGTGCAGCACTATAACACAGAGTACACTGATTTTGTACAGCATTAGGACACAGAGCACACTGATTCTGTGCAGCATTAGGACACAGAGCACACTGATTCTGTGCAGCATTATGACACAGAGCACACTGATTCTGGGCAGCATTAGGACACAGAGCACACTGATTCTGGGCAGCATTAGGACATAGAGCACACTGATTCTGTGCAGCATTAGGACACAGAGCACACTGATTCTGTGCAGCATTAGGACACAGAGCACACTGATTCTGTACACCACTTGGACACAGAGCACACTGATTCTGTGCAGCACTATAACACAGAGTACACTGATTCTGTGCAGCATTAGGACGCATAGCACTCTGATTCTGTGCAGCATTAGGACACAGAGCACACTGATCCTGTGCAGCATTAGGACACATAGCACACTGATTCTGTGTAGCACTAGGACACAGAGCACACTGATTCTGTGCAGCATTAGGACACATAGCACACTGATTCTGTGCAGCATTGGGACAAAGAGCACACTGATTTTGTGCTGTGCAGCATTAGGACACAGAGCACACTGATTCTGTGCTGTGCAGCATTAGGACACAGAGCACACTGATTCTGTGCAGCATTAGGACAGAGAGCAAAATGCTTCTGCGCATTAGGACACAGAGCACAGTGATTCTGTACATCTATAGGACACAGAGCACACTGATGCTGTGCAGCTTTAGGACACAGAGCACAGTGATTCTGTGCATCATTAGGACACATAGCACACTGATTCTGTGCAGCTTTAGGACATAGAGCACGCTGGTTCTGTGCAGCTTTAGGACACAGAGCACGCTGGTTCTGTGCAGCTTTAGGACACAGAGCATGCTGGTTCTGTGCAGCAATAGGACATATATATATATCACTGATTCTGTGCAGCATTTGGACACAGAACACATTGATTCTGGGCAGCACTAGGACACAGAACATACTGATTATGGGCAGCATTAGGACAGAGATCACACTGATTCTGTGCATCATTAGGACACAGAGCAAACTGATTATGTGCAACATTAGGACACAGAGCACACTGATTCTGTGCTGTGCAGCATTAGGACACAGAGCACACTAATTCTGTGCAGCACTAGGACACAGTACACACTGATTCTGTGCAGCACTAGGACACAGAGCACACTGATTCTGGGCAGCATTAGGATACAGAGCACACTGATTCTATGCAGCACCAGGACACTGAGCACACTGATTCTGTGCACTACTAGGACACAGAGCACACTGATTCTGGGCAGCATTAGGACAAAGACCACACTGATTCTGGGCACCACTAGGACACAGAGCACACCAATTCTAAGCAGCATTAGGAAACAGAGCACACTGATTCTGTGCAGCATTAGGACACAGAGCACACTGATTCTATGCAGCATTAGGACACAGAGCACAGAGATTCTGGGCAGCACCAGTACACAGAGCACACTGATTCTGTGCAGCATTAGGACACAGAGCACACTGATTCTGGGCAGCATTAGGACACAGAGCACACTGATTCTGGGCAGCATTAGGACACAGAGCACACTGATTCTGGGCAGCACTAGGACACAGAGCACACCAATTCTAGGCATCATTATGACACAGAGCACACTGATTCTGTGCAGCACTAGGACACAGAGCATACCAATTCTAGGCAGCATTAGGACACAGAGCACACTGATTCTGTGCAGAACTAGGACATATAGCACAGTGATTCTGTGCAGCATTGGGACAAAGAGCAAACTGATTTTGTGCTGTGCAGCATTAGCACACAGAGCAAAATGCTTCTGTGCAGCATTGGGACACAGAGCACACTGGTTCTGTGCAACATTAGGACACAGAGCCCACTGATTCTGTGCATCATTATGCCACAGAGCACACTGATTCTGTGCAGCTTTAGGAAACAGAGCATGCTGGTTCTGTGCAGCAATAGGACATAGATATCACTGATTCTGTGCAGCATTAGGACACAGAACACACTGATTCTGGGCAGCACTTGGACACAGAACACACTGATTCTGGGCAGCATTAGGACACAGGTCACACTGATTCTGTGCATCATTAGGACACAGAGCACACTGATTCTGGGCAACATTAGGACTCAGAGCACACTGATTCTGTGCTGCACAGCATTAGGACACAGAGCACACTGATTCTGGGCAGCATTAGGACACGGGGCACACTGATTCTGTCCAGCACTTGGACACAAAGTACACTGATTCTGAGCAGCACTAAGACACAGAGCACAATGATTCTGGGCAGCATTAGGACACAGAGCACACCAATTCTGGGCAGCATTAGGACACAGAGCACACTGATTCTGGGCAGCATAAGGACACAGAGCACACTGATTCTGTGCAGCATTATGACACAGAGCACACTGATTCTGTGCAGCATTAGGACACAGAGCACACTGATTCTGTGCAGCATTAGGACACAGAGCACACTGATTCTGTGCAGCATTAGGACACAGAGCACACTGATTCTGTACAATAGGACACAGAACACATCAATTCTGTGCAGCATTAAGACACAGAGCACACTGATTCTGTGCAGGATTAGGACACAGAGCACACTGATGCTGTGCAGCATTTGGACACAGAGCACACTGATGCTGTGCAGCATTAGAACACAGAGCACACTGATGCTGTGCAGCATTAGGACCCAGAGCACACTGATGCTGTGCAGCATTAGAACACAGAGCACACTGGTTCTGTGCAGCATTAGGACACAGAGCACACTGATGCTGTGCAGCATTAGGACACAGAGCACACTAATTCTGTACACCACTTGGACACAGAGCACACTGATTCTGTACACCACTTGGACACAGAGCACACTGATTCTGTGCACCACTTGGACACAGAGCACACTGATTCTGTGCAGAACTAGTACACATAGCACACTGATTCTGTGCAGCATTGGGACAAAGAGCACACTGATTTTGTGTTGTGCAGCATTAGGACACAAAGCACAATGCTTCTGTGCAGCATTAGGACACAGAGCACAGTGAATCTGTGCATCATTAGGACACAGAGCACACTGATTCTGTGCAGCTTTAGGACACAGATCACACTGATTCTGTGCATCATTAGGACACAGAGCACACTGATTCTGTACACTACTTGGACACAGAGCACACTGATTCTGTACACCACTTGGACACAGAGCACACTGATTCTGTGCAGCACTAAGACACAGAGCACACTGATTCTGTGCAGCATTAGGACACAGAGCACACTGATTCTGTGCTCTGCAGCATTAGGACACGAAACACACGGATTCTGTGCAGCATTAGGACACAGAGCACACTGATTCTGTTCAGCATTAGGACACGGAGCACACTGATTCTGTACAGCATTAGGACACGGAGAACACTGATTATGTGCAGCATTAGGACACGGAGCCCACTGATTCTGGGCAGCATTAGGACAACAAGCACAATGATTCTGTGCAGCACTTGGACACAGAGCACAATGATTCTGTGCTGTGCACCATTAGGACACAGAACACTCTGATTCTGTGCAGCATTAGGACACAGAGAACACAGATTATGTGCAGGATTAGGACACAGAGCACATGGATTCTGTGCAGCATTAGGACACAGAACACACGGATTCTGTGCAACATTAGGACACAGAGCACACTGATTCTGTGCTGTGCAGCCTTAGGACACAGAGCACACTGATTCTGTGCTTTGCAGCATTATGACACAGAGCACACAGATTCTGTGCATCATTAGGACACAGAGCACACTGATTCTGTGCATCATTAGGACACAGACCACACTAATTCTGTGCAGCATTAGGACAACAAGCACAATGATTCTGCGCAGCATTAGAACAACAAGCACAATGATTCTGTGCAGCACTTGGACACAGAGCACACTGATTCTGTGCAGCACTAGGACACAGAGCACATTGATTATGTGCAGCATTAGGACACAGAGCACACTGATTCTGGGCAGCATTAGGACACAGAGCACACTGATTCTGGGCAGCATTAGGACACAGAGCACACTGATTCTGTGCAGCACTTGGACACAGACCACACTGATTCTGTGCTGCATTAGGACACAGAGCACACTGATTCTGTGCAGCATTAGTCCACAGAGCACACTGATTCTGTGCAGCATTATGATACAGAGCACACTGATTCTGTGCAGCATTAGGACACAGAGCACACTGATTCTTGGCAGCATTAGGAAACAGAGCACACTGATTCTGTACAGCATTAGGCACAGAGCACACTGATTCTGTGCAACATTAGGACACAGAGCACACCAATTCTGTGCAACATTAGGTCACACAGCACACTAATTCTGTGCTGCATTAGGACACAGAGCACACTGATTCTGTGCTGCATTAGGACACAGAGCACACTGATTCTGTGCAGCATTAGGACACAGAGCACACAGATTCTGTGCAGCATTAGGACACAGAGCACACTGATTCTGTGCAGCACTTGGACTCAGAGCACACTGATTCTGTGCAGCACTAAGAGACAGAGCACACCAATTCTGTACAGCATTAGGCACAAAGCACACTGATTCTGTGCAGCATTAGGACACATGGCACACTGATTCTGTGCAGCACTTGGACTCAGAGCACACTGATTCTGTGCAGCACTAAGAGACAGAGCACACCGATTCTGCGCAGCCAACAATGTAGATACACTACTGTCTAAAGACAGCACTACTAACAAGAAAAGGAATGACAGATTGTACTTTGCGGTACTGCTTCCCGTCTTAACTGGGATAGTGTCCTCTACTCGTCCAACTTTGTAAAACACCTCTGAAACTGGAATACCCAGGGAAGAGGGAAGAAAAAAAGTACTTTTAAGGTTGTGTTAACCTTGTAGCAACCAGGCTGTCTCAATGAAAAAATATATGAAAGTATTTCTTCAATATAATCAGATACAAATAAGTATTTCTCATCCAACATACTGTATAACTCCTTATTGTATAATACTGTGCTAAAATCAGGATCTGCAGGAATCCTGTTTTTTCATGAGAAAGACTGGCAGACCTATTCTCAACTAAGCAGTTACTTGAAGATCCAACATCCTTTCAGTTAGAATATTTGATGCAATTTGGACTGGATGCAATTTTACACAAGTAGACTTTTGTTGTTTTTGAAAACTTTCAGTATTAAGGATTGTAAAAATGGCAACATTTTAAATATATGTGGTCACTCAAATCTAAATTCAGACTCAATGTTTGTTGACTTGTTATATATTTACTTACAAACCTCAATTGTTCAAAAGTACTGGTCTTATTAATAGAAGTATTTGAAGACTTAAGCAATTGTAGCAAGGTTTCACTATGCAGTAAATTAAAAACTTGAACTTTGTCACCATTAGTTCAGCTGTCACAAAAATTTTGCTCACCATCATGCGGTGCTTGTGAGCACAACTTTGGCATCAATTTGGGGTTTAATAACAGGATACAACATAGATGTCACTTAAAAAACACATCCTTTTTAGGTTTCTTTGGATTCACATTTTTTGAAGTTGCATGTCTTAGCAGTGGAACCTGGGTCTTCTTTCTGATATTCTGATACTCAAAGAAGTGCCCCTTTAAGAAGCACACGATCCAAACATTACAGCCAGTTGAATGAAAAAATACCCCTGTTCATTCTTATGGAGGCACGTTACTTAACGATAAAAGCTTCTACAAAACAGTGCTGTGAAACCAGTGAAAATATGCTGTGTAATCCTAAGTCAGGATATTATATTAGACATCTGTGGTATATCTGTCATTATATTAAACATCTGTGTTATATCTGCCGTTAGCTTAGTGTCAGAAGGCCATTTTGGCAAATTTCTATTGCAGATTATGTTTCACTGCCTTCCATTAATTTCTGTTAGAAATACAACACACTGACCATGCTGATGGCATAGGGAGAGATAAAACACTGAGTATGGTGTAGGCATGGAGAATGGGTGTGCCTATCCTAAACAGGGAGGGAGCATGCTGGGCATCTTTCTTGTAGAACTCTGCTAGGGGCTAGAGTTCAGAAAGATGCCATGTTGAGGAGATGGAAAGACACACAAGTGTGAATGCCTTATGGGGCCACTGTTAAGCACACACTCAAGGTTACTCTCCACTACCTGCCTAACCACACTTGATGATGTCACCACATGTGGTAATGTTAGGGCTATGAGAAAATAGCCAAGCTCTTCAGCATGATACAAGTTACCATTCATGAGGAGAAATGGTTGATGGTTCTACTATCAGGGATAAAGCTGCAATTGCCAATTGGTTTCAGTATTTTGGGGGCAAGACAGATTACTTGCTCCTGGGATGATTCCACCTTCTCCTGCACTATGCAAGCCAATAGAATAGAAGATTGTGAACCAAAACAAATGCAAAAAAAAAAAAAATGCACACAATCTGTACAGACAATTTTTGCAATGTTTGTACATCACTTATTGATGTTGTACAATGCACAGGCAACCTTTATAATGTTTGCATATGTCTTTTTTTTGCGGCTATATGATTCATAGACACTTCTTACAATGTATGTGTATTATATGTTGAAGGTGAATGATGTACCTTTTATTGGCTAGTAAGTGACAGGAAATCTACAGTATTTTGTTACTGTTTTCTGCATTGTAGGTAATGAGGCCGAGGACCAGAAAGAAATCTAAAACATGCCAATATCAAAATCACTTTAGTGGGTAATTAAAGACAACCTCGAAGAACTTTCCAAACAAAAGAAAATATATCATGTTACAGAACCTGCAACTTCTGGTACTTTTGTCACTACAGAGCCAGCTGTAAGAAATTACCAGCACAGAAGGAGAATGACAGGGGAGCCGTATTTTCCAAATTTTAAGCTATTATTTTTATTTAAACTTTGTTTCACTGAATTCAATTATCTTCTTTAGGTAGGGTTCAAGAATGTTCAGAACCAAATACCTCAAAAAGCAATACAATGCATAATTGCAAAAAATCATTACCTCACTAAAGTAGTCAAGTAATTAAACAGTATGAGGGATGCTGCTTAGAAATTGGTCATATTTTGTATGTAGGTGACAAATTGTACAGCTTCCTAGAATATTCTCAGTGTGCATATGCATTTTGACTGCTACATTTTCAAATGCTAGGAACAATAATTCTAATAATTGAAGCACTGGACCAGTATCTAATATTGTGTTGACTGCTGTCTTCACATTGACAGTTCTCAGGTGGACGAGTACCTAATATTGTGTCGACTGCTGTCTTCACATTGACAGTTCTCAGGTGGACCAGTACCTAATATTGTGTCAACTGCTGTCTTCACATTGACAGTTCTCAGCTGGACCAGTACCTAATATTGTGTTGGCTGCTGTCTTCACATTGACAGTTCTCAGGTGGACCAGTACCTAATATTGTGTCGGCTGCTGTCTTCACATTGACAGTTCTCAGGTGGACCAGTACCTAATATTGTGTTGGCTGCTGTCTTCACATTGACAGTTCTCAGGTGGACCAGTACCTAATATTGTGTCGACTGCTTTCTTCACATTGACAGTTCTCAGGTGGACCAGTACCTAATATTGTGTCGGCTGCTGTCTTCACATTGACAGTTCTTAGGTGGACCAGTACATAATATTGTGTCAACTGCTGCCTTCACATTAACAGCTTTCAGATGGACCAGTACCTAATAGTGTTTCGACTGCTGTCTTCACACTGGCAGTTCTCAGGTGGACCAGTACCTAATAGTCTGTCGACTGCTGTCTTCACATTGACAGTTCTCAGCTGGACCAGTACCTAATATTGTGTTAGCTGCTGTCTTCACATTGACAGCTCTTAGGCGGACCAGTACCTAATATTGTGTCGACTGCTGTCTTCACATTGACAGTTCTCAGGTGGACCAGTACCTAATAGTGTCTCGACTGCTGTCTTCACATTGACAGTTCTCAGGCAGACCAGTACCTAATAGTATGTTGACTGCTGTCTTCACATTGACAGTTCTCAGGTGGACCAGTACCTAATAGTGTCTCGACTGCTGTCTTCACATTGACAGTTCTCAGGCAGACCAGTACTTAATAGTGTGTTGACTGCTGTCTTCACATTGATAGCTCTTAGGTGGACCAGTACCTAATATTGTGTCGACTGCTGTCTTCGCATTGACAGTTCTCAGGTGGACCAGTACCTAATATTGTGTGGACTGCTGTCTTCACATCAACAGCTCTTAGGCGGACCAGTACCTAATAGTGTCTCGACTGCTGTCTTCACATTGACAGTTCTCAGGCAGACCAGTACCTAATAGTGTGTTGACTGCTGTCTTCACATTGACAGTTCTCAGGTGGACCAGTACCTAATATTGTGCTGATAGCTGTCTTCACAGTGATGGTTCTCAGGCGGACCAGTACCTAATAGTGTCTCGACTGCTGTCTTCACATTGACAGTTCTCAGGTGGACCAGTACCTAATATTGTGCTGATAGCTGTCTTCACAGTGATGGTTCTCAGGCTTCTACAAAGTTCAATGATAACCAAAAGGTACAGCAGCCTCCTACACTATATAAATACGAAACAAATGCTGCCATGTCACAGTGACTATTACTGCCAGAGAATATGGCATAATATTTTCAAGGGTCTGGGCTGTAGAGTACCCCCCTGTAATTGTAATTGGTATGGCACTGCTATAGCATACCGCAACATCCTCATGATACCCCATATTTTATAAGAACTCCACAAACATGCATTGTGTCATCCTAACTTTTGGTAACTTGCAGCATTTGAATCAGTGTGACTTTAGGCATGACGTTTTAGGAAGAAGTCTGATACAATCACCATCGGCACTTCCCTTGACTACTTTTAGTCTCTGTTATAGAAAAGAGACCATGGGAACAAGAAATAGTGGAAAGAACACTTTCACAATTACTGGTAAAGGATACAGTTGAGGCTAAGCTAATACTTCTATGAAAAGAAGGACCAGACTACTGAGAAAAAGTACAAGTTCAACTGTGGAAGGTACAAATGTTAGCTAAGTTAGACGTTAAGTGAGAAGCAATTGGGTAAGAACATCACCAATACATCTGCCTCTACAGTAAGAGATAAAAGAAGCTACATCTAGATTTTCATAAAGAAAAACTTCTGGATGCAAAAATGCCAACTTTTTAAACAGCAGCAACAACCACAGAAGTGAGAAAATTAAACTAATTACATACATGTTGGCATTAAAAGAAGATGTATTAGCTTTACTTGAAAAACTAGTAACCAGCACAAATTAAGCAAGGCCCAGTAAGTATTTTCCTGATACAGAGCACAAATTAAGCAAGGTCCAGTAAGTATTCACCTGTTACAGAGATGGCAGATTAATAAGCTATAGTCACATTATCCGTTGCAACACTGTGCTTCAAAAACATGGAAAATACATTTTCCTTCTGCTTAAAGATGGTATCTGTAGCTATACATTCTTCTGACCCACAGAGCCTCTCTCCTGGAACAGAGGCCAAAAGGTACTCCCTACGGTAAATGCCACCACAAAAGCAATCAGTGACACTTGCAGTACATGAATACTAGACTAGTTGCCTTTTTGTAAGTCTAGCCAATTTCCCTTAGTGAGAATCAAACTCTAATTCTGATATGTGAGATAAATACCTTAACCCTAAAGAAACACAGCTGAACAGCGACTTGAACCCTGGATCCTCAAATTAAATGTCTAATTTTTTACCAACTGAGCTATTCAGATTGGGTGACATTAAGAATAAGTGTGCTGAAAATCTTATTGCACAGTCTTTTTATATAAACAGACTACTGGATTTACAGTTTGCATGTAGAATGATTTTGAAACAGTTGTTGCATTTTAAGGAGTTTATGTCTTCATAAGTTTGGTACTTTGAGATCTACAGTTCTGCACTGGACCTTAACTGGAAGTGTTTAAGCTGCTTACTTTTTTTTCTAATAGGCTCTTCCTAACTGATGGCTTTTTTTTTTTCATTAGTTAAATTCACACGTTCTAAATGGCAATAAACACCCATGTTTATAATATATCGGGTAAGATTGTAATATGCTATCATTTCATTTGATTGCAGATTTCCGGTGTTTCACTTGGCTACCAGGCTTGCTTTTCTTTGTCTTTACTGCATTATTTTCACAAACTATTGTGCAGTTATTTTTCATATGTGCCTTTGTACACATTGTACAGTCTTATACCTGGAATAATGTCCAAAAGGGTTCTGTACCACCAGCCCACCATCCTAGTTAACAAAGTACAAAAAATAAATATGTAATATATTTGCTGGCAGGATTCTTGTTCAGGCATTGTGAGATAATAAAATTGTTTGAAGATTACCTGTTCTTCTTCTTATTATTATTATTATTATTATAACTTGTACTTATTATTAATATTCCTTCACAAAATTAAAACAATACAGAAGAATTTAAGTTCCCTTACTACCTCCTCTAAGAAAACTCAATGAATATTAAATTATAGGTGGTTTCCCTAGATGCCCATATTTAACTTTTGTCTAACACATTAGTGTAAAGGTTAGTTTGTTATGCTGATTTACTTATTATATGAACCATTACCAAGATATTATTTAGAACCTGCTGGGGACGCTTCTTTCTTAACTGTAAACTGAAGAGCAAGTCCATCACTAGCAGAACCACATTGGTACAGAGCCTACGTAAGCTCTATACCAGCCAGTGTGACTGAGAACAGCACAGGACCACTACAGGCTACAGTTTACCCACGGGTACTGCAGGGAGTTTAAACAATGAAACAGGACACCAGGGAAGATACAAAGTCCGTAAGTTAGGATTAAAATCATTCGTCTTTTCTCAAAGATCTGCTGTATCTCTTGAAGCTGCTTTTTCTCGGGGTTTCTTTGTCGAAAGAACAAAAATGGCTCCATGAAGTAATATATAAAATAGAACTTTTACAGTCATCACATAGATCTACTGATCAAGGTGATGTTTTATACACCTGTTGACTGCAGAACGCCAAGAATCTGCCTTGTACAGTATGTTGTCCACAGCAGGCAACACAAATACCCATGCATTCACATTTGTGCATATGCTGTTGGAGTGTCTGTGGAATGCGAAAAGAAACCAGAGACAATTTCTGCACAGAAACCCAACTGAGAATTGAACCACGGATCAATACATTATGATACAGTACCTATGACTTCTGTGTTACCCTGCCACTTAATTTGAAGTCTAAATTCTCTTACTCTCAAAACATAAATAAATAAGCAAACAGGAGCAAAAAGGGTACAGTTTTCTAAAGCAATAAGCTTCCATAGTATTCAAGTCATGGCAACTACAAAGACTATCCTCTATACCTGTTATAAACAGAATAATAAAGATTCTTTACATATAAGTTGTTTTCCTATCATAAGAGCAAGTAATCTGACAAAAACAGAATTATTCTCACACCAGCTGTAGTATTCCTTGAAATTCCTAATCACTGCTAAGTCTGATATTGGATGTAAATATGTTAATCAGTATAAAAGGCTCCAAATTATGTACTTTAATATGATTGTAACCATATTAGAACACAGACCTCTGACAGGGTGGCTTTAATTATGGATAGATAAGTTATGTCAGTCATCTCCAACACAAAGATGATGACAGTTCAGTTAAACAAATGGTCTTATCATTTCCAATAGCTTTGCTGAAGGATTTGAGAGTGTCACTACATGTAAAACCCAGGAGAATAAGGTAAAGAGGCTACCAGGGGTGTAACAACCTCCACAAAGCGTTATATAAAATGAAATATTTTACAGTCATTCGACTACTGTACATGAATCCTTGCTTCCTCCTGGGGATGGCTTCTTATAAAAAGCATTGTGCTTTCTAACACTAACAACCTGTTCCACACCATAGAGCAGGGACTGGAAATGTTTTTTAAGAAAGTGTGGACATATATCTCTTCACAGTTGTATTATAGTCTGTTTGTTTCTTTTAACCCCCCCCCCCACTGTATTCTTTTCCGTAAATCATTTAAACAGACAGTTCATAACATGAAGCAAATGTAGTGTAACAGACTATATCTAGAGGCTGCAGAAAAGCTTGAGAAACTGATTTCAAATTTCTTACTTTCCACTGAGCAAATAGATTGAATGCTATTAAAAAGCTGACAGTCAAAGCGTATTTGTTTCTAATGCAAGTCACCCCAGTATTTAAAGCACCTGCCAAGATTTTTTTAATCTTTTCCACCACTGGTGATAGCAAAAAAGAAGTAATTTTTTGTAAGTAACTGCAAAACAACATTATAAAATTGTGCCTCCTTAATGGCTGGTTAAACTCCAGTCCATTTATACCAGATCCCTGCTGTGATACAGCTCTATATAGCAACAATAAATCTATCTGCCCTTTGTCTACATCGAAGGGCACTCAGAAGCTCCCAACGTATATCCATACAGAACGTTATATTTATGTGCGCAATATGTCCCACAACATTATCACACACAGATACACACACACAAACACGCGTGCACGTATGCACGCATGCACACACACACACACACACGCACACACACACACACGCGCGCGCGCACACACACACACACACACCTGACATTTCAATCTATCCTCCATCCTGTGGTCTCATTTATATTGTTATTTACATCAGTGCTACCCTTTCAGCCAAACAGGTATGCCAACCCCCAGGCTTAATGCTTGCCTTTTGAAATGCGATTCTCATTCATCCTCAATGTGATGACTGTACTACAAGTCCGTAAGCTTTCACCATAGTTAAAACTCTTGAAGCAGTCCTGTATGTGGTCGCATTGTGCCAAAGATAAGAGGTCTTCTCATAAGTTATATTCTAAGCTTTCCCAACCACAGATCCTCCCATTGACCACCAATGGAGGCATTAAGGCAATAAAGAAAAATGCTTCCATAGCCTGTACCTGCTCATCAGGGAGGGTGTCATTGTATAACATCAGGAGGAACACTAGTACTCTCTCTATAGGTCTCCAATATTGGGGTAAGCCAGACTCAAAGGTCAGCTGGAGAAGGACCCACCCCCTTTCCCCACAACTGTCATATGGAAATGGTCACAGGTGGCGCAAACCTCCCTAACAGCTGCCTGGATGACAGCTCCTCTCGCGGCTGTTGCTTCTGTACTGGAGCTACCTAGTAGCACAAGACAATGAAGGGAATCAAGTCCAAATAGGGGAGGACTGATGCTTAGCAAGTATGAGGGAAAGCAGACTTCGGACAGAAAAAATATATACTTGTAGCTAATACTATTTCCTTTCCATCTTTCTGTGCATGTGAACAACAGCACTGCAGGTTAAGTATACTTTCTACCTTTATATAACTCCAGGCATTTGACAGAGCTGTAGTGTGTCACAAGAACAATACAAGTATGACCTTACAATTTTTAAATTCTTACTAATATTGTTTTATATACCCAATCACAGTAATGGTGTGCTGATTTGTCTTATAATTTTAGCATACGTACCTAAATGTGGCTGCTTAGAAGATTCTGTTCCACCTTGTTGCACCACAAGGTGTAGGGGTCAGCCCATTGCCGAATCACTAGTTACATACCAATATTGGAAACGATCAGTCAAATTGCATAAGGGGGTATGTGGCGCAATCATAAAAATTTTGGAAATTTGATAGACAAAAAGGTCATACTAGTTAATGTCAAAGGTATTGTGCCAAACTATTTTTTTCTTTAAAGACAGAGATGCTGTAATATTACACTCCAGAAATATATGGTGCTGAACAACACAGAAAATGTCTAAAGTGTCCCCTTTTTCAGAGTGGACACTCTAAAACCATTCCTTCTTCGTCTTACAACCTTAACTGATATGTGTAGTTCAGACTTGGTGCTGCTTTACTAGAAGAAAATTTTACATGTGTTTTTCAACAGTGTTTATCTTGTATTCAGCTAACGTGATAATGGAATAGATTAAATCTACTGCCTAGAGAAGGTCTTAGTGGAAGGAAAACCAATCATCATGGCTGACAAGATGGCATACTGACATACTGGTTGCAACATCTGTACTCATGGTCATTCTGTCCCGGCCATGAAGATAGTACAGTGAGGCCATGACTGACAATGCACTATATATCTTGACTGTTGCCCAGTGTGAACCCTCTTACTGGACAAACTAGTAAATGTTTGCTCTTATCTCATTCCATCCAGTACAGCTCTTTTGAATGTGTACTTTTAACTCCCAGTGGGTGTGGTTTGAGCCTTTAAATACTGAAGCTATCACCATACAGTTCTAACAAATGTTCATATCTCTGGAACCATAAATGTTACTAGAAAACTGTAAATGGCAAACCGTTCAGGAAAGAAAATAATCTTTACGTTAGTGGCATTCACTCAGTTTGATGTTTTAAACTGGATTTTATAAGCCAAAATAAAGGCAGTGAATATTAATTTTGTAATGTTGTATAAACAGCTTATGATAGTTCGGTAACCAAGCAATACACATACTGTCAGCATGATTTTCTTCATACAGCTGTGACCTTTCATTTGAGGCTATGCAGTTCTGTCTGAGTTACCTGAATGTTGGGATATTTAGAGAAATATGAAAATTATTACAATACAAATAAATAGCATACAAATAATATTCAATCTCTCTCTAGCTGCATTAGACAGAGGTCAGATATCAATACAGTTGTGTTTACCATCATGTATGCTTTAAGATGCAATCTTCTGATGCCTTAGATGTAGCATGGTTTTGGAATTATTAATGCAAATATGAACAAGCAATATTTGACGCCTAGAGGTGTCAGTAGGAAGTAAATGCAGAAAAGCCTGGAGGCGCACTTGGTTGCTACACACAATTTCTGTATTTGGCAGAGACAGATGGTGAAATAGAAGGGATGGCCTTGATTTGACATTTCTGTTTCAAACCATTTTGGGAGACGTTTGCAAGTTCTGTCATGTAAAGCAAGATAAAGAAGTTATGCATTTGTGTAATTTTGATGGGGCAGTTGCAGCCAGAAGCTCATGCATGATTAATACAATATGGCATCCTATCACTGTATGCGGTGCCACCCCAGGATACAATATGGCATCCTGTCACTGTATGTGGTGCCACCCCAGGATACAATACAGTGCCCTTTCATTGTATGCAGTGCCACCCCAGGATACAATATGGCATTCTGTCACTGTATGCAGTGCCACCCCAGGATACAATATGGGGTCTTGTCAGTGTATGTGGTGCCACCCCAGGATACACTATGGCATCCTGTCACTGTATGCAGTGCCAACCCAGGGTACAATATGGCATCCTGTCACTGTATGCAGTGCCAGCCCAGGACACTTGTGGCTCATACATCAACACACCAACCTTGAACGTTCTGATTATTGGACTTCTTATGCCAAGTCACAGACAAATGGGAAAATGAACAACAAATGATTACTCAAGAGGGCATACAGTGGCCTAGGTTTATAAAGTGCATCTCAGAGTAAATTTCTTGTGTGACAAGTGTTAAATTGTGGGGATGTATGCTTTCCACAATAGCAAATCATTATTTCATTACTAAGCAAAAACTTATTAGACTGACATGGAGGGCACAAACTGTTTTCACCCACTGTTGGCTGCCTCCACTTGTGGAATTATTTATTTGCGATTATGAATAAAAGTGCTTTCTGCAATTACCCATAAATGTACTATCCTGTAGCTTCAGTGTGCGTGCCTATATTTTATAACAAGACAGCACACAAGTGAGTTTCTCTGTCTAACTGTCTTGACTTCCAGTACAGAGGGGAACTAAATCATGTCTTCATTAGTATAAATCTGCAATATCACACTGTATCGATATCAAAATGAATGATATCTGTGCAATTTCTTTAAGGGTCATACCAGATCAATAATTTGTTTTTATTATATATGCCTCCTAATTCAAAAAAGGGACATTTGGAGTTAAGGTTTACCAAGTGAAAAATTACAGTAGCAGGCGCAAGTGTGCCATGTGTAGTGTTATTTAAAGGCATGGCAGGAAATGTATGAGATGTCCAGGTTTCCATTAGGAGCAACCTGCTGCTTCAGTTTTTGTTGGGACTGTAGGAAATGTGAGACTGTCTTGTTTGTTATTTTATTGTTTTGGTTGAATTTTCTTTTCCCACTTTGCATGTCGCTCATTCTGATCATGTTGGCATTTTTAGTTCTTGTGGTTCTATGGATGACTTTCTTCTCCTCAGTAAGGATATTCTTCATTTGAATGACAGTGTAGTGCATAAGGCATGCTTTGTTAAAGATCTTGCAGGGTTTTTTTGTGGGGTGGAGTATCATACTGATTTATATTTGTTATGCAAATTGCAATACTTAGTAGCTTGACTGATAGGGAAAGTTTAAGACATTGTGTTATACAATACCACCTCTAGATTTAGGGCACCTATGAAAGCCAATCATGCTGTGTTATTACAAGCATTTAATATGACTTCTTTTTTAAGAGCATCTCTTCTAGCACAAATTGCTAAAACAGCTTCACCTCTCTCTATCGTTGTTTTTTTTTTTGGGGGGGGGTAGGAATAAATGTTATATGCACTATCCCTTTTTTATGGCATTTCACTAATTGGGAGTAGTTAATGACACATGGCTTATGTGACACACATGAAGGTATCATAGTTAATGACACGGTTTAACACACATGAAGGTATTACACGTGTAGTTCACTCTTATGATTTCTATGTATTCTGCTGGGCCATTATGCAAGGCCTCTGTTGTATTGACTTTGAGGTCATTTTCACGCTCTGACATTTACACAGCTGTAGAAAGGGATTTCCCTTTAACTAAACTGGATGTACCATTACAGAAATCCAGTCCAGCCATTTCCTGTCGTTTCAATGAGACAGGCTATGACTACTACCTGCCTGTCTCTCAGAGTAAGAGGTATAGACTCCTCTGCTGTTTAATGACTAGGGTCACACCATGTTACATTATGTGATAAAGATGTTTTAAATAATGTTACCAGATAAATATGGAAGAACTGGATAAGTAGGAGTTGATGAACAGGAGGCTTATATTACCATGTCATGTCGGTTACAAACTTATAGTGAAAATGTTGCTGGCTCATATTTCACCTTTCCTCTATTTGCTGGTGGGTCCTAATAGTTAGGGGATGATTTTATTGTAGAGTGGGCACCAGTATCTCTGGGTCCTCTTACCCTGTAATATCATGATGTTTTTCTATTCAATCAGCCATTCTAGTGTCATGAAATTATTAACTTATGGGTTTGGCCCTCATTTTTCAAAACTTTTCCCAAACTGTTTATGAAAGCTTTAGGTTACTTCCTTGTGATAATGCATATGTTGGCCAAGGTGGAGCAATTCACTGAGGTATTAAACAGGGCTGTTCATTTCTTTATTTTTGATCATTTACTCATCCACATGTGAAGAAAGGAAATAGCCCATTTTAGTGGTATTTCTATCCACGTGTTTCTCTTATTGATGACATTTTACTGGTTCGATAAACTTATGCAAGGTGCTACTCACTATTTGTCACTTTCACAAGTGGTCAGTTTGTCTTGAAGGACAATTTTGGGGGCAAGAATAAATCAGTGAAAGGGCCACATTCACTGAGTGGGACTTTTATAGTAAAAGTGGCAGCTAATAAATGAAAGAGTCACATGAACTTCAGTGGAAATCTGCCTCTTTGTCAGTCAAAAGGTTGTTTTATTTGATTCATACTTTTTTAATACCTTTATCTACTTAGCCATTGCAACTTATCTACCATTATCTTCAGAGAAAGTGATTCTGACTTTAGTCCTTATGTTTTCTTGGCATTCCCTTCTCACACCAATTAACATGGGATTATGTATTACTCCTAGGATGGGGAGGGGGTCTCCATTTGTTGAACTTGATTGATGATTTTTACACCTGTGTATATATTTTATGTTTTGGCTGTCTTACCCAGTCCAGATTCCTAAGATAGCTGTACATCAAGTATGTCACTCTGTGGAAAGGAATTTCCACAGGAAAACTAAAAAAAAATGTCCTACATCTTTATGGGAATTTGTTTTATAGGTTAGTCTTAAGCATATTCCAGGCAAGAGTAGTACAATTCCATTAGGTAGGTGTTTTTTTTTTTTCTCATTAACTCCGGGACTCTCTGTTATCATTATGTCTTCACAGTTTACAAGCAACAGAAAATGTTTAGGGGAATGAAAGAACAAGCTGGTTTCCCTAGACATCTGGCCTTTAGTAAGCTTTCAGTCAAGCACTCCATGATGTGCAAGTATACACAGAAATGTTTGTGTCTTCTGCAGCTTTGTGAAGTTGCTAATGTCTTTCTTTCTTTCTTGCAGAACAATTTTGGGCTGTAACTAAACAAACGTACCCATTTCTGTCATCTAATAATGTTTGTTTAGGCCATGCAAAGGCACAGATGGATAATGCCCGAGCTATGGCCCAGACAACTCGGCTTTTATTAGGGGTTCAGGTGTCTGAGGCACAGCAGAGGAAGGCTAGACTTGCTTATCCTGGAGGGTGGGTGAATCCCTGTACATGGCATTTGTTAGACTCCTAGTGGAGGCTCAGGAAACATAAGCGGGTGTTGGTGTAAGAGGGAACTTCTGAGGACATTGGTTGAGCTGCCACAGAAGCAGGAAGATACCCCACCTGCCCACACTGCATATACACCCCAAGCAAGTTACATGCACGTACACGGGGGAGGGGAAGTATGTTCAGGCATAAGTAAAAATACCCCTGGAAGCTATATGATGTTGCACTGGACCACCCTAATCTCCTCATTACCCTCAAGCATAGAACAAATTAAGTATGTGGCTGTATAGGAGAGCTCAGTAGTCCTGGTAGACATGGAAGAAGTGCTGTGTCAACTGATAGTTGCAGGTAAAAAGAAAACTGCTAAAAATATTGATTTTTTAACTATTCATTTTATAAGGTCTTTACAACACTAACAGTTGCACAGACAGAAAGCATTGTCACAATTTTATTTATCTGTTTTTGGTATATCTGGAAGGTCTAATGTTTTCATGTGTTATGGAACAACTGAGGTATTCTAAGAAAAGGAAACATCTGGTTGTGTAATAAGGGAAGGGGTTGGGGATTGTCACAATGGTGAAGGTGTTTACATGCAAGCCACAAAATACAGGGTTTTATTCTCACCTTTGAAGGGAAATTGGCTAGGCTTAAAAATGGCCTGCAAGGGCAGCTAGCCTAGTACTTGCCTATGAACCTATGGGAGGGTGAAAAAGTTCATTATGGAATACTTCTTTGGTTCATATTCACTTTTTCTGTCTGTGGTTCATTATTCTTTGTCCCTTGTATGTTTATAATAAAATGTACTGTGCCACTACTCCTGTTGATGTATCTTTAATTTCTATTATGACGTTGGCTGGAAATGTGGATGCAGTAGTGGTTTTCCCCTTTGTTCTTTGCTCCTTGTTTGTTTTTATGATTTTTTTTTTTTTTACATTTATAATAAAAATCAAATTTACCCCTAGTCCAAAGAAGGGCATAAAATCACATGCCATATACAGAGCTCATCAAAGCCCTATCCCACTATGCTGTCTCCTACAGGCTGTTAAGGGGAGCTCTATGCCTGGCATACAGGGGATCATCAGACCCCACTCTGATGGACCTCCTGCATATCTGTAAAACAAGCAGCACCAGAATTATACATCATAAAGACTTAAACATTGCCTGTGATATAAACAGAACCTCTTGGACATACAGGTTTGTATCGCAAAGCTCACCCCTTCTCTGGGACAGGCTCCCCATTCATGGGAAACAGAGTCCCTTCCTAACACAGTTGAAGTGTAACTTGGACAAATGGATGGAGAAAAAGAAATTCATCCCTGGTACCCAAGTCACTAATGAAAACATGCAGCCTGTAAAAGTTTAATCTCCCAAGCCCTTGTTTACATTCACCAAGGGTATAAGAACTTGTCAGAGATTTGGGATATGTGGTTAGGTTTAAAAAGTCCCCAGTGGTCATTAGCCTAGTACACACAAAGTCCCCATCGGTCATTAGCCTAGTACACACCTATGAATAGTTAATTCCATGAAGTGATTAAAAAATAGAAAAATATGCTATGGTAAATTATGGTAGCATGTGAGAGACTATACTTGTTATTTGTACTGGAAATGAAAAAAGGTAAAAATATGTAGATTTAGAAGGCATATATAAACCCACGGTGGTGGTGCTGTGGTAGCGTTGTTGCCTCACAGTAAGACGCTGTCCGGTTCAATTCTCAGATAGAGCGTCTTCTGCGTGGAGACATGCGTGAATGGGCGTACCTTCGTTGAAGGTTGTGCATCAGGCCTGGCAAGCCGGTACGTAAAAATCAACTGCCAATCATTAGCAGACCGGAGTTCCGCTGTGGCGACCCCTAACCAGGAAAAGCCAAAAGACACAAGATCCAGGAGAGCAGAACTGATGGTATTAAAACAAAATGGCAAAACCTATATTGTTGGACAGTTAGGGACTGTTTTTAAGAATATGTGCCAATACTGAACACATTTTTTCTGATCATAAGACTATAATTTTATAAATTTATAACAAAGAGGTAAAGGAATACATAGGTCTGGTACATTTAGAATGAATGTAGACTCTGTAAGGAATCCTGATACTAAGGCTCATTTTGACAGATTATGGATTGATCATTTGGCTATGGAATTCTAATGGACATTGAGCTGGTAAATGGAATGTTTATAAAGACAAGTTAAAGAAAAAGTATGTGATAGTGAGAATTAGAGATCAGAAGAAAATGAGGGAGGAAGGATCATTTTCAACAGTCAACAGAAATGCATAATTAGAAAGTAGCAGATGTGCTGCAATTGCTATCCCAAAGCTAATGGCAAGAAGATGAAAGAATGCCTAAAAAAGCAAGAGAGTATGAAGTAATGGGTTAGAAAGAAGCTAATCCTTTATCTAGAGACACAAAAAGAAAGGAATTTGTATATTGAGAGGATTATTGATGATCATGTAAGGTATAAGATGTGGGGAGAAAATGGGCAAAGTATTGTCATTTTTATGACAAAATGTAAGGGGAAAAGGCAAAATGGAATTCGGTAAAAAATATGGTGATGATTGAAATAGATATTAAAATAGAAGAAATAAAAGAGGTATTGATGCTAATTTATCTTCCAGGTAAGGAAGCCATCATATTTCTCTTTTATGTTCACTGCAATGATAACAAGTCGGATGTTTTATAAGAGGCATTACAGAAGTGATGGCTGGTAAGAAAGGGATTGAAAAGCATTTGTCCACAATGAGATTTATTAGGAAAGCAAAGAGAATGAGAACAGCAATATATGAAGATCAATAGCTCTGACAAACTTTTATTTTACTAAAATTATAGTTATATTTATGTAAAACCATAAGTACTGTATTAGAAGTAGCATACAGTAACTTCAAAAGGAATAAGCATTCATAAGGCATTATTGTTATGGAAATTTTAAGATGTATCAGAGAAAAAAAATCTGAATATCTTGTAAAATGGAACATTGTTAATACTTATAACAATACTAATCACATTGTCATGACTGAGATTTTAAAGGCCTACTGATTTGTTACAATTTTACAGTTGATTAAAGACATTTTGTAGCTCTTACTTAAAGTAGTTTTACCTTGTACAAATAACTTCATGGGAGGAGATAACAAATGTGTAGTGGCTTAAAACAGGGTTGTACCTTAAGCCTTATACTTTTTGGATTGATTAATGCAGTTTTAGTACTACTAATGGTAACATGTTATGGTTAAGAATGAAAGCAAGGGGATATAATGGCATACCCACGTATTTTCTATGCTGATGATTCAATGTGTATAATGAAACAGGAGTTAAATTTGGAATAATTTATAAAGGTTTTGCAGCTAATATCAAGAAACTTTGGTCAAGAGATGCATGTGAGAAAACATCCTGATTTATAATGTGGGCTACAAGGAAACTGTAATTTTGGGTGTAAGATTTTGGGATTGGTCTTATATATGTTAGCGATGTATATAAATTATACAGGTTATCAAAGCATGGAGAATTTATAACTTAAATTTCACATTCATAAAAGGAAAATTTGAATATTATGTTCTATTTTTTCATTAACAGAAAATCTGGAAAGTGAAGTGATGGGGTAATAGTTTCTATTATATGAGGGACTAAGTTAAACCCCACAGACAAGAAAATATTTTACAATAAAGAAATCAAAGGAGGCTAGAACATTGCCTAGACTGTGGTTGCATATGTGAAGTCAGTTTCTGCATGGTAATGAATAGCATGTTAGGTCAGATAATCATTTCAGAATACAGTTGATAAAAATGAAAGTATCCTCATATAATATCAGAATTACAAGACAAAGGGGTAATGACAAAGAAAAATAAAATTCAGTATAGACAGTGTATCAAGTTGGTTTTATTTAAGGAATATGTGTAGAAAGCATTACAGTAATGGGAAATGTTGGTATAAAACATATTAAAACAGTTTGATGACATAATAAGGAAGAGTTTATTAAAAATAACAAGAAGAGATTATGAGAAGAGAGGCCACAGAGACTTTTTTGGAGATTGTATCATAAAACAGTACCATTAAAAAAGGAAATGAAATGCAAAAGAACAGAGAATGAGGAAACCAGGTGCTTATATGCAGAGTGTGACTTTGAAAAGTTTCACCTGCCTTTTTATATGAAACATATTCAATAATGTTGGGGAGAACTATATCACAGGCTTTTTGACTTTCTATACAAGAAGAACATTTGTAATGCAGGTTTTGCTAACATGCAGATGAATTAAAAGTGCAATAATTTGATCTGATAGTAATACTGGCAGTATGTCTGTGGCAAAGACAGGGTAGGGAAATATTGTATAACAAAAAATAAAATAAGATATTCAGTAGACTTAATATTTATATATACATATGTGAAGTTTATTTTTTCTGAAGTGGAGCGATATAGTTTTATTTCTTGAATATTTTTGCCTCACAATTTCAGTCTGTTCCTCATAAAATATGTGGTTTTCTGGTAAATCATTGAGGATTAAAATCACTAAATAATGACATACATTTGAGTTTCAGATTTCATAACTTTGGAAAATGCAGGAAAAATAAACCCTGTTATTCTAACAATTTTCTAAGTTTATAAGACAAATATTTAAAATGTGTCCTTTTTTGGGACTTTTCCCCCCCCTCCCCCATTATGTCAGACTTTGTCTAGATTTCCTGGGCTAAGAGGTTGAGAGGTTTTGTTGCTTGTGATTTTAACTTGGTTATGTAATGTGTTGAACGTTGGCGTAATACTAGGCAAGTGCTCACAGGCACCATAATAAATACCCACCTTTTTTGACAAGTGCTGGAAAGACCTTTTACATCCACCTGAGCAGCTCTCATTTTAACGTATCACCCAAATGATGGCATACCGTTTATGTTGCACTGCAGTGTGAATATTGGAAAATAATCCCAAACACCTCTTTAGAGAGTGAAATCCACACTCATCAGATCTTCTAACTTCAATGATGAGTTTGCTACTAGTTGTGACACTAACAAAGGGATATTGTGACAAATGTCATCAAGGAAATGTAGTCAACAGACTTTAAAAAACAGAGTTCATACAGTTCTACTAGCATTCTGTCCCAGCATTGAAAAGTTGTTTATTTCTGGCAGTTGCAGACATGCCTTGATCATGGAAGCAAGTGAGGAAATGAAGACACCATAACTATACTGCAGCGCAGAGGGGAGTCCAACTACACAAAGTAGTGCACCTAACTACAACAACAATATGGAATCCAGCTACACAAAGTAACGCACCTAACTACAACAATATGGAATCCAACTACACAAAGTAGTGCACCTAACTACAACAACAATATGGAATCCAGCTACAGAAAGTAGTGCACCTAACTACAACAATATGGAATCCAGCTACACAAAGTAGTGCACCTAACTACAACAATATGGAATCCAACTACACAAAGTAGTGCACCTAACTACAACAATATGGAATCCAACTACACAATGTAGTGCACCTAACTACAACAACAATATGGAATCCAACTACACAATGTAGTGCACCTAACTACAACAACAATATGGAATCCAACTACACAAAGTAGTGCACCTAACTACAACAATATGGAATCCAACTACACAAAGTAATGCACCTAACTACAACAACAATATGGAATCCAACTACACAAAGTAGTACACCTAACTACAACAATATGGAATCCAACTACACAATGTAGTGCACCTAACTACAAAAACAATATGGAATCAAACTACACAAAGTAGTGCACCTAACTACAACAATATGGAATCCAACTACACAAAGTAGTGCTCCTAACTACAACAATATGGAGTCCAACTACACAAAGTAGTGCACCTAACTACAACAATATGGACTCCAACTACACAAAGTAGTGCACCTAACTACAACAACAATATGGAATCCAACTACACAAAGTAGTGTACCTAACTACAACAATATGGACTCCAACTACACAAAGTAGTGCACCTAACTACAACAACAATATGGAATCCAACTACACAAAGTAGTGCACCTAACTACAACAATATGGAATCCAACTACACAAAGTAGTGCACCTAACTACAACAATATGAAATCCAACTAAACAAAGTAGTGCACCTAACTACAACAATATGGAATCCAACTACACAAAGTAGTGCACCTAACTACAACAATATGGAATCCAACTACACAAAGTAGTGCACCTAACTACAACAATATGGAATCCAACTACACAAAGTAGTGCTCCTAACTACAACAATATGGAGTCCAACTACACAAAGTAGTGCACCTAACTACAACAATATGGCATCCTACTACACAAAGTAGTGCACCTAACTACAACAATATGGAATCCAACTACACAAAGTAGTGCACCTAACTACAACAATATGGAATCCAACTAAACAAAGTAGTGCACCTAACTACAACAATATGGAATCCAACTACACAAAGTAGTGCACCTAACTACAACAACAATATGGAATCCAACTACACAAATTAGTGTACCTAACTACAACAATATGGAATCCAACTAAACAAAGTAGTGCACCTAACTACAACAATATGGAATCCAACTACACAAATTAGTGCACCTAACTACAACAACAATATGGAATCCAACTACACAAATTAGTGTACCTAACTACAACAATATGGAATCCAACTAAACAAAGTAGTGCACCTAACTACAACAATATGGAATCCAACTACACAAAGTAGTACTCCTAACTACAACAATATGGAATCCAACTACACAAAGTAGTGCACCTAACTACAACAATATGGAATCCAACTACACAAAGTAGTGCACCTAATTACAACAATATGGAATCCAACTACACAAAGTAGTGCACCTAACTACAACAACAATATGGAATCCAACTACACAATGTAGTGCACCTAACTACAACAATATGGAATCCAACTACACAAAGTAGTGCACCTAACTACAACAACAATATGGAATCCAACTACACAAAGTAGTGCACATAACTACAACAATATGGAATCCAACTACACAAAGTAGTGCACCTAACTACAACAATATGGAATCCAACTACACAAAGTAGTGCACCTAACTACAACAATATGGAATCCAACTACACAAAGTAGTGCACCTAACTACAACAACAATATGGAATCCAACTACACAAAGTAGTGCACCTAACTACAACAATATGGAATCCAACTACACAAAGTAATGCACCTAACTACAACAATATGGAATCCAACTAAACAAAGTAGTGCACCTAACTACAACAATATGGAATCCAACTACACAAAGTAGTGCACCTAACTACAACAATATGGAATCCAACTACACAAAGTAGTGCACCTAACTACAACAATATGGAATCCAACTAATCAAAGTAGTGCTCCTAACTACAACAATATGGAATCCAACTACACAAAGTAGTGCACCTAACTACAACAATATGGAATCCAACTACACAAAGTAGTGCACCTAACTACAACAACAATATGGAATCCAACTACACAAAGTAGTGCACCTAACTACAACAATATGGAATCCAACTAAACAAAGTAGTGCACCTAACTACAACAACAATATGGAATCCAACTACACAAATTAGTGCACCTAACTACAACAACAATATAGAATCCAACTACACAAATTAGTGTACCTAACTACAACAATATGGAATCCAACTACACAAAGTAGTGCACCTAACTACAACAATATGGAATCCAACTAAACAAAGTAGTGCACCTAACTACAACAACAATATGGAATCCAACTACACAAAGTAGTGCACCTAACTACAACAATATGGAATCCAACTAAACAAAGTAGTGCACCTAACTACAACAACAATATGGAATCCAACTACACAAATTAGTGCACCTAACTACAACAACAATATGGAATCCAACTACACAAATTAGTGTACCTAACTACAACAATATGGAATCCAACTAAACAAAGTAGTGCACCTAACTACAACAACAATATGGAATCCAACTACACAAATTAGTGCACCTAACTACAACAACAATATGGAATCCAACTACACAAATTAGTGTACCTAACTACAACAATATGGAATCCAACTAAACAAAGTAGTGCACCTAACTACAACAACAATATGGAATCCAACTACACAAATTAGTGCACCTAACTACAACAACAATATGGAATCCAACTACACAAATTAGTGTACCTAACTACAACAATATGGAATCCAACTAAACAAAGTAGTGCACCTAACTACAACAATATGGAGTCCAACTACACAAAGTAGTGCACCTAATTACAACAACAATATGGAATCCAACTACACAAATTAGTGTACCTAACTACAACAATATGGAATCCAACTAAACAAAGTAGTGCACCTAACTACAACAATATGGAGTCCAACTACACAAAGTAGTGCACCTAATTACAACAACAATATGGAATCCAACTACACAAATTAGTGTACCTAACTACAACAATATGGAATCCAACTACACAAAGTAGTGCACCTAACTACAACAATATGGAATCCAACTACACAAAGTAGTGCTCCTAACTACAACAATATGGAATCCAACTACACAAAGTAGTGCTCCTAATTACAACAATATGGAATCCAACTACACAAAGTAGTGCACCTAACTACAACAACAATATGGAATCCAACTACACAATGTAGTGCACCTAACTACAACAATATGGAGTCCAACTACACAAAGTAGTGCACCTAACTACAACAACAATATGGAATCCAACTACACAAAGTAGTGCACCTAACTACAACAATATGGAATCCAACTAAACAAAGTAGTGCACCTAACTACAACAATATGGAGTCCAACTACACAAAGTAGTGCACCTAACTACAACAACAATATGGAATCCAACTACACAAAGTAGTGCACCTAACTACAACAATATGGAATCCAACTAAACAAAATAGTGCACCTAACTACAACAATATGGAATCCAACTACACAAAGTAGTGCACCTAACTACAACAACAATATGGAATCCAACTACACAAAGTAGTGCACCTAACTACAACAATATGGAATCCAACTACACAAAGTAGTGCACCTAACTACAACAACAATATGGAATCCAACTACACAAAGTAGTGCACCTAACTACAACAATATGGAATCCAACTACACAAAGTAGTGCACCTAACTACAACAACAATATGGAATCCAACTACACAAAGTAGTGCTCCTAACTACAACAATATGGAATCCAACTACACAAAGTAGTGCACCTAACTACAACAATATGGAATCCAACTAAACAAAGTAGTGCACCTAACTACAACAATATGGAATCCAACTAAACAAAGTAGTGCACCTAACTACAACAATATGGAATCCAACTACACAAAGTAGTGCACCTAACTACAACAACAATATGGAATCCAACTACACAAAGTAGTGCACCTAACTACAACAATATGGAATCCAACTACACAAAGTAGTGCACCTAACTACAAC
The DNA here is from genome assembly GCF_019279795.1 of Protopterus annectens. Classification (NCBI taxonomy): domain Eukaryota; kingdom Metazoa; phylum Chordata; order Ceratodontiformes; family Protopteridae; genus Protopterus; species Protopterus annectens. The sequence goes on along the minus strand of NC_056739.1, from coordinate 55,905,960 downwards.
AACAATATGGAATCCAACTACACAAAGTAGTGCACCTAACTACAACAATATGGAATCCAACTACACAAAGTAGTGCACCTAACTACAACAATATGGAATCCAACTACACAAAGTAATGCACCTAACTACAACAACAATATGGAATCCAACTACACAAAGTAGTACACCTAACTACAACAATATGGAGTCCAACTACACAAAGTAGTGCACCTAACTACAACAATATGGAATCCAGCTACAGAAAGTAGTGCTCCTAACTACAACAATATGGAATCCAACTAAACAAAGTAGTGCACCTAACTACAACAATATGGAATCCAACTAAACAAAGTAGTGCACCTAACTACAACAACAATATGTTTTCATTAACGCTCATATCATTTACTATTCTATGTATTTTTATTTAGTATAATATGCATGGAGATTTATTATTTTTTGATTAACTGTCATACCATTACTTGTCTACGTATGTATGTACATTTATTATGTAAATCTTATATAACTGCCTTCTACTCATTCTGTAAGCTGGAGCAATTTGCCCTGAGCCTCCACAGAAAATGAGACGTGTGCCCAGTCGGACTTTCCTGGTAAACAAAAGCAATAAAATAAATAAATTGCCCGGTTATTCAAATAAGACTTACATTTTGAAACTCCTCTGGTGCAAACTACTGGAAATTTGAATATGTCTGTAGTAGTCTTAACTCATGTGCTTTAGTTCACTCTGTTTAGTTGAGATGACATTGTTAATAATGTGTGTGTGTGTTTTTTTTTTTTTTTTAATACTTGACGATTACTTTCTTGACAATAACACTTCTGTTGGATTGAAGTCAGATACTACAAAGAGTCACAAAACATTTCAGGCCACATAGCTGCCTTATGCATGAGTATCAGGTGAGTATCAGGACTACATAGTTTTAATTCATAGCTGGGAAAGTTACAGTTAATTTACCTGCTAAAAATTAGAAACACTAAAGTCACTAATCAAGTGAAGTGGCAAACAGATTTTTACAATGCTTCTACCTGACATCTACTCATGTGATATAAAGCACTTCTGCCACAACACCTAGACAGCTACAATACACCTGGACAGCTATAACAGTTCAGGTTTGCTTTACATTCCCTTCATCATAACCACATGCTGACCTTGTACACTTGCTCTTTTAAAGATTCTATAAAAAAACAGTCCTGCTCTTTTCAGAGTTGCCTGATTTAGTTCTCTTGTTAATAAGGGAGATGAAGCACACCTGTTTGTGTCACAATAAACCAGAAGTAAAGCCATAACGTTAAGATCTAAAAATGTGCATATTGCATGATCTGTCTTAAAGTAACCAGGTCTTATCAATCCAATAGTTTCATGTTATCTCATACAGGCCCATCTACTTTGCCTCATGAAATATATGGTTCATTTCATTTCAGCTAATTTAGAATATCTTACTCAACAACAAAATTATAAGAATGCAAATAGCTTCCATTTATATAGTAAACGTATCATGCAAGATAAAGTTGTTATAAATACCAGTGTGAAAGGTTGAGGTGCACAGTACTCAAATAAAATGAGAATATAAATTTGCTTTCTGGTGTCCCACAAATGTAATACTTTTCTTTCAAAACTTTTTGTATATTTTAAAATAACATGACATGTAGTCTGTCCAAAATAAAAAAACTAAGCATAAACATTGCTCGGTAGGGGAATAAAGGTGAGATAAAATCATATTTAGTGTTATATTCAATATATTATAACTACATCTTCCAACTATGATGGTAACAGCTAAATGAGACAAGTTTTATATCTTGAATCCAACAATGTAGCATGTCTATCATCACCACAAGCATTAAGGATACTTGCAGAGGAAGTACAAACATACTTACTAGGAAGATTCCAGTCTTAGAGCTCAATTACAGTGACTGCATCGCTCAGCACAGAGTACAGTAACTATAGGATGTCCTGCCATAGCTGCAAGTATTACCTCGTTACAGGAATATGAGAAGATGTAAAATGGATAAGGCAAGTAAAACATTAAACTGCCTAGAAAGTCCTAAATATTACTCTGCATGAAGAGGCCAGTATTCCTGTTTTTTAAGCCTACTTACAATGCCTCTCTTGACAGTGATAAACTGAGTAATGTGACATGATAGCAATTGGGCTATTTGTGAGTTTTTTAGCATGTGTGTTTAAAGTCATTACCAATGCTAAAGATTCAACAGTTAGGCAGAGGATGATGCCTTACTCTGCTAGCCCCAGTCCAACACAGTTTTTAAACTCATTTCATCTAGACACTCATATGAACCATCTTTCACTCCTTTCCAAATTATTGGTTGGAAAAAGACAAGACTGATAGCATATTAAAGAGAATGTTTGAATCAAAGGATTCATAGGAATTTCATGGCAATTGAATCCTGTGACCATTTCTGCCTTGCTGGTACCCACCCCTTTTTGTAGGAGGGCTATGCCAGTCAGTGCTGGGATAATCCAGGCATCCAATTTCTGAATGAAGGATGACTGTGTAGTGCACTGTTTAATCTGAAGGGGGCGGCCTATTCCAGACGTGGGGGAAGTGGTGCATGATGAATCCATTTCTCCATCATGTTTATTTATTTGCTGGTGAAGATTTAAGTCTTTGTTTGCGGTATTTGTGAAGTTATTAGACTTGTGGAGGTACAGGACAACAGGATGTCTAATGCCATAGAAGTAAACCTTGTAGTTAATCAGTAAACAGTATCTGCAGTGAACAGAGATGAAATTCCCCACTGCACCCAGCAAACTGCACAATTATCCACTCTAACAAAGACCACAGCAAACTTGTTTCTCCACAGCACAATGCTATTTGCATGATGATACAGTTTAACACATAGCCGCTGTATGCTTGTTTCCTCCACAGTACACAACTAACTGTAAGATGATACAATCTAACAAAGCCCACAACGTGCTTGTTTTCCCACTGAATAAAGCTAACAGTGTGATGATACAATGTAACAAGCCAATGCATGCTTGTTTTTCTACTGTACACAGGTAACCGTACTGTATGTTAATACATTGTAACAGAAGACAACTGCATACCTGCTTTCCCACTGTACACTGTAACTGCATGACAATACAATGTAGCAAGCCCACTGCATGCTTGTTTCTCTGCTGTACACAGGTAACTGCACTGTATGATATACATAATACAAGACAACAGCATGCTTGCTTCCCTTCCATACACATGTAACTGCATGACGATGCAATGTAACACAGACCTGTTGCATGTTCGATTCCCTCACTGTACATAACTAATTGCACAATGATACAATCTAGCAAAACCCACAACATGTTTACCCACTACACAAAGCTAAGATGCAATATAATACAAGCCTGAAGACTGAAATGCTTAACTGATGTATTTATGCCCCTGTTGATGCCCACAGACACATTACAGCATTTGACTCATTCTGTCGTCAGTGACCATTTGGTTGACCAAATCTGAGACCCAGCACAAAGTTAGTGCTATTATTAGGAAGACCACCTGCATTTGTGTTCGTACTTCATGTCCCCGTACAGTTCACTTAACTTGTATGCTTTCTTTAGGGACCACCCATATACTAATAGTTAAAGACAAAAAGAGTGGGGAGCACCTGCCTGACCTCTATCACATAATAGCATCTCAAGACCTGAGTAAGCTGAAGAGATATTCCTGCATACAGCATTCCAGCTGGAACCAGCACTGTGGAGCAGAGATACCACATTCTGACTGCACATCAGATAACACAGGTTTAATTAATGACTGGAATACTGGAAGAGCCAGTCACACGGGGTAGAGGTGATTGATCCATGTGACTTGTCTATCCTGAAGGGAGGGGTTGATATGCAAACCAATTAGGACATGGGATGCAAGCCCTTTAAGGACACAGCATGGCTCTTTAGCTAGACAGTGTGGGTGTGCAGAAGCACAAGTTGCCTAGTATAGCAGGTACTGCACCATGGCAGCTGATCAAAAGACATGGGGGGGTTTGGAGCAGAAGAAAATGATTACCCCCATGATGAAAGTCTAGGAGCTCTGATTCTCACACCCATGCTTGGAACCCTCAGATTCTGGAAAGCAGGAAGGTGAAAGGGTCATGTGAGAATGTGAGCTTAAAGGTCAAGGGGAGATGAAGAGGCCAAAATGCATACAAAAATCATCCAAGTGAAAAGTAAGAGGTTCTGCTATAAACATTAGCTACATGACTATGTCATCTAATGTTTCTTATAGTATCAATGTAGAACAAAAAGGCTACAGCTTAAGATGATGTGGTTGTACTTTAAAAGTTCTGCAATTCTCTTTTTACACACACACACACACACACACACACACACACACACACACACACAGATTCATCATATTCATTCACCTAGTAGTAGGTGTCTAGCAAATCCCGTGGTGCCTACTTTAGTGACATCTCTCTTCATTGACTGTTGCCGTGGTAAGCAGGATGAATGGAAATATTTGCTTTGGGTGGACTGATGGATGGAAGATACTGGGAGAAAAAAGCTTTTATAAATATCAGACTCTTCTGATTTCTCTTGACAAAAATGACATCCATCAGTTTTTTCCTAAATAATCTGTATTGCATAAAATATTTTGGATTGCTGGAAATGATTTGCCCACAGCTGCATCATTTGCTTTTAGTTTAGGATACTGTCCTGACTCCTCACGTAAAATATAATATCTATATTTTCTTGGCTACAGGAGCAGAATAAATTTTTTCTGCAGAAAATATTTTGCATCACAACTCTCACACACCTCTAGTTTACTGCCTCTTCTACATCTATTCCTTTACAATGACTAAAAGTTACCATCTAAATCTGCTGTGGTATTTCATCATGGCTTATGTTGTGCCTGCATTTTTATTTTTCTACAGAAATAAACTTCTATAGAGTGTTAAGAATTATAGACTAAGTTTGTGTCTACAAACATGTTTACAGATGCCTTTTTGAGGATTCTGGAATCTGTTACAAGGGCTTGCATGATCATAGTCTGATGTAAACCTTGCTTTGTAGTATGTTGCAGGCATGATTCAAGTACATTCAATGATATAAGGCTTGCACATTTATATTAGGTTATATACACACCCTGCAGTATAATTTTGTGTTGTAAAATGAGCAAAACAGTTTTGGAAAAAGATGAATAAATAGCCAAGTTATTACTACACTGCTATGTAGTGTCTTTCATCTGCAAGTGAAACAGTTTTAGTGATTTTGTTGCGCGCGTGTGTGTGTGTGTGTGTGTGTGTGTGTGTGTGTGTGTGTGTGTGTGTGTGTGTACGTGCTTGCACGTGTGTGTATGTATATACTGCATGTGTGAGTCTACTTGGATATGACTAAATGCTTGCAGCATCTATTGTGCTCCATTTTTAATTTATTTGTTTATTTACATTTTAACCACTTTAGCCCTTCTGGGTGAAGACTATTTTCAGAGGGGACCTGGAAAAGAAATGTGAAATGTAAAATTATTATACAAAAAAAAATGAAATAAAATAAAACCTAAGAATAACACTGCATTTAAAATAAAATTTCAAACAACAAATGTTCTGAAAAACAAATTAAGAATGAATTTTAACAGGAGTAACTCATAAATTAACTACAAATAATGCAACATATAAATTCACAAACAAAGCAAATGGATAGCTATACAAACAGAAAGACATGTGGTAAATATACATATCGGTAGGTAAGTTATGAATGTAGGTAGTTAAGTACTGTTGGTAGATACCAGTGGATGGTTAGATGGAAAACAGTTGCATGGAATGTGTATCTAAATAAATCTCTGTAAATTATTGCCAAGGGGAAACTTGAGGCACTCATCCATAGTCCTGCATTCATATATATTTGGTAGGAAAATTGCATTCCCCTGCTTGAAATGCTGGAGGGTTTAGCCTCATCTTAATATCCAGTCTACCCACTGGATATGGCATCCCACATCCTTTACACATGGCTCATCTTTTAGACACCATCATTGCTAATGCTGTTATGTGAGTCAGAGATAAACAGCAGTAGCAAATCTACAAATGGCTTTACAGTCCTCATCTGCAGTACTTCTAACCAGACCACAGGACAGTGACCAAGACAGCCTTTCTTCTTAAACATGGTGTACTACAGTAAGAGACTTGTAGTACAGAAATTAATGCACCAGAAATATATTCTATTTTGAAGTCCTTATCAAACACCTAATGCCAAATGATGCCTAAAGCATTAGAATAACGAATGAATCAATAAACCCAAATTAAGTCATCTGCAGTGGATAAAACCATACGCATTCTTTGGTCTAAGTGTGCTTTTTAATTATAATTTGCTCTCTAGTAAATTCGGATAAGTAATGATGGGGAAAGATACAGCCATGCCTAGCGTAATAAATTAAACATGGAAAATAAACAAAATATGGGTCTTTGCTAAGCCACTCTGACCAAAAGAGAGTGAAAACGTTAATTTAGAGTAGGATTAACAAGCAGCATGTCTTGGAGAGGAAAAAGAAGTCCCCCTGGGTTCTAAGAACTGCAGATCTAAACTAATTATGCAAATGCCTTTATCAGAGCTAGCCTGCAAAGGCGCATCCCAAGCAAACTTCTCCGGGGAAGAATTATCTCTTGCTTTCGTGTTATTAGGTTCATGCTTGTCAGCCGCAAATATTTTTCCTTATCTGTTGATGCTTTCGGCATCATATTTTGGAACATGCACTACAATCTTCATTGTACAGATAAACCTGTCAACTCAGTTGTAAAAAATGTGTTCTTTAAACTCATTGCATAAATAAACACAAATGTAATACATCATAAAGACTGTGACACAATCAGCAGAGAAGGAAAATGCTTGGGAGTATTATTAACTTACTGGACTAAACACAACATCGGTCAGCTTCTGCTTCCTCTCAAAATTAATGTTGTTGTCGGTGTAGTTCTAAATAATCAAGCATTGTAAAACGAAAAAGAAAATGAAAAAAAAAAAAACACAAACATGGTAGGGTTGGCTTCAGTCTTTCTGAATGCAAGGAAGTGAGTAGTGAGGTGGTAAACAGCAAACAAGAGTTTTAACTGGTACCACGTTCAGTGAAGGCTCGTTGTATACCAACAAGCTGACTTTGCCCTAACTTGGTGGATCTCTACAAAAGCTACATCCAGAAAAAAAAAGTAAATGAAAAAAGGAAGAAGCAGTGCCATGTCCACTAACTCTGGACTCACACCTAAAAACATTTAGCTCCAGAATATCCCTTCCACATGATAAGGGAATCTCCCTGAAGATGCCGGTTACAACTTTCCAAATCAAAAAAAATAAATAATTAAACTGGTTTGCATCCAATGAGTTTTCTGTGACATTTTTCGTCTCCAGTGAAGCCAGAATTTTTTTGTCCATTTCAGACTGCTGAGGTTTGCATTGCTTAAATTATAGTAAACTGTAACTTACACTTTGCTGCGCTTGCAGGAACTGAACTCCTTTCCCCTTAAGTTTTCAAACCTTACTGCTCGGCCTCTTCGACCAGGGGAGCACGGCGCTGTGCAGCTGGCGATGAATGCAACCTCTTCAAAGAGTAAATCAGTTCCACAGTATTTCCTGGTTCTAATAAATAATGTACGTCTCCCGTGTCACTTTAGTGAAAGAGGCTTCAGAAGTGGAGTATTTGAGTGAAACACCGTAAGAATGTTAACAACGAAATAACAGTAATAGTAGCACTAATAAAAGAAAGCACTGTCCTCCTGGAGAAGTGCTGGAAGACGGGCTGCAGCTGAAGCAAGAGCCAGGCACAGACGAACTATACTTAATCCAAATAGCGTGGTGCTGAAATGGAACCTGCGCTCATAATAGATGTCTGCTAGTTCCAATGTCTAGCAACAAGGCTACCTCCTTTTATTTATGCATATAGTGTATTATGGAAAGATCATCCTCAAAGCTCATTTTCGCAAGGCTGGAACGCCATGGACTTGAACATACTGCCGCTACTGACAGTAATAAAACTACCTCGAGTAATTAGTCAAAAATGTTAAGCCTCCAATTACAATTAACGAGAAAAACTAAATCCTAGGGAAGAAAACATCTTGTTTGCCCACAGCCTCTGGTATGAACAGTGAGGATAATTGGTTGATGTTAAAACAGATTATGGCTAATAGAATCTGCTAAGCAACTTGGAAATTAACACCATTAGTTACCCTTAGAAATCCCGCAGCATGGACTATGCAAAACTGAGACGTCCCCTCCCGATCTCTCTGCAAATGCTTCCACTCAAAATGAGCCAAGTCAGTGCCTCCTAATACTGGCAGAATGTCTTCACTTTCACAACCTCGGTTAAGGCAAGGGTATCAGAACAGCATGCAGCTCATCCAGGACCGGAACGGGTTCTTTTTTAACAGAACTAGTACTCTGCTGTATCTTGCTGTGTTTATAAGAACTGGGTGGAAATCAAAGAAGACATTGCTACAACAGTACCGATGCAGTCAATAGGCGTTTATATATCGCACGCTCATTTTCATAAACATGATGGAAATGATGTGCTGATTTATTTCACTGCTGGTCACTGACTGTCCCTGTTGCTCACTCCCCTATTGCAGGAGCTCTGCAAGACTGCTACTGTCCAGCGTCTTTTGGTGCTGAAAACTAATCCCATTCCACCGTCAGTGGCGCTGAACTGTGTTGCCATACAGTTCAGTGGAGCTTCAAGTCGCTGTCCATTTCTTGGTGCTGAAAGCTAGTCTCACCCCTGAGCGGCCGTGGTGACGAAAATTAGCCCATTACCAACGTCTTAATGTGTACACAGCTCCGGCTTTAGTACAGCCTGGATGCCGCAGCTGCTGCTCGGCTGCCGAAGTAATGCTCGCACTTGGTGGGTGGGGGTGGGGTGCAGGGCATTCACAAGATCTAAATAAGCTGGAAGGCAATACACTGATGAGAACGCCGATGTGATAGGAGTACTTCTCCCGTTCCATTTACCCCCGTCTTACTCAATGAGCCGTAACTAGGTCTACATTGCAAACATCCTGAAACTATGTAAATACCCTAGGCAAGTGTGTGTGTTGAGTAATATACGACTTCCATGTCTCACCTACTTCCCTAAGCAGTGTTCACGTCGAAGGTGGAACAGTACCATACTGCGTATGCTTCAGTTTTCATACTTTTAATTATTTCCCTTATCTTATATTCTGCTGTAAATACTTGAGCACTGACTAGGGAACGGATTTATCTTCAGTTTTGCAAGCATTTTTCTACAATAGGGGCATACAATCTGCAAATACACCTCTGGTGTTGTTTGCATGCAGACTATTTTCAGTGTGTGTGTGTGTGTGTGTGTGTGTGTGTGTGCTTATCGTCCTACATTAATAGTTTTTCCCATCATTTTAACCCCCTTGAACCTAACGGAAGAAGCAAAACCCGCTTGTCTGCAAATGTGTGACTAACAGGTTGTCACCTCGAAAACTGTTACTACTTTTACTTTAAGTGGGAAATGTACCCCTAAATAAAGCGTGTGCACAGCAAAACCTCATCGGCATATATTAAACAGTGAATCATAAATTAAGCAGTGAAGTATTTACTACACATACGTGTGACAGACGTACTAAAAGTCCAATAAATGTAGCCGAAACAACTGATGCTCTACTTGCCATGAGATTTAAGGTCTTGTTATTACCCTACCCACCATCACCACTCAAGCCACAGACGTGCATATTTCCCAATGTCAATATACTGCTGGCCATTTTCCTATTAAAGTCAGATATTTATCACAGCGTAAATCATAAACTGAGCATTTATCAAACAATAAACTGTAAGCTGATAGTTGACTATGAGTGCAAAGAACTACTTCTCACGTAGCTGTCCATAAGAAGCATAAAACACTCAAGGAAAAGAACTGGTCCTGTCAGCAAATGGCTTGCTGTGTGCTGCATGTAATGCAATATTTATCATCCTCTCAGATCGATATGGTTATATCATAGCCAGGCATGAATTTCAGAGAATTAACTCTTTCCTCATCTGGAGTCCAGAATACTGGACATTAAATAATGTGTTAACTATCAAATGAAGTTCGCTGATAACTACTAGCTCACCTACCAGGTGTGTACAGGTATACCTAGTAATGATACCGCGTAATGAGAGACTACAAATGAAGCTGATCGTGGACTTCTGTCTCGTCACACTCTCTCACTGCTCTGACCTCAGAAGAACCTTAATGATACCTCTTAGCGCAAGAGATCTGGACAAAACCTAAAATTATGGGGGTCAAAGGACCCAAAATTAGACACAGATTTTAAATATTGCTCTTATAAACTTAGAAAGTGGCTAGAATAATAGGATTTGCATTAGCGTGCATTTTTCTGAAGGATATGAAGTCTGGAGCTCAAATGTATGTCATTTAGTGACTTCAGTCCTCAGTGATCTACCAGAAATCTAGAACTTTTATGAGCAACAGACAAGTCCAAAATAAGAGGCAAACATTTTGGATAACTGACAGGTATGACCCTAATGTAAAGAAAGTTTGCACCTGCACCACTTAATTCTGGAAATGTCAGTACTGATATTTACAAATGCATATACACTTTTGTGTCAAATGCTGCATACTTGGCATATTTAATCTGTTAGTTTCTCTTTTAATAGTAAAGGGTGCAAGTATTAGTAAAGTAATACCCAATCCGATTTTGCTTCTGTCCTATATGTTTAGAAACATAAAGGCATATCTTTCTGTGAGCAGGTTAAGCCTGGTTAGGCCTACTTAGCCTGCCACTTCTCCATATATATTCTGGATAACCAGCTGTTCCAACATAGCCAACAGCTTTTCTTCCTCACAGTGTAACAGCGATCTTATGTCTTCTCTTGTATTCTTGAATTCTAACACTTTTTTATGCAGTTAGCTCGTTGGGAAGACTACTAAAATCACTCATCACCTCACTTTCCATCTTTTATCTTCAAATTGCATTATATTGTTCTCACATAGCTATCTTACTGACAGACCACACAATCTTGAAGTCTGTAAATTCCTTGAAGTGTTTTAAATGTTTCTCTCGTATCCCCTCTCTTTCTTATATCTTCAGAACTGTATACTGTGATTAAGTCTCGACTATGGCCAGGACAGTTTGAGTTAAGGAAGCATCTTAGGTATTGGAAGAGGCAGGTGGGGGACAATGGGTGTGAGTGACTAATGCCTGTTTAGTCATCCTAAGAGGAGGGATGATGTTCAACCCATTGCAATCTTGACCCTACAAGGAATGTTGGGACATAGCATATAGCACTATGGGCCAAGGAGGTTGAAGATAATTAGCATAGGGTATAAAAAGCCATACATGTTAAACCCTAGTAGTCTTTATATGGATTCTGTTGAAGACCATGTACCAATGTTGTCCCCACCCACCTCCCCTCACTGCCTCTACCCTACCTATGTTAGAGTGATATTTTTTTCTACAACATCTTGTAGGAAGATTCCAAGTGGGAGGTTACTTCCTGTGTGTAAAGAGAGAACATTTTTATTATCTACAGTTGATACTTTTCCTATGCATGTCATTATTGTAATTAAATTCCTTGCTTCTTTGTCTCACTGCTTGCTTAGCTTTATGTCTTCAGGAGAACCACAGGCTCCCTTTTACTTCTCCAATCTCTGCCTCTTCCACTCACAATGTAGGATTCTTTTTTAGATTACTTTCCACATGTATCACTTAGCATTTTATTGCATTTAAGCTGTCATGCTTTAGACCACAATCATGGACAGTCATATCCAGGACTGCTTCTGTGCCTTGTGCCCTTTATGACTTTGCATAGGATAAATAAGAGAGTGTGGCATGAGTACTAAGTATCAATACTGTTGCAGTTCTTTATGACATTGGCAGAAAACATCTAGATGGAAAAGTATGCCTATTTGTATAGACCGATTTCTGTGACACCACATAATGAGTAGCCTTTCAAGTAAGGGGAAAGTAGAGCTGTGTAAAATCTTACCATAATAGCAGATGTCCTTCTCTTCACTACTGCAGTATTCTTCACTAAAGGAATCCCCTGCCAAGGGTAACCCAATGTCTGGCCAGTATACCAAAGTCTTAGGTTTTAAAGTATTTTGTACATTATATGTATGCTACCAATTCATGGCATAGGTGAAAAAGGTGATGCGGACGTACATACCTCAGAACTGAATAGCGCCAGGAGTAACAACATTCCAAGGAGAAAAGGTGGAACATGTGGATCCAGAAGGAATAAAAGGAGGAGGAGTAGAGAAAAGGGGAAGGAGGGATGGAATACTGCAACAGTGAAGGGAAGGACATCTACTGTTATGGTAAGATTTTACACAACTGTATTATGTCCTTCCATATCACTGCTGCAGCATTCTTCAGTAAAGGGAGAGTACAAAACCTCAAGCGTAAAATTGGAAGGAGGAAGACCTAGAGGAGCCCTCAAGAAACCCATGCAGGATAGCTCTGGCAAAGCTAGGTCTAGCCCTGGAAACAACATATAATTTGTAATGCTTAGTAAAGGTATGGACACAGGTCCAAGAAGCAGCCTCAAGGATGGAATTGGTATCTAAGCCTTTGAAAAAAAGCACTAGAAGAAGTCACAGCCCTGATAGAATGAGCCTTAACAGAAGCAGAAAGGCTTTCACCATGAAAGGAGTAACAAAAAGAAATGGCCTTAGAGATCCATGAAGAAATAGTTTGTTTGTAAACAGCCAAATCTATAGATCTGGAATTAAAAGAAACAAAAAGTTGCTCAGACCTTAGTCTTAATCCAAATAATACCCTAGATGTCTATGAAAATTTAAGTTGTGAAGAACCTTCTCACTAGCAGATCACAGAGAAAGAAAAAAGGTGGACAAATTAATAATCTGACTAAGAGACAGTTCATAAACCACCTTGGGCATAAAAGAAGAATTAGTATTAAGAATCACCGTGTCCCTATGAAAAACCAAAAGAAGGAGGAACAGCCATAATGACGAAGCACAGATAATGTCTTAGCTGAAGTAAGGGCCAAAATAAGTGCAATCTTCCATGTACAATGCTGCAAAGAAGCTGAAGCTGCAGACTCAAAAGGAGCCCAAGTCAATTTTTTAGCAACAAAATTAAGATCCCAGGAAGGAGGAATAGGTTGTCTGGGAAGTCTAATATGAAGGACACTTTTAAGAAATTGCTTGACCTCAAACCTAGAGACCAAATGAGGAATCAAAGTGAGACAAGCAGAAATAGCTGAAAGATGAGATTTAACTGAAGAACATGCCAACCCAGCATGGAGCAATTCACACAAATAAGAGAGAGCCAGAGGAATCGCCACAGAAAGTGGATCCTGGTTATGAGCAAGGCACCATACAGAAAAGCTCTTCCATTTGGACACATAGCACATCCTCAGAAATAAGGTACCTTAAAGGGATCAAAACCCTATGGCACAGAGTGCCAGTTGAAGAGTGGACAAGAAGAAAGGATGAGAGACCATTTTGTCTTGTGTGAGTAGGTCAACCCTGTGAAGTAACTTGTGGTGATTGCCTTTGGCTAGGTGCAGAAGAAGAGGGAACCAATACTGTATAGGCCAAAAGGGAGTCACTGACAAGATTTTGGGGACCCCAGTCATAGTCTATGTTGGTGTGAATGACTTGAGACATACCTCACTGGACTATATGAAGAGAGACATGACTGAGCTCTTTGAGTATGTGTCTCAGGCAGGTATGGCCCTAACCTTAAGCAGCATTTTCCCATCACCTAGGATGATACCTCAATACAAACAAAAAATGATAGACTTCAATAACTGGCTTAGTTTCTGGTGTCATTCAAAGGGATCCAGTATATGTCAGTCTGGGATGACATGGTCGACAGACCTCAATGCTTTGTCACCCTTGGGATTTTGGTCACTGGCTAAAGCTCCTGCCACCCCCATAATGCCTTTTTAGGCAATATCACAAGAACAAAATTCCCAGCATAAAAATACCCTCTAAAAACAACCTCAAGTTTATGCTGCTAAATGGTAGGAATCTAAACCAGATACTGCACTCACTGGAAGCAGTCATCACCTTGGAAGATGCTGACATTTGTGCAGTCACTGAGACCTAGTTTAAGGCTGTGGAGAGCACCCTAGCTATACTAGGTTACATTTCCTTTCACAAGTTCAGACCACAAACTGAAGGCATGAGAACTAAAGGAGGTGTTGTATCAATATTCATTAAAGATAAATACACCTCTTGATTGGTTAAATAGCACGATTCCCTTGAATTACGTCAGGTGCAATTAACTGTAGGTAAGACCCCTCTTCAGGTCATTACCAGCTGTAGGACCCCCCTCCATGAATCAGAACAACCACTCAGCCTACTTGGATCTACTTGAGTCAATCAAGATACAACCAAACACCATAGTTTTAGGTGACTAATTATCCATCCATTTACTGGATAAATTACACGTGTTCTAACTTGCTTGCCCAAAGGTTCCTGGACTTTGTTAACTCCAATGCACTGGACTAGCTGGTTGACACACCCACAAGGTGCTAAAAACATTCGGGATCTGGTGCTCACCAACATGGAAGACTGCTGCACCACACCCAGTGTTTGGCGAGTCCTGGTGAGATCTGACCACAAATCAGTCTCGTTAGAAGTAACTATAACACAAGACTAAAAATCTTCTCCAAGGTCAATTACAACCTCTTACATGACAGCCTAAATAGCTTCATAGCCCCTTCCCCCACTGATGGAACAGACAACTATGCTGAATTATACACCAATGCTTTATACGAGCACCTGCACACTTCTATTGACTCTGCCGTACCTGATAGAACCAAAGCAGGATCTTCAAGGAAAAACAAACTTGCCTGGTAAACAACTGCCATTAATATGCTACACAATAGGAAAAAGAAATTGCTGTGGAAGAGTAGGAAGAAATGGTCTCAAAACTAGAAACACTCCCTCCTCAATTTAAACATGCAAATAATACCCCTAGTGAAGTCCCCCAAACTTAAGTATGAACCAAAATTAGCTTCCCTAACCAAGGATAACCACAAGGCATTCTTTAGTTACATCTGTAACCTCAAAGGTAAGGCCTAGATTTGCAATGAACTCATAGTTAATCGTACTACATATACAGAACCTGTGGATGTAGAAAACCTGCTGGCTGACAGGTTCATAGTAAACTTCACTCCCCTGTCCCCAACATATATACCCCAAAGCATCCTTAACACCTGTCCCCACCTAGTATCTCCACGGAGCAGGTCTTAAATGCCTTCATGGCCAAAAACACAACCTCTATGGGACCAGACATCTCGGGCTGTATTCTACATGGGTTAAAACAGGAATTAGCATCACCATTGGGCAGACTTTTCAATCACAGCCTAAGCACTGACTTCATCCCAGTGGAATGTAAAACATCTACCATCATCCCTCTGCACAAAATGGGTGCATCCACATACCCTGGGAACAATAGACTCATTACCCTGACCAGCCTAATCTGCAAGGCCATGGAACGAATCATCATGGACCATATTAACAAAGCTTAGGAAATCTCCAAATGCCTGATCCCACCCAGTTTGGCTTTGTCAAGGGGAGATCTTGTCTGTTAAATTTTGAGGACTTTGAGACAGTCACCAAAGTCCTAGATGAGAGCACATTTGTGTATATGGCCTACCTAGACTTAGCAAAGGCCTTTGACACAATCCCCCACTCAGACATCATTGAAGTACTAGCCCAGCTGGTATCAACCCATACATTGTTAGATGGGTTGCAAACTGGCTCACTGATAGTACTCATATGGTCAAAACAGGAGACTCCATCACCTCTAGCAGACCTGTAACCAGTGGTGTTCCACAGAGATTGGTTCTGGGAACCCTACTGTTCAGAATCTACTTCTCCAAAGTACAAGCTAAAATTAAAGGACTGCTTCTGACAAAGTTTGCTGATGACTGCAAACTGGGAGCAATCATTGAAACCTCTGGAGATGTCAACATCCTGCAAGAAGGTCTTACACAGACTAATGACTGGTGCCAAAGTCATGCCCTTAAACTTAATGAAAAAAAATGCATCATCATCCCCTTCAGCAAGGGTGATGTTCCTGCAAACTACCACATCAATAGCAATACTCTAACCACACAGTCAGTGGTAAAAGAGCTGGGTACACAGGTCAAAGTAATCTTAACTGCAAACACCATGTCTCCACAGTGGCAAGAAGGGCATTTTAGATTAATCATCTCATAAGTAAGGGCATTGTCTCCAGAAAAAAAGAGGTTATAACCCCCACATACTCTTTCCTCAACAGGCCAATAATAGAGTACAATGCTCCCTTTGGTATGTTCATTTCCAAACACCTGCAGCAATTGGAGAGACCATAAAGGTTCCTTACAAAGGAAATTCAGGGTCTTCAAGATCTGTCTTATACAGACAGACTGAAATCATTGTTACTTTAATCTCTGTCTTACAGACTGTTCAGATGTGACCTGTGCTTTGCATATAGAGCAAGCTCTGACCCAGCTGTAATGGGAATGTTGCACATTCGCAAGTCAAATGGCAGATGGGTCACTCACTCAAAGGACCTTAACCTGGTATGTGACAGCAATAGAACTTGCTGGACAGACAGATTCTCTCACAGAGGTTGCCCCACCTTTGGAACACATTTTGTATTCAGGTTAAACAAAACTCCTCATTGGTCCTATTTAAGTGTAATTTTTTGTGATTGGATGGGTAATCAGAAATTCATCCCGGGGGTTCCACCTGTGTCCTTTTTGGATAGGGGCAATAGGTGCTGATTTTAGTATCTGCTTGAACCAGATACCCTTGGGAACATGGGTTGAACTTGGCTAGGCTTGTAAGGGTCCAGGAGCCACTAGCCTAGTAACCTCTTATGATCCTATGATCTCTAACAGGACTCTCAACATGAGAAGAAGGGAAGAAAAGGCATAGAGAAATATCCCCTTTCAAGAAAGACAGAGGGCATCCACTTTCCAGGCCAGAGGACTTGGGACTCTGGTGTAAAAGAAGAGGAAGTTGCCTGTTCAAAGGTGTGGCAAAAAGATCTACCTGAGGAGTATCCCACTGCTGGACAATGTCAATAAACACATCTCTGTGAAGCATATACTCATAATCCTGTATTATGGACCTGCTCAGAGAGACTGCCACAATATTTTGTTGTGAAGGAATATATATAGCCTGAATAGTCTGCTGATTTTCGACAGCTAGATCCAATCCCAAATTTGAAGAGGTAATTTGTACAGAAGGTAGGACTGTGCCCCCTCCCCCACTTGTTGATGTACTACATCACTGTGGTATTGTCTGCAAAGATTTGGAGAGGCCTTGGAAGGAAAAAAAGAGTATGAAAGGCCTGAAGAACAAGTAGGAGGAGAGCTCTTATCTCCTTGATGTTGATGTGGTCTGACCTCTGATGAAAGGCTAAAAGACCCTGCCCTTCTGCTGAAGGAAAGACCTCACATTGTGTCTGAGGCATCCAAAAAAAGTTCCTGAGAGGGAACTTGGGCCTGAAAAGGAGAGACAGCTGATGAATCCACCACTGAAGCTCTAATTTCAGGCATGAAGATAAGGGACTAGAAAGTCTGGAGGACAACAGTGCTGGAGCCATACTGATTTTAGGAACCACTATAGGTAGCCTTCTCATATGGAATCTGGCTAGAGATAACATAGGAATGGTTGGAGCCATGAATCGCAGAACCCTTAGAAATTCCCTAATTGTAACTGAGACTCAAGGAAGGGATTGAAAAAAGGCAATTAGAGCAAGAGCCTTGGATGGAGGCAGGGAAGCAAGCATAGGGATGGTCTGGAGCCCTCATCTGAGAAAAACATGATCCTAAGGAGGAGTCAGGATGATTTCTAGAAATTTATTGTAAACCCTAGGCTTTTCAAGAGACTAATAGCATAGTGAAGGTGCTGAAGCAAGGACTCTGGAGAGGAAGCCTGAATAAGCAGGTCATCCAGGTAAGGAAATGTTTGTATCCCCTTCATCTTGCAAAAGGTAATCACAGTAGGGAGGCATTTGGTGAAAACCCTTGAGGTAGTAGAGAGGCTAAAGGGCAAAGCAGGGAACTGAAAATACAAGTAAGAAACAGAGATGCAAACATTTCCCGAAAAGGAGATGAACTGGGGTGTGAAGATAAGCATCCTTGAGATCCAGAGAGGCCAAGAATTCCTGAAGAAGAAGAAGAGGAAAGAGTCTGAAGGGAGAGCATCCAAAAGGAAGGGATCTTCAGAAAGGTGAGCTAAAAAAGGTGCTTTCCTGTGAACTAAAATATGCTGGAATAAAGCCCCTTCTGGGGAGTGGGAACTGCTTGGATGATGCCTTGAGACAAAAGGCCCTAAAGTACATCCAGAAAGAAAGGCAGCTGTTCCTCAGGAGGTTGGAGAAGGCCTAGAAAAGGAGGAAGGGATTTCCCCACCATGAAGTATTCCTGATGGATGTTGGACAGATCCCAAGAATCCTGAATGATTCTTAACCATCTGGGATGAGACAAGGAAAGATGAAGAGATAGAGGGACCTGACTTAGAATGGAGGAAAGCAGATGGACAAAACCTGGCTTGTTTTGAAAAGGAGGTTTCTGAGTAGTGGGAGTTTGAGTGGACTTAGCAGGAGAAGCCCATTTATAACCCTTCTTACCTTTGGGAGTAGAGCGAGACTGTCTATGAACAAAAGCAGACTTTAAGGGATTATTCCTCTGAAATTTAGGATCAATGGAAACAAAACTATGCTTCAATTCCTGCAAGGCCTTACCCTTGTCCTGAAGTGACTTTAAAAGCTAAGCTGCAGAACCAAAGACATTTTTATCTTCAAGGGGAGCATCCAACAATGTAATCTTAATATTATCAGACAAGGTTGGAGGTGAAGCCAAGAGTAATCCCTCAACACAGAACCAAAAGTAGCATCTCTAGAAAAAACATGAACTGCATCATAACTACATTTAATAGACTAGCGAGCCACTTGGGAAGAGGAGCCCAATAAAGAGAGGGCTGAAACCTCTGAAACCTTCCCTTCAGGATCATGAAGGTCAGTGACAACCTGGAGGCTTGAGAAAGAAGAGCCAAAACATATCTTGTCATATAGGCCTTTTAGATCACAGTGTATGTGCTGTGTCTTTAAGAAGCATATCAAGGACTGAACGTGCACATATAAATACCGGGCATGTGCTATTCCCAGTGCCATTTTGAGAGCACAGCCAGAGAGTAAGCATGTATGATTGCAGTAGTTAGTTTGTATATAAGTTACTTAAGTTAAAGTCAGTAAACTTCAATCATGATATGTTTGTATAAAATAAAGCTGCTTAAACAGAACCCACAAAGAGTCTTCTATTGTGTCCAAAGTAGGAGAGCAACATGGTGTCAGAAATGGCAACACAAAGAATAAGATTTGGAGCCATGAGGTTCAGAGATGACAGCGAAGGTAAACTAAAAGAAACAAGCACAAAAACGAGCCAGAAAAGATTCAAAGTTAATGAAAATTCACACAAACTGCTTGTTTTATAAAAATGATAAAACAGAGCATTACAAGGAGAGAAACCACATTCTTAAACAAGCGGGAGGCACAAAAGGTTTATTAACTAAGGGAAATGTTTAAAATTAAGATATTTGACAAAACAATTATCAGAAGAGCAAAATGAATTTATTTAAAAGAAAAGTGAGTATGTTTAAGGCAAAATGGACACATTTAGAGTAAAATGAGCACAAGAAAAGTACAGGTGGCATGAGAAGAGATTAAACAATCAAAATGAATATAATAAGGGCAAAAAGGGCACATTAAGAGTAAATAAAGCAAAGCGATTACATGTTTTTGGCTAAGTGCTGTGTTTTGGCATAACTATGACTTTTTATTGTATTAAGGGCATAACTAGAGTTATTCAAAGTATCTCAACATTTGTAAAAGATCTTACAGTGTGTACCTATTACTGTGCATGTATTTCATAGAGTTTATATGTGTGAAAAAGTGCAACTATTTTGTGAAGTATAGTCAAAGTATAGCCAATTCAAAAAGTTTCTTGTGCTGGGTGTGTCCATTCGGAAAAAGTGCAGCCATTACAGAAAGCTTCTTGCACTGTAAAAAGACTGCCTAGCAAGGTACTGCCATTTTGGGGAAATCTCAGTGTGCTGTGTACAGTTTATTCACAAAGTGCAATTCCTTCAAAATATTGACTCTGAGCTCCTCTTGCCCAGTTCATTCGCATCGTGCAGTTATTTCAGATGTTTCTCACACTGATGAGAGATGATTTCTTGCAGTGCAGTAATTTAAAGAGTATTACAGTGCCCGAGAGACTTATTTCACAAAGTTCAGTTATACAGAGGTTTATTATAGGTTCATAGGTTCATACTAGGCTATCTGCCCGAGGGCATTTACAAGCCTAGCCCATCGTTTTGTGGCTTACACCACCCCTTTAGTATGGGGAACTATACCCATTATTTTGCTGTGCCTCTGTCGAGCAGTGACACTGAGGTAATCCCTGGGGTATATCTGCGATCTCCCATCCATTGGTCAAGATTTCTCTTGAACATGGCCAGCGAGGTGCTCTGCCTCACATATACCGGGATTTTGTTCCACAGCATAGGGAGTCTTTGGGTGATGAATCTATCCCTCCAGCACGTCCTATTAATAGCCGTGTCGAGGTTTAAGTCTCCCGCCCATGTGGCTCTGACGGATCTAGATTTTTTGAGGTGAAGCATATTCATCAAATCTGGGTTTGACATGGCCTTGTATGTTAGGCAAAGGTCACCTCTGAGCAAGCGTGTTTACTGAATAGAGCTGGAGTTCTTTCAGTCAGGCAGCATAGGACAGATGTTTGAGACCCTTTATCCTTTTGTTGAGGAACTTTGTGGCCTCTCCAGCTGCTGCAAGTGTCGGGTCAGATACATTCCGAATGGGGCATTGTACTCAATCATTGGTCTGATGAGTGATGAGTATAGGGAGACTATGACCTCCCTTGATCTAGATGAGAATCCCTTCATGATAAGGTGGGCAATGTAGAAGGTCTTCCTAACTACTTTAGCTACATGGGTGTCGAATGACAGACTACTATCAACCTGGGTCCCCAGGTCCCTGATAACTTCGTCTGTGCTCAGTGGATTGCCACCTATTTGGTAGCTAGGGGTAACCTTGTTTTTCCCGAAGGGTATGACTATGCATTTTTTGGCATTTAACTTTAGGCCATGGCTCTGGCACCAGTTATCCATTTCTGTGAGACCTTTCTGAAGGATATCTGTGTCAGATGTGTTTTCTACTATGGCGCCCAGTTTGCAGTCATCTGCAATCTTTGTCAGCCATAACCCTCCTGTGTTTGCTTGTACTTTGGAAAAGTAGATGCCAAACAAGAGTGGGCCCAGGACTGAGCCCTGTGGGACACCACTTGTGACAGGCTTTGAGTCTGACATGGCGCCAGCAACTCTGACCCTGTGGGTTCTGTCACTCAGCCAGTTTGCAACCCATCTTGTGATGTATGGGTTAACATTTAAGCTGATGAGTTTTTCAATGATACCCAAGTGGGGTATTGTATCGAAGGCCTTCGCCAGATCGAGGTAGGCTGTATGGACTGCCTTTCCCTCATCAATGGCTTTGGTGACTGTTTCGAAAAAGTCAACCAAGTTTAAAAGGCATGATCTGCCTTTGACAAAGCCAAACTGGGTTGGATCCAAAGTCTGCAAATTCCCTATGTCTTTGTTTATGAGGTCCATTATGATCCTCTCCATGGCTTTGCAGATAAGGCTTGTCAAGCTAATGGGCCGGTAATTTCCAGGGTCGGTGGAGGCACCGCCTTTGTGAAGTGGGACCACAGTTGCAGTGCGCCACTCCCTGGGTACGTATCCGGAGGTGAGACTATGATTAAACAGCTGTCCTAGCTGTGGGTTTAATTCCTCGTTGAGTTCGTGGAGCACACAGCTGGGGACACCATCAGGTCCCATGGATGCTGTGTTTTTTGCTTTGGAGAGAGCAGTTCTCACTTGGGCGTTAGAGATGTTTGGGGGGCTGCAATCGTTTGGTATAGATATCTCTCCTTTGGGGGGGGGGGGGGGCAGAAGTTTGCACTGAACCTGTCAGCCAGTATGTTGGCAATGTCTGTAGGATCAGTAACCTTCACATCATTTTGAACTAGTTCTGAGCATATCTGGGAGTTTCCTCCCAGGTTTCTAACATAGCTAAAGAAGGCCTTATGATTGTCTTTTGAGTCTTTAGCTATTTTTCTCTCAAAATTTGCTTTGGATGATTTTATGAGAGCTCTTAGTTTTTTACTTATAGTGATCAAGGGTGTCTTACCTTTTAAGGATTTTGTTCTATCTTGTAGTAGCTTCCTCCTTTTGTTGTAGAGTTTGTCTATGGCTGGGGTCCACCAGACTGGATGCTTGCCTTTGGTACAAAGAGTCTTTGTTTTGCTTGGGATTGCCTTATCCATGCAGTCCTGCAGGTGCTGGTAGAAGGCATTTGTAAGTGATTCAGCGGCTTGAGTACTGTTTTCCGCCAGCTCGGGGGCCTTAAAGGAGACCACACTAGTCTTTAGAAGTGTGAAGTCGGCTTTCGAGAAGTTCTTTACTGTGGTCTTTTTTATTTCGGGTGGGGGTGGGATGAGGACCTCTAGCGAGATTAGTTTGTGATCTGATCTCACCAGTGAGGGGTATACTTCCGGTGTTGAACATTGTGCTCCCATGTTCGTGATGATGAGATCAAGTATGTTTTCTCCTCTTGTGGGATGGTGACTAGTTGTTCCATGGCATTTGAGTTTATGAATTCCAGGAACTTTTGGGCTAGGGTGTTTGGGCTTGAGTAGTGTTCCCAGTCTATATTAGGGTAATTGAAGTCACCTAGTATGATGGTGTTTGGTGATACATTTATCCCCTCTAGTGTTTTCAGGAAGGCCATGTGAGGTTCCTGAGTTTGTGAAGGTGGCCTGTAACATGCTACAATTTGCAGCGCAGTCTTGCCTATGGTTAATTGCACCTGGATGGTCTCCGATGCATCGTGCGTTGCCACCAGTCTTGAGGTGTGGGTGTCCTTGATAAATATGGATACCCTCCCTCCTTTCTTGGTATTGTCCGGATTTTGGGGCCGGAACGCATGATATGAGGTAAAACCTGATAGTGCTGGGGTGCTCTCAGGAGCCTTGAACCAGGTTTCTGTCACAGCACAGACATCGATGTTCTCCATACTGAGAAGGGCCTCGAGTGCATTTTGAGATTTAGACTTCTGGCATTGAGCAGCATTACCCTTAGTTTTTTCCTTTTTGTGTTCTAGGGTGGTAGGTTTAGAATTTGAGCCTTGCCTAAAAAGGCACTATGGGGTGGCAAGAGCCTTTGCCAATATCCGAATCCCAGGGTGACAGGTGCAAGCCGTCCCTTGAAGCAGCGTGGCTTGTCCAGCATGTCATCCCAGGCAGACAGACATTGGATCCCCTTTGAATGACACCAGAGTTTAAGCCAGTTGTTAAAGCTGATCATCTTATCGCTGTATTGTGGCATCATTCTTGGTGAAGGTAGGATACTGCTCAAGGTCAGGGTCATACCTGCCTGGGCTACATAATCAGAGAGCTCCTCAATGTCTCTTTTCATGTAATCCAAGGAGGTACGTCTCATTGGGCAACGTTACAAGTATTGGCATAAAGTTCTGGCAAATGTGTATGTGTAAGTGTTCATGCTTATTTGCAAAACCCTTCACTGGTATGTGTTAATATGGCAGACAGATTTCTAAAGCCCTTGCCACTTGTATTTGATAAGAATAATGAAGAAAATTGGAGAATATTTGAGCAATGGTATGATATTTTTCTACAAGCAGCTTATTCAGATAAAGAGGCATAGGTTCATAGATAGGTACTAGGCTATCGGCCCAAGGGCCTACGTAAGACTAGCCAACAAGGTTCCCTGGCTTACGCCACCCAAGAAAGATATTTTCCTGTGCCACTGTTGAGCAGAGACACAGAAGTGAACCCTAGGGTGTCTTTCCTATTTCCCATCCACTCATCAAGATTTTTCTTGAAGAGAGCTAATGAAGAACTTTGATTGACATAGATGGGTAGCTTGTTCCAGAGTAGAGGAAGTCTCTGGGACAGGAATCTATGCCTCCAGCATGTCCTGTGTATTGCAGTGACAAGGTTTAGGTCCCAGAGTATGGGAAGTCTCTGGGACAGGAATCTATCCCTCCAGCATGTCCTGTGTATTGCAGTGACAAGGTTGTCCCTAGAGCATGTAGCTCAGAGGGATTGGGATTTCTTTAGGTGTAGCATGTCCAACAGCTCTGGGTTTGACATAGCTTTATATGTTAGGCAGAGATCACCTCGGAGTAGGTGATATGCTATGGAGTAATGCTGGAGTTTTTTGAGGTGGTCAGTGTAGGGCATTTGTTTGAGGCCAGTAATCCTCTTTGTGAAGTACTTCTGTGGCCTTTCCAGCTGCTGCAGATGTCTTGCAAGGTACATTCCAAAAGGGGCGTTGTACTCTATAATGGATCTAATGAGTGTAGAGTAGAGGGGATCAATGACCTCTTTTTTTCCTGGATGAGAACCCTTTTATGATGAGGTGTGCCACATAGAAGGACTTCCTAACTACTGTGGCGATGTGACTATCAAAGGAGAGACTACTGTCCACCTGGGTCCCAAGGTCACTTATCACACATTCGGTGTTAAGTAGATTGCTGCTTATCTGGTAGTTCATGGGTACAGAGTTTTTACCAAAGGGGATGACACTGCACTTTTTGGCATTAAGCTTAAGGCCATGGCTCTGACACCAGGCATCTGTCTCAGCGAGGCCCTTCTGTAGGATGTCCACATCATTTGGGGACTTGACTATGGCTCCTAGTTTTCAGTCATCTGCGAACTTCATTAGCCAGAGGCCTTCTGTGTTTGGTATCTACTTCTCTGAAGTACAGGCTAACAGGAGAGGTCCGAGGATGGAACCCTGTGGTACTCCACTTGTCACAGCTTTGAGGTCAGATTTGGAGTATGCAATTTTTACAGTGTGGATTCTGTCAGTGAGCCAGTTGGCAACCCATCTTGCGACGTAGGGATTTATACCTAGTTTAGTGAGTTTAGCTATAATTCCAGAATGGGGGATGGTATCAAAAGCCTTGGTGAGGTCAAGATAGGCTGTGTGAACCACCTTACCCTCATCTGTGGCTTTGGTGACTGCCTCAAAGAAGTCAATCAGGTTCAGGAGGCACAATCTGCCTTTCGCAAACCTGAACTGGGTGGGATCCAGAGTTTGGAGGTTACCAATGTCTTTGTTTATGAGTTCCATGATGATACGTTCCATGGCCTTGCAGACCAGGCTCGTCAGGCTAATATGTCGATAGTTCCCGGGATCAGTGGTGGCTCCCCCTTTGTGGGTGGGATAAATGTTGCTGTGCACCATTCAGTGGGCACAAAGCCTGATGCAAGGCTATTATTGAACATGGTGCTTAAGTGGGGAGCCAGTTCATTCAGAAGTTCATGTAAAACGCAGCCTGGGATGTTGTCCGGTCCCATGGATGCTGTATTTTTGGCTTTAGAGAGTGCAGCTTTTACCTGCATAGTTGTGATTACAGGGACTCTGCATTCTTCCTGTATAGATATGGGCCATTTAGGGGTGGGGGGTAAAGTTAGCACTAAACCTATTTGCCAGGATGTTGGCAATATCAGTTGGTTCTGTAATTTTTGTGCCTTTGTGCTGTAACTCAGAGCAGATCTGGGTGTTGCCATTGAGATTCTTGACATAACTATAGAATGCTTTGTGGTTGTCCTTAGAATCAGTGGTGATGTTGTTTTTGTAGCTAGCTTTGGAGGATCTTGTAAGGGATCTCAGCTTCTTACTAAGGCTGACCAGGGAGCTCCTCCACTCATGGGATTTTACTCTCTTTTGCAACAGTTTCTTCCTTCTGTTGTACAGTTTGTTTATGGCAGGGGACCACCAGATTGGCTTCCTTTTTTTGGAGGATAGCGTCTTGGTTCTGTTTGGGATAGCACAATACATGCACTTGTGTAAGTGCTTATAGAGTGCATTTGTGTAGGATTCAGCAGTTGTAACTGTATTGTCTATCTGCATGGATGTCATGAAGTTCACCACTTCTGTCTTAAGAAGCATGAAGTTGGCTTTGGAGAAATTTTTTACTGTGGTTTCCTTAATGGGGGGTGGGGGCGGGATGTGGATATCAAGGGTGATTAGCTTATGGTCGGATTGGACCAACGAGGAGTTGACTTTAGGTGTGGAGCACCAGTCACTCATGTTGGTAATGACTAGGTTTAGGATACTGTTGCCCCTGGTGGGGGTGTGGATAAGTTGATCCAGGGCACTGGAGTTTATGAATTCCAGAAAGTGTTGAGCTAAGGAGCTGGTACACAAGTAGTTTTCCCTAATGTTTTCCAGTACATCAAGAAAAAAGGAGTGGAAATCCTGGGGCATGGTGGGGGATTTGTAGCAAGCTACAATTTGGATTGCAGTTTTGCCTAGAGTTAGTTGCACTTGGATAACCTCAGATGCATTATGCTGAGCAACTAGCCTGGAGGTGTGGATATCCTTAATGAATATGGACGCACCTCCGCCTTTGGTGTTTCGGTACAGGTTACATGGCCAAAAAGTGTGGTACGAGTTATAGCCTGGTAGTGCAGGGGTGCTCTCTGGAGCCTTCAACCAGGTCTCAGTCACTGCACAGATATTGATGTTCTCCATTTTAAGGAGTGCCTTGAGTGAGTGCATTTTGAGATTTAGACTTCTAGTATTGAGTAGCATTACCCTCAGTTTTTGCTTGCCTGTTCCTTTTACGGTGATGAATTTGTTATTTGAACCGTGCCTAAAAAAGGCACTATAGGGGCAGCAAGAGCCTTAGCCAGTATCCAGAATTCCAGGGGCGACAGGTGCAGGCCAACTGTGGCAAAGCATTGTGATCTGTCGGCCATGTCACCCCAAGCAGACAGATACTGGATCCCCTTAGAATGACACCAGAAGCTTAGCCAATTGTTGAAGTCAATCATTTTGTCTTTGTACTGTGGTATAATTTAGGGTGATGGCAGAATGCTACTCTGGGCTAGGGTCATACCTGCCTGGGCTACAAGATCAGAGAGCTCTTCCATGTCTCTTTTCATGTAGTCCAGGGAGATATGTCTCAGGTCATTCACTCCAACATGGACAATGACAGAGTCATATTTGTACTTGTTGAGTGACCTGAGTGGGTTATGTGGTGGATCCTGGCACCCGACAGGCAGCTGACAGTAACCTTCTCCTTGTTTAGCCTGGTGAGTGGGACATCAGTGTGCCTGACTATAGAGTCACCTATGACTAGTGTGTTGGGTACGTTGTTTTGCCTTATTGGCTGTGGTTGAGTGGCACACTGAGTCTGTGGGCTATGTGTCATTTGGGTTGTGTTGGGGGAAGGAGGTTGCTTGCGTTTCTGCTTTGGAGGTCTTTGTTGCTTAGGCAGATTATTATTGAGAGCCTCTGCGAATGTTTTTGTGTTACTATGTGTGGATTTTGGAGGTGTAGATTTAGTGAGACTGTGTGATGAGTGTGGTGTGGTGCAAATGTTTACCTTCTCCTCATGACTGTCAAGTTCAGTCTTGGTTGGAGAGAGCTTGACCTCCAGTTTGGTGTATGTGTATGTGTATGCACCAGGGCATTCATTTTGCTAAACCTAGCAGGGTCAGAGGCCATAGAAAGAGAGTGTTCATTTGTGTATACACCAGCAGTATATGAGGGAGAAAGTGAAAATCATCATATTGTCGTACATGCAGAAACAAGGGATGACCCCAAGTGTTTGAAGAGCAAGTTCAGAGAAATGTGCAGGCATTTGTTTTATACAAGAGATCAGAAACCAGGGGAAAATTTAGCAGCTTATATAACTGACATGATAAACAAAGCCAAAATTTGTCAGTTTGGTGGCTTAAAAGATGAGTTAATAAAGGATAGACATGTGTGTGGTATTAATAATGTTGCTGTGAAAAAGATTTTGCTTTGTGACAGTGATTTAACTTTGAGTAAAGCCATTGAGATTTTCCAACTCCAAGAAGTGACAGAAAAGTACACAAGTATGCTTGCAAGTGACAAGAGCATGGTTTCAGTAGGCTCCAGAGCAGATCTAGATAGCATGAAGCACTTGGCAAACAGAAGCAGGCCTAAACACATGGCAGCCACAACCCCTGCTGGCTCACCATGGAAACCAGGTAGTTTTCCAGCAAGTTAAGACTAGTTCAGTTAAAAGAGCATGTTTCTCAGTACAGTACAAGCGTGAATTGGCAAAACCCAAGTCCAGCTTTATTGTTAACTGTCTCAATTGTGGTGCTAATCATGAGTCTAAAAGACAGAAGTCCTTTGCATTTGGTCAGCAATGTTACACGTGTAAAAAAATGGAACCATTTTCAAAAGTTTTGCAAATCAGGTAAAACCCACACAGTTGTAAAGAAAGGTCACACAAAAAAGCAAGTTGATCAAGTAGAGTTACAGCAGTCTGCTTTGTATGTAGATGGTGTATCAGTAATTGGTGAGAGTGTTGATACAGTGAATTTATTGGCAAAATGTGAAATGTTTTGTACAGTCCAGATCAATGGTAAATCCACAGAGCTTAAAGCAGACACTGGTTCAAAGTGTAATGTTATATCAGCAGACACATTTGCTAGAGTAAAAACTAATGAACAACTCAATGTGGCCAGTAGTGTGAAACTTGTTGCTTATGGAGGTGAAGAAATTCAAACCAAAGACTCAGTGATGCTTTCATGTTATTTGGCCAAGAACTGTTACAGCTTGTTATTCTATGTAGTTCAAAGATCAGTATAGTCTTTATTGGGTCTCAAAGACAGTTTGAGAATGAATCTGTTTTCTTTTACCAAAGAAGTTAATCACACAAATGCATATCCTAGTTCCAATTTTCTGAAGCCATTTTCTCAGAGTATGCTGATGTTTTCAATGACAAGTTGGGCAAACTTCCAGTTGTGTATTCCATGAAGTTAGATCCAGAGGTCACTCCAGTAGTCAGACCAGCAAGAAGAGTACCGATAGCTATGCAGGATAAAGTTAAGGCTCGGCTGGATAAAATGGTACAGCAAGGTGTAATTTGCCCAGAAGCAGAACCAACTGAATGGGAAGGCTCAGACAAAATCAGAATATGTATTGCCCCAAGAGATTTGAACAAGACATTGAAGAGATCACATCATCCAATGTGTACAGGCAAATAGGTCACAGCTCTAATACCAAATGCCACTGTTTTTTTCTGTCTTGGATGCAAAAAGTTCATTTTGGCAAGTGATGCTTGATCACAAATCTTCAATACTTAACCACTTTTGGTACCCCATTTGGCAGATGCAGATTCCTTAGGATGCCATTTGGAATACATTCTAAGTGAAGTCTTCCAGCATGCAATGGAGCAAACTTTTTTTGGGTTATCCTTGTGTTACAATAGTAGATGATTTATTGGTTGGAGGCAGTGGTGAAGCAGAGCATGACAGAAACCTAAAGATAGTTCTAGTCAGAGCTCATGAAGTAAATTTAAAGCTTAGCCCTCTAAAGTGCAAATTCAGATTGCCAGACATTACATATGTAGGTCATTTATTTACCAGTACTGGCTTGAGACCAGACCCAACCAAGCAAGCAGCTATTCTTGAGATGCCAGCACCAGATAATGTTCAAGCTCTACAATGTTTTCATGGCATGGTCAACTATTTAGACAATTTATACCAGCCTTCAGTGAGTTGGCAGAGCCTTTGAGAGAGCTGACGTGCAAAACTGCTACATGGTCATGGTTAGAAAGGCACCAGAAGGCATTTGAAGTCCTTAAGCAGAAAATTGCCACCCCACCTACATTAAGATACTATAGTGTGAATAAACTACTCACTCTTTCCTGTGATGCTTCAAAATTTGGTCTTGGTACAGTTATTCTTTAAGAGGGAAGACCAGTAGCTTATGCATCTAAAACATTTACCCAAACTGAAATGTAATATGCTCAAATTGAGAAAGAACTTTTGGCAATAGTATTTGCATGTTCCAAGTTTCATGATTATATCTGTAGTCGAGCTATTCAGACTGAAACTGACCACCAACCTGTAGTTACTATTCTAAAGAAGCCTATGCATTCAGCTCTAGCAAGATTGGAAAGAATGATGCTCAAATTGCAAATGTAAAACTTCAAAATAGTCTATACAAAAGGCAAATTACTCAATCTGGCTGATACCTTATCCAGATTGCCCAGAAATATGATGGAACAGCTTGACACAGAGAATGTTGACTTTGACGTGATGGCAGTACATAATTTTTGTACCACTAAGCTTGATGAGTTGAGAGATCACACAAAAACTGAGCCAATTTTACAAAAACTCTATCACTACATTAATGTTGGGCGGTCATCAATGCAATCTAGTATACCACCTGAAGTGCAAACCTATTTTCCTTACAGAGATGAAATGTTTATGTTAGATGGCATTATTTTCAAAGGTCCTAAAATTGTTGCTCTTACTTTCTTACAACAAGAATATATCCTAATTTTGCATTGTGGTCACCCAAGTTCCACATCCACTAAGAAAAGAGTGAGAGAACTAGTATTGTGGCCTTCATTACTGAAAGACATTGATAAAGTACTTTCTTCTTGTTCAGTATGCAATAGTACTAGATGGCATTTGCAAAGAGAACCACTTCAGCTAAGTCAAGTTCTTGAACTGCCTTGGTCAACAGTAGCCACTGATACCTTCGAGTGGGACAATCAACACTACTTAGTATTGGTAGACTCTTATTCAAATTGTTTTGAGATTGACTTGCTACTAACCTAACATACACTACTGTTATTACTAAGTTGAAACATAATTTCTCAATCCATGGTAGTCCACACAAAGTTATTTCTGACAATGGTACTCAATTTACTAGTCAGTTGTTTCAGAAATTTGCAACAGAGTAGGACTTTATACATGTTACTAGCAGTCCTGAATATCTGCAGTCAAATGGGCTAGCTGAACGTGCAGTGCAGAGTGCAAAGCAATTACTTGAAAGGTAAAAGCGTGACAATACCAATGTCTTTTTGAATTTACTCAGTCTCAGAAACATACCCCTTGATAATATACTTGGCTCACCTGTTCAAAGACTTCTATCCAGGCAAACCAGAATGATGTTACCTATTAGTTTCAGTTTATTGAGGCCTACAGTTAAGAAAAACAGAACCATCAAGGCTCAATTATTCAAGAAGTATTCTATCCAGAAGTCCAGTTATGACAAATTGAGCAGATTTCTTTGTCCATTGAGGAAAGGAGAGACAGTGAGGATACAAACAGTAAAAGGTTTCAACCAGTTTGGTCAAGTTACAGGCATATGTACTGAGCCGGGATCCTACCTTGTAGGAACTGAGGGTGTGGAGTACAGGAGAAATCACAGGCATCTTCTTCCTGTATAAGAATCAGCATTGCAGTATTGATCGTGTGATACAGATGCTAGATCTCAGAGCGAACCAGACAATGTTCCCATCCCAGAGTGTGTTTCAACCTCTACTTCCATTCCTGAGGATGTTCCAAATACTTCCAAGGTCGAGCATTCTGTAGAGACAGCTCCAGTTGCTAAACCTGATTCCTAGTTTTATGTCACATGAATTTCCAGGCCCAGTGTGAAATACGCAGCAACATGAACATAACTGTATATATGTACCTAGTCTTGTATAATTGCATAGTATCATAGGAAGTTACTAGGCTATTGGCCCTGAGGCCCTTACAAGCCTAGCCAAGAATTTAGCCCACATTCCAACAAATCAGCACTCTATGCCACTGTCCAGCAGGGACACAGGTGGAATCCCAAGGGTGTATTTTCTCTTCCCCATCCAGTTCTCCAGGTTGCGCTTAACAAGGTTTAATGAGGTACTCTGCTTTACATGGAGAGGGAGTCTGTTCCACAGCAGGGGGAGTCTCTGGGACACAAATCTGTCCCGCCAACATGTCCTATTGATGTCACAGACCATGTTGAGGGCGCGCGTGTGAGTTATTCAAGTGGAGCTTGACTTGCGGATATGCAGTTTCATCAGGGCGGGGCCGGAGATTGCTTTGTATGCCAGACAGAGGTCACCTCTGGGGACTCTGTAGAAGACTGACTAGAGGGACAGGGTTTTAGCCTATCTGTGTAGGGTAGATGTTTGAGGCCCTGGATTCTCCGGGTGAGGAACCTCTGTGGTCTCTCTAGCTGCTGCATGTGCTTTGTGAGGGACATGCTGAAAGGGGCATTGTGCTCAATAATGGGTCTTATAAGGGAAGAACACAGGTATGTTATGACCACCTTGTGCCTGGATGATTTACTCTTACTAATGTGGTGGGCCATGTAGAATGCTTTCCATACAATGGAAGCAGTATGGTGGTCAAAAGTCAGTTTGCTATCAACCTGGCTGCCCAAGTCCCTCATGATTGATTGTGTGCTTAGTACCTTATTATCAATGTCCTAATTTTTGGAGATGTCACTCTCCCCAAAAGGGATGATGATGCATTTTTTGGCATTCAGTTTGAGGCCATGTTTTTGGCACCAGTCATTTGTTTGGGTGAGACCTTCTTGGAGGATGTCCACATCACTTGGGGAATTGAGGTCAGCACCCAGGTTGCAGTCATCTGCACACTTCATCAGCCATAACCCACTAGATTTGACCTGCACCTCAGAAAAGTATATCCAAAACAGCAGAGGCCCCAAGACTGATCCCTGGGGTACACTGCTTGTTACAGGTCTACTACTTAAGGTGGCTTCCTCTATTTTGACTAGGTGGGTTCTATCAGTGAGCCAGTTTGCTACCCATCTGGTAACATATGGATTGGTGCCTAGTTGAGAGAGAGTTTATCTATTATACCGGAGTAGAGAATAGTATTGAAGGCTTTGGCCAGGCCAAGGTAGGTAGTCTCTACCATCTTCCCCTCATCTATGACCTTGGTGACTGTCTCAGAGAAGTGAACCAAATACCAGGCATGACCTCCTCTTGACGAAGCCAGACTGTGTAGGATAAGTGTCTGGAGGTTGCCAATGTCCTTGTTAATGAGGTCCATGATAATCCGCTCCATGGCCTTGCAGATCAGGCTAGTTAGGCTGATGGGTCTATAATTTCCTGGATCACTGGACGCTTCACCTTTGTGCAAAGGGATGACAATAGTTGTCCTCCACTCAGCTGGGATGGAGCCAGTGGTCAGGCTTTGGTTGAATAGAGTGTCTAATGGTGCTGCAAGTTCCTGCATGAGTTCATGTAGGATGCAGCCTGGGATGCTATCAGGTCCCATGGAGGCTGTATTTTTTGCCTTTGATAGGGCAGTGATGACTTGCTCCCTAGAAATAAGGGGAGGGGGGGCAGGTACTGGGGATGTCCTGTTTTACTGGCACTCACGCAGTTTTTTTTTTTGTTACACTCTGTTCCATTTCCTTCTGGGGGGGGGCCTGCTTCTTGATACTGATTGCCAGTTTATCTGTGCCTTTTTTTTTTTTTTTTTTTTTACCATATACGTAATCTTAGTGGCATTGGTTGTTTCTTTGGTGGATTATTATCCAGAGTTCGTGCTGTGGATTTATTTGGTGCCTTGTTTCTCACCATCTCACTATCATCAGGGTTAATCGACATTTTGTTTGCAACGTTTGTGGATGATGTTCAAATATATATATATATATATATGCAGCATCTTGAGAGACCATTTCAGTTTTTGTTTGCCTTGACTTTAAGATCTGACGTTTTTGTGTTGTTGCTATGGACAGGTACTGCTTTTTTTTTTTATCCATTTGGTTGAATATATATAAAGAAATTCTTTTTTTGGAACCCCCATTTAGTTTATAGGGACACCATCTCACATCAGATGACTAGCCATAACAGCACTGTATGTTTTACTGGCATGACAAATAACTACTTGCAATATCTGCATGTCAAATAGATTCATAACGCTGCATGATATATTTCTCAAAGAGGGAGGATGTAGATCAGTGCATGTGCTGTGTCTTAAGAAGCATATCAAGGACTGAGCATGCACAAATAAATACCAGGCATATGCTGTTGCCAGTGCCATTTTGAGAATGCAGCCTAAGAGTAAGCATGTATGATTGCAGTAGTTAGTTTGTATATGTTACTTAAGTTAGTCAGTAAACTTCTATCATGATGTGTTTGTATATAATAAAGCTGCTTGAACAGAACTCACAAAGACTCTTCTATTGTATCCAAAGTAGAAGAGTGACAGGCCTGATAATAAATATCCCAAAAGGCCTAGATAGTAGAAGTATGTACCTTTTTGCTCAGCCATTCCATAGCCCTACTGTACTTATCAGAAGGAAGCAGTTTAATAGAAGGCAAGACTTTAGGAGGTTTGTCAGAAGAGGCAGACACAATAGAGGGGCATTTGTAGAAAAAATTTAACTCACCAGACAACTTATAAAACCTGTCAGGCTTTTCAGGGGCTGGAGGATGGAAATCAGGAGCCTGAGAAGCTGCTGAAAAGGTATACAACAAGGCAGCCAGAGCCTGAGGAATAGCAAAGGGCTTATGAGGCTTCATCTGGAGGAGTTCATACTACCTTCTCTGGATGTCAGAAACCTGAGAACAATCCCATTTAAAGTATTCCATCATACAAGAGATAGTATCCTCAAAATATAGTTTCTCAAAAAAAGATAGAGACTAATGGAATCTTCATCCTTAGAGCCAAAGTCCAATGGAGAAGGAATCTGAGAGTAGTATGCCAAGGATTCCTCTGAATCCAAGTCCTTATCCAAGGATTCCTGCTCCTTAGGCCTCTTAAGTGAGTAGAAAACCAATGGAGAGCAGAGACAGAAACTCCATGTGGAGACTTCAAGGCCACGAGTGCATTAAAAATCCTGGGTAAAATCTTGACATTCACATTGGGGATCCTTAGGATCAGGAGAGATAAGCTTTATTTTCTGCTTTTTCTTTAAAGGGACATCAGCCCTAAAGACCTTAGGAGGTTTGGACTCTTGCCGGCACTTATAGTGGGAATCTTCTCCTGAACAAGAATCTTCAGAACACCTCTCTGTCCCTCTGAAATGATTAGCCGAGGTTCCCCCTCAACATCTATAATGGATGTTGAAGAGCCTCTGAGGACGTGTGAGAAGTCAGATGCATGCTGGCCTCTAACACAGTTATGGCAGTGGAATCTGATGGAATAACTGGATGATCCCCTGGGCTTCCACCAATTTCGAGAGAGACATCCAGGGGAGAAGGTACAGCAGCCAAATCTGACCTGTTTTGTTCTTGGCAAATGGCTGACCTTTAGGATGAGAGGATTCCACCATAGCACCCTGCACCAAAAACGTCAGACATTGGTTCTCAATGTAGATAGACAAGGAGGAAGATGACTATGTAGGGTCTTAAGGATAAATGCTTGACAAATTACGCACTAAATATGGACATGAAAAGCACACAAACAAAAAAGACACTGCTTGTGATGGTCCTTATGGGGAATCTGTCTCTCACACTGACATTTTCCCTTTCTGAATGACATGTAAACTTACATACCAATTAAAAGAAAGAAGACACAAAAAACAACAGGGCACTTATCTGATAATGGCTTGGTAACCAACATAGACAAAGGAACATGCAGACCGACAATTGAAGATTGTGTTCAGACTGGCAGCAAAGACGTTCTGAGGTCTGTATGTCCGTACATTACCTTTTTGCCCTACACCATGAGCAAATAGCATACATGTGACATACAACATCTTTGAAAACCTAACGCTTTGGTATACTGGCCAGATGTTTGGCTACCCTTGATAGGGGATCCCTTTAGTGAAGACTACTGCAACAGTGATATGGAAGGACATCACTATTTACTCTAAATCATATGTGTCCCTTTGTCTGGCCAATGTTGTACAGAAGCTACCACAAAATGACCCAAAGAAACGCTGTGCATCTGTGGAGATATAATGTTTTGTGGTTCTGTGATATCAGATGCCTCACTAAAATCTAAGCAGGCCATGTCTACAGCTTCTTCAAGATTTACTGAATGTATTACCCAAGGAAGAACTATTCCATTTGTTCAGCAGATAATATGTGAATCATTCTTAGTTCGATTCAGTGCCGATATGGCTTCTAGATATGTTAAATACACTCCTTTCATAGTTATTGCCCAAAATCCAAAACAGATTCACAATTTTGATCTTCTGTCTTTTTTCCACTATTGTGTAGGGTGACATATTCTGCCTTCTTTGGTTCTTCAAGAACAATTCCCTCCCCATACCAGCACCACACTGGGGCATGCTGGGGCACATACGTCAGTTGCGACATACTGTGCCCTGGTGAGTGCCACAGTAAAAATGCATTTTATTTTTGATTATAGTAGTAGCACATATGTATTCAACCCATGTTCTATTACTGTACAGTCAAAGCACATGCATTTGGTTGCCCTTAGCAACCAGTTGCACTGCTTTCCGAGTCGGCAACCTCTAGTCACTATTAATGTGATGTGGATAGAACTGTGCAGTCTAAATGGTTTTAATTGGTTGACCTGAGAAACCGATTGCAGTGCTTTCCTGGTTGCCTCTAATCAAGTGCCATATTATTATAGGGCCCTGGGTCATCAAAGACCATTTTTCATTTGCAGGAGCATGCTTTTTATATTAAATTATGGCAGAATATATGTGCTTTTTTTAATTCATTTTTACCATGACATTCAGAGGCAGTGGCTCCTTACCTCTCTCTCTCTCTCTTGACTTCTTTGTCCAAAAGTTGTAAACATAGCCAAAAATAATGAGGGGAAAAATCAAGGTTAGTTTTTAAATATTACTCTCATCCACTTAAAAAGTTAATAGAACAATACATTTTGTGTCAGCATATATTTTCTGAATAATAACTATGAAATTATAATGTCTGGCATTATTGACCTGTCTGTAATCCACAGTGATTTACCAGGAAAAAACAATCAAAGCTTTTGGACAAAAACATGGTGCAAAACCAGAAAAGTTCCGCAAATTCAGGGTGAGTTGAGAGATACAGCTCCCTTCTTACATCTCAACTTCTTTGCTCAAGAATTCTGGACATAGTCAAAATAATGGGGGTTAAAGAAACAAAATGAGGGATTTTATTAATATTACTCAAATTCATGTGAAAAGTTAAAAAAAAAACAGTTTTTTCTGTCAATGTACTTTTTCTGAATAATAAGCATGGCATTCTAATATCTGGCATTGTTGACTTATCAGTGGTCCTCAATGATTTGACAGAAAATCAGACCAGGACAAAAATATGAGAGAAAATAATGTACTTTCTGCACAACCTGGATCAGCTGATAGGCATGAGGTATGCTCCCCTGTGGCAGTAGTACTTTCAGCCCCTTGCAACAACATATATTTCTGTTGCTATAGTTTACAACTTTAGTTGATCACAGATTATTTGTTTCAGGGGGAAAGGAAGCATGACACTCAAATGTACCTTATTGAGAGGGCTGATCCTCATTCTGAATGTTTAAAATTCCACGTTCCACAATTAAGACATCTGTCACTCTTTGCATTGGTGTTTTTTTTTATTTTTAATGAATACCATAGCACATAATACTGAATCATATTACCTCATCAAAATAACATTTTAATAAGTATGAAGAACCTATTGTTAACCATCACGTGAACGTCCTAGTTGAATATGTTAGTTATTTTCTTATGTTCCACATTTTGTCCATTTGCTTTATGATATTGGAGTGGTGTCATTCCATATTCTGGAACTGGAAGTTTGAAAGTTAAGGGACCCATTCAGTGCAAGAAATCAAATTGCAGTCTGAGGCTTGGTGAGGTGGAGTATTGGTGGAGACAGAGCTTAGTGTCTGAAAAGCTCCAAGTTGAAGTTCATTGCTATGATTTGATGTTCTTTCATGTCTGTCAGTAAACCAGGTAGGTCTTTGGATAGTGGTAACAATAGACATTGCCCACACAATATACTTTTATTAATTTATTTTTTTAAAGTGCGATGCCCTATTCACTCAAGATGAAATAAATTACTGTGCATTTATATTCTCTTATCAGTGAAACATCAGGAGTATAGAGAATGTAGCTAGCACTTTTTGGTGGTCGGTGATGTATGAAAGCAAATGACAGTTGCATGATCCCTTGGAGGCCATTATACCTATGTGATTCCTTCACAGTGAGAGGTACTATATAATCTCAAAAGGAGTGCATTCCACTGGGTCATTATGCATGTGTTTTGTACCCAAATATATTATTAGAATCCCCTTCATTTTTTGACTGTGAGCTGCTATCGGCAAACTGATACATGACCTCTTTTATACAAAAGCTCATGAATCCAGCTTTTCAAAAGTTGTTTATTGTCACAGTCTAGTACTAGGGTTGGCTTCCTCCTGAAGGTTACTTGACCTCAAAAGAAAAGGACAGGAAAAAATAATCTCCAGAATATATGCATACTAAGTTCTTATTATATGAAAAGTAAAATTATTTATATTTCATCAGAAAAAAGTATATTATTCAGTTAACATACCATGGGTACAGTCCAATGCTTTTACGTGGCTAAAGATGTGAGGTCAGAATAAGAAGTGTGCTAGAGGCTGTAAGGCGTGAATTGTAGGCTTGTGTGTGTTTTGTAACCAAAAACCCTGCTGTTCATGGCTGAAAGTTCTGTAATGAAATCCCAAAGTGTGACAGAGGCCCAGCCTTTCAAAGACAGGACCATGCATCTTTATTTCATGTGACTTTACTAACACTTTTTTTTATAATATTGATTTTTATTCTGGGTTCTATAATAAAATTCTGCTCAATATGCTGAATACCTTAATTACATATAGTACTTCTTTATTGAGTTGTCTTCATATCACATATACAAATCCTACTTATTTCTTCTAAATACAGGAGCTTTTTTTGTCATTGGATTTATGGTATGTCTTCCCAGTTTAGACTCATGTGCAGTGAATCACATTACACAAAAATAAAGATGTGTATATGTCTTTACTGGTGGAATGGCTAAATTAATTTTTTATCTAGTGGTTGTGATATATTATTCATTGCTATAATACACTGTACAGTTACAGAGGAATGTTCTTGTACTACTAGGTACCACCAGTAGTCTTATCTAGCCATTTATATGCTCAAGATTTGTCATTCAGGTCACAAATGAACACATTTAGGATGTTTCAGTTTAATATTGCTGGCATGTTCTCATGAAACTTGAACCAAACATAATATTTTCTAGAGAAAAGTAACATTTTCTGTCATTTTTATACGTTACAGAAAATAATTATATTTTACATGTTCTGAGAGGCCTGCCTATATTTGAGATTCTCTTGGTTAATTTCATAAAAGCTATTGGATTGCACAAAACAAAATGTAAGTATGATTATCAAGGGACATCTTGTGGAATATTTCCTAAGAACATCTTAATAGTAGTATGGAGAATTTCATTTAAAGTTGAGGGGAGTTTTGGTCAGAATGGTCTTTGTAAACTGAGAAAGTGAAAGTTTTACAAAACAGTCTGCAGAA
Source organism: Protopterus annectens (assembly GCF_019279795.1). Lineage (NCBI taxonomy): Eukaryota > Metazoa > Chordata > Ceratodontiformes > Protopteridae > Protopterus > Protopterus annectens. The sequence continues at coordinate 55,866,694 of NC_056739.1, read as the reverse complement.
AAATGTATAGCTTTCATTTGTCTTCAGAGTAAAATAAACAAAAGCTATCAAAACCATAAATCTGTTTTGTTGGAGTGATTTCAGTAGGATGCTGAAGAGGATCTTGATTATAAAGAATACTGTTGGCAAGTGAGAATGAATGCATGTGTTCTCAACTGGTATTAATGACAAAGAAAATTTTAAAAAAGTATTGAAGCAAGGGGTTAAGGCACTGATTTTGTTGATCATGTGACTTTCATATGTTATTTAAGTGGTTTTTAAAATGTTTGTAACTTGGTCTGATGAAGTTTGTCATAAACGAAAGTGCTTACCAGTTACTTTTTTTTTTGTATTAGATTAAACAGTGCATTATTTTTGAAGTTGTTTTTCAAGCCATTTTGTATTTATTTTGGTTTATTGTTTATGGCTATATTTTGAGTTTTTTATTCAACATTTGGTATTCTTTATGGCTTATTCTGCAATGGAGTCCTCCTCCCAACCCAGTTCTAGTTTCCTGGTTATTCCATCGGGATTCACATTGCATGATACCCCCAATGACTCCTTACGGGATAATGGTCATGGTTCTGTGGAAAAAGTATCTGCTAATGGACTGAAGAGCATGAGTCCCAAAGGTGTTTCTATAAGTGGAATTCTACTGGGAGCTATTCCAAAGAACAATGGAGGCACTGATGCTGTTATAAAGTTAAATGCAGCACAAACAGACTATGGAGCTACTGATGCATTCTTAGAAGGAGTTTTACAAAGTCCAGTCAATCCCTTTCTTTCCTACAGCCAAGCCTCTAGGGTTCTTCAGTTAGAGCCTGGCATTAATTTAGCTGCAGCGTTTAATGCTTTAAAGAGCAATATTTATTTATTTATTTATTTTATTTTATTTTATTTTACATTTGTTAACCGGGCTGGTCTAGCTGGATACATATCCGTTTTCAGTAGAGGCCCGAGGAGAAAAGCTCCAATACACAATGGAAGTACATATTTAAATTACAAGATTCAAAGTATTGTTACAAAAAGAGAATATAGCTTACATATGCAGGAATGAAAATTTACATAGATGTTATATAAGACAAGAGGACAGACAGGAAGTTATACACAAAACATTGATTTCGTTAATGATACTGGAAAATAGACTGAAATCAGAGATTTTCCTTATTACAAAAGAGATTTTAGAGATCTGCAATTATGGGCTGGGATATGGGACTAGAAGTTATGAGATATGTAGTTAGTCAGGTTCTCGACATGGGCATGTCCATTGTGTGGAGAGATATTCTTTAAGGTTAGATTTGAGTCTAAGGTTGTTTGGCAGGGAGTTCCACTGCTTACCAATGGAATTGCATCCCACCTGAGTTTTTGCTTTAGTGGTTGGGATCTGGATGCTGTTTGATGAGAGGAGACTGAGTTTAGTATATGGAGTCAGATTTTTGCACAGAGAGGGAGTTCTATCAGGATGGTTGATTATTTTATAAGCTTTTGGCTAAGTTTGAGGAGATTTGGCAGTTCAAGCATAGAGGAGGAGAGAGGGAGTGCGGGCAATAGTTAATTTGGTAGTGGGTGGGAGTTAGGTTTTTTTAATTCTGTACATAGATCCTAGTTTTTGTTAACAGACTTTACTGTTTGGGTAATGTGTAGCTTGTTGCCTACCAGTCGATTGTTGTTGATTGAGTCAACAACATTGGACAAGAGATTATTTGAGGTCAGATTGAAGAAGAAAAAGTTGGATGCATCTTCTTTCCATTTTTTTTTTCTATCGGGGACAGAATGGCTATTGGTCTATAATTTTTCATCTCAGTTATAGTTCTATTTATTAGGATTGATATGGGGAGTTTTTAGGAGCGTACATAGGAGGAAGAGAGACTGGCTTAAATTTGAGGGGTAGGGTGTCAAGATGCAGTTTAGCAGGTCCCAGGCTTGGTCGAAGTTTGATTTGATTATTGCTCCAGGTTTTTTGAGATCATAGGAGGTTGTACTTGGTTTTAAGGATGTTCAGTTTAAACATAATAGCTATTCCTCCACCTTTTTTTTTGAAGGTTGTGAATTTTGTTGTTAATGCTTCTTAGGTTCAGGTGTTCGGGTTAAATTATACCTGGGTTTGGGTGAATATGTCCTGGTAGATTCCTTGATTTATTTGTTGTGGGGAAGGGGGAGGGGGGGAGCTATAAGTAGGGACACTGGGGGGGGGGGGTAGGGGGGGGGGGGGAGGGGAGGGAGGGGGGTGGGAGAGGAGAGGCCCAGCGAGCGCGCGGCGAGACCGCGCCAGGAGATTTTGCAGGGTCTTAAAGGTAACAATATTTATAATGATACAATTTTCCAGGCTTTTGTATTATTAAAGTCTTCAAGTTAGGTGTCAGGTTCTTAACAAGGACAATATAGTTCTCTGAATATGAGTTTTAAGAAGAGTTGAGGCTGCAGGTTTAGTTTCGTTTGTGGCTACCTATGAGATGAGAGAGAGAGAGGAGATATGAGTATTAAGTTAATAATAAATTAATTAGTAGGGCTAAGACAGCTATCCTCTGTTTGTACACACACAAATGTCTTCTTCTTATCCATAAAAGTATGCATTTTAAAAAAACATTCAATTTACTTATGAAATGGCCTAATGACTTCAGCTTAGTTAAATACACAGGAGAATACTGTGTAAATAGTTTCAAATGAGATTAGATCTAGTAGCCATCAGGAATGCATTAAAACACTTTTTAAATACTATGGAAGGTTCTGATACGTCATCATATAGATTTAAATACACAGTCAGTTGCTAAATTTTAACTTTAAATGACTTAAACACATTCTTATACATAAAATAGCATTCAGTTACTTTAAATGACAAATATGATAAAGATAAAAAAGCTGCAGTGGGATATTTTGTTTTCTGATGCATGTTTAGCAGTCAAAATGGCCCTGAGGGGGCTCAGAGTCACAAAAATGCCTTCAGGACATGACTTTTCTCAGGATTTTTTGTCTGTGTGAAAGGCAGTAAATGAAGTCACGGGAGACTGCATTATGTTCAACTGCTACAGGAACAGGCAAACCAAAAGCTGAAACCCTTGAATGAGTCTGTGAGGGTTTCATATAATGCTTTAAAAGAAATGGCGTCTAAGGAGAACTTTGATATGCGGATGGACTGAATGGTCAATAATGTTGAAAAAGAAGGTGATGGTTTGGCCAGAAGAAAACACAAAAAGTTTCAAAGGGATTTAAAAGATTTTGAAGAAGGTTCTAACTTTTGTTTTCCATCAGCAGACGTAGCAGGTGCTACGGAAGGGACTAGTGTTTTTCCAGGTTATGGATGTTCTGTAGATAATCATATTGCAAACCAGAGAGCTCCTAAAAGAATGGGCAAAGTCAAAGACTCTGAAGTAGCTGGCTCAATGGCAGCAGAGCAATGTAAGCAAGCAGAGCCTAATGGTGCGACTATTCAATAGCAATCGGCAGTTAATATTTTGCAATAGGTGCTGAGGGATTTTCAACAGGTCGACCTGTATCAAAATGGGGGTACAGGAAAGAAAACATGGTCTCAAGTGGTTGTGCATGGACAAAAGAAACAGGAATGGAATCAAAGAAGAAGAGGCAGTTTCCGTTTCAGAGGAAGGGGAGGTAGAAATCATTATGAAAGGAGTTATAGAATATGGAACAATCAAAACAAAAGCAACAAAAACTGGAGATGAATAATTATGAAAAAGGTATTGGTGCTAATAACAATAATTTTAAAATAGATAATTTATCCAATTTGAAGCTGATCATGGATTAATTGAGCATTTTAAGTATTTGTGCCCTCAGCTAGGGCTGATCTTATCTGTACTATTAATTCTTTAAGAGAATATGTAAGAAAGTTAAATTTTAAAATGCTTCTTTAATGATTGTTCTTTCCAACAATGTGATGTTAATATTAATTGTTTTACTAAGAGAAGCATATTTAATCCACCTTTAAGGCCAGAGTTGCAGGCCTTTTTAGTCACCTGTAAGAATGAAGTTTGAGATTTATTGTGTAAAAAAATAATGCTTTTTACAATATTACTGATGGTGAAAGAGCAGCTTTAAAGGAATTGAAATGTAATAGAAATTTGTATATTACCAAAGCTGACAAAGGCAATGCCATGGTAGTCATGGATTTCAGTTTTTACTGCCATAGTTTAAGTAATATGTTATGTGACACAAAGTTTTAGAAGGTTGTAAATTGGAATGAGATAAATAAAGCCTCTCCACTTATAGATTCACTAATAGAGGAGTGTTTTTTAGATTAATGGATTGGGCAAGATTTAGTGGATTTTTTTTGTATTACTAATCCTAGGTTAGGAAGATTTTTTGGTTTGCCTAAAATCCACAAAAAATTGGATAAACCAGTTTTTAGACCTATAGTGGCGAGCAGTGGCAGTAAAATGGAATCTATTGCTATTTATGTAGACAAAGCTGTTGCAAAAAATGGTGTTGAAAATTATTTATGTAAAATATTCATTTGATTTTTGTAAATTCTTCAAAGTTATAAAGGTGGAGCATGATGTGTGGATGTTAACTGCTGATGTGGTATCTTTATATACTGCAATTCCAAATGTGGTTGCTTTGGAGACTGTGAATAGAATGCTTTGTATTTCTGGATGTTACAGTAATGTTGAAATTGATTTGATTACAAGTATTTTAGATATTGTTCTTTCTTATAATTTTTCTCCTTTGATAATGTGCTTTACAAACAAATTAATACAGTAGCAATGGGGCCCCAAGCTATGCTAATGTTTTTTATGATGGGATGGGAGGATGAATTTATTATCAGGACCGAATATTACAGCAATGTTATTGTTTACAGAAGATTTATTGATGATTTATTTTTTGTTTTCAAAGGAACTGAGGTTATGCTTTTTGATTTTATGGATTACTTGAATTCAGTGTCTGACATTTTAAAATTTACATTTAATTTTGATAGGAATTCCATCAGATTTCTTGATTTAAATGTGTATAGGGTGAATGATAGATTAAGCACTAAAATTTATAAAAAGCCAATACAAAGCAATAGTTATTTGCATTACAATAGTATGCATGATGTTAGACTGAAAAATAATATCATAAGTTGCCAGTTCGATCGGGCAAGTAGGTTGACAGATGATGTAGAGTTATTTAAAAATTAATGTATGGTTTTGAAGGACAGTTTTATAAATAGGGGATATCCAATTAATGAAGTGGATAAGGCAGTGAGCAAAGTCATTATGGAAAGAGATAGTGAGCATAGTTATACTATGATCAATAATGAGTATAAGGACTATTCTCTTGCATGCATGTTAAATAATTCAGTGGATTATAAAGGCATCAGATGGACAGTTAATAATAACTGGAATTTTTTTATTAATTTCCAAGATATCCATAAAGTCATAGGGAAGTTGCCTGTTTTTATAACTAAGAGGGGGAAAGAATTAAAGGAATATTTTTATAGGAGCATGAGTAACTTTAGTGATGATGTTCCTAAGGGATGTTTAGATGTGAGAATTGTAATTATTGCATGCATGTCAAAGTAGGCTCTGTGGTCACAGCTGAATCGAGGAATTACGCATTCTTTTTAAATGGTCATTTTAATTGTAAATCACATTATGCAATTTATTTAGGTTTATGTGGACTTTGTCTGGCTTTTTATATTGGGAGAACTAAGAGGGCATTGCATTCTAGGATTTATGAGCATTTAAGAGCTATAGATAGGAAAGACAGTAATAATGCTCTGGCAAAGTATTTTAATTTGTGTCATGGACAAGAAAGTAGAATTAATAAATTTTCTTTAACAGTGATAGAGCAAGTTGCCAATTATGAAGATAGGTGGGATGCTGAAGAGGATCTTGATTATAAAGAATACTGTTGGCAAGTGAGAATGAATGCATGTGTTCTCCCTGGTATTAATCACAAAGAAAATTTTAAAATAGTATTGAGAAGGGAGGGGTTAAGGAAGTGGCAGCTGGTGACTTCAAATCAAAGGGGGGCTGCAGGAGTCAGCTGAATGGGTGGGGCCAATGGGAAGGGGTGTGGTCAACCAGAAAGGGGCAGGGCTATGCTGAAAACCACAACAACTGGAACTTTAATTAACTACGGCTGCCCTGGGTGCCAAACCGTCATTACAAGAGTCCAATCAAGACAAAATGAAGTGTAGAAGAAAAAATATTTCAGTGCATTGGCTACACGACAGCTTACGTAATATTTAGATGGAAACAAAAAGGCTGTGAGGCATGAAAAAATAAATTATTTTTAAAACAGTTACTGGAATGTCAAAATCACGTATAAAAAAACAAGCAGCACTCAATTTAGGCAGTGATTTTGTTGATCATGTGACTTTCATGTGTTATTTAAGTGTTTTTTTAAATGTTTGTAACTTGATCTGATGAAGTTTGTCAAACAAAAGCACTTACCAGTTACTTTTTTTTTGTATTAGATTAAACAGTGTATTATTTTTGAAGTCGTTTTTCAAGCCATTTTGTATTTATTTTGGTTTATTGTTTGCAGCTATATTTTGAGTTTTTTATTCAATATTTTAAATAAAAGTCAAGATGGATCTGCTCCTTTGTCTTCTTCAATGGTAGAAGCCCAGTCCAGTGATATTTTATAAATAATTATGCCATTAGCATTTTCTGAAAGTGTCACGAATAAAGGTTCAATCATTTTGGATATATAGGCTTTTAAATTAAAGTGCAAAAATAACCCAAAAAACAAAGTACTCTAGGGGTAGTCCTTCTAAAACTGCTCAGCAGTTAATGGGTTAAATATGCCATTAGTAGCTGCTGTTGTATTCATTGGTGAGGGGATTGAATGTTTAACAGCTTTGGAGAAGATAACCTGTTTTGTGCAAATATCAGAAGAATCGTGTAAAAATTCATGTCAAGCTCAAACTGGGTGCTCTGATGAAGTTCTACACAAGAAAGAACAAGAAAAGTGTTTAGCTCATGTGCCACCCAGGTGACTATTTGTATGTGGATTACAATAAACTATTGACTTAAGTAACTTATTCCAGACAGTTATTCCATCGTTGTCCACCGGATGGTTTGAGTTTCATTAGCTTTTCCAGTGTACCTCATGTTAATTTGGATTGCTGTTGCATTTATTACTACAGTGGTATCTTTGTGCACATTTTCAATTTTCTGTTTCCCATGAATCATCTGGGGTTGTTCAAATATTGTCTGAATTGGTGATAATCTAAAACACAATATCTGTTAGCCTATTTTGCTCCTATTCTATACATCAGTTGCCTTTCTTATGGCTTCCTGGTGGCTTCTCTCTTTTGCTGTTCATTTTGCATCATACATCCCACTAATACTTATACCTGGAGATATTTTCTGAATGGCATATATAATCTACAATAACTTTTTCACTGTTCTTGTTTATCGACAGTGTTGTATATAGTTTATGGAACTTTCTGAGTGCTTAGGTTATCGATATAGTCACATCTAGTTTTGACATTATTACAGTCCTCTGTGTTAGTGAAAGTGATTTGATTGCATTTAGAGGAATCTACGTTGGTCATAATTTCCACCTTCAGCTGATAAAACAAACCATTTGAGGAAGCTTTAAAATTTTTTTTCCATGGGGACCAAAACTGTACACCAACTCTCAGATTGCTCAACTTCAGGCAAAAGTGAAAATACCACAGCTTTGTAATCTGGCTCATTACTGCAGTTTCCACTGACAGCGACTAGGACCTGAAACCAATGCCTGATAAATACAGCTGACAACCTTAAATCTTGCCCAGTTTTGAATTTGACTAAGGGTAGCTAAACTTATGGAGATTACAACCTCATGTAAATTATAGCATTAGAAGGTAACAAACCAATGCTGCTGACATCTAGTGTTTCAGTATGTTTACACAACAAGGTAAGCAATATTTAATGCTTCAACCATATATGCAGCCAGGTTTTTTACATCTAACCTTTTGCCTTTAGTCCTTTTGCATTCAGTCTTTTGGCATTGGGGATTATATAGTGCTTTCTTGGTACTCCTATGCATTGAATAAAAAGTCCATTAGTTAACCTGTCTCCAGTTATGTTCACTTTATACTGTGCATATTGACTGTAATTTGTATAACAATATTATATGTGTATATTATATACAAAAGATGTACCACTTTTCTTTCAATAGCTAGTAAAGGTCTCATGTCTGTTGTATACGGCCATTTAATTGAGAACACAAAAGAAATGCAGGGAGTTCCAAACCAGCTGCAGACACATCTATGGATACACAAATTCTTTGTTTTATGACAGCTAATAGAAAAAAAAAACGCACGGGTATAAAGCCTCAGTCATGATCTTTACTGACTTCTGAATTGCCTTTAACAAAGCAGATAGAAAATCATTATGGAATCTGCAGTGAAAGACTACATATTACTTCAATCAGCATCATATGGAACATTTGTCGTGACACTCAGAATGAACTCAAAATGTAGGGTCTATATTACCATATCGAATGGTAATAATGCCGAATGCTCATATGAGCAAAAATGCACGAGAACAAACTTGTGTTCTTTGGGTCACGGTACAGTGAGGATTGGAATATTTGCCCTTTCCTCACCGTAGTGAGACCTTGAAGTTGGAATATATATTTAGTGGGGGGTACAGCCCCCCACAATAGCAAGTTTGTTCTCGTGCATTTTCGCTCATATGAGCGTTCGGCATTATTACCATTCGATATGGTAATATAGATCCAAAAATGTATTCCCAACTATCTGAGCCACACAGTCAAGATAGGGGTATGCCATGATTTTAGTACTTGCACCTCTCTTCCATACAGTTGTATATTAGATTATCGACATTGACACGAATGGCTACCTAAACAACCTAGCCTATGATGCGGATATCATGCTACTTGTAGCAATGCATAAGCTAAACAAATGTTAATTCCTTGTGGGGAAAAAAGCATGGAATTATTTGGGTTAATAATAAGCCGGTCCAAAACAATCATAATGGCTACTGTCATGCACAAACTTCAATTGGTGTTAAACAAAGAACCAATAGAACAAATGAAGCTTTTGTGCAGCTTGGCTTTTGTGTACTTTCCAACAACAAGAGACATGAACAAACTGACATCTCATATCCCACAGGAACAGCCTCCACAACATTTAACATAAAATGCCTATGAAAATCAAAAACATAGCTCCAGCTAAACATTAAAATATACCAATCTGCCATAAAATCAGTTCTGCTTTATAGAACACAGACGTGTAGTCTTCTGAAATGAGCATACAAAAACGAGAATCTTTTCAAATGTGTTGCCTCACCTCATTTCTTAACATCAATATAAAAAATACCAAAATGGTGAAATACAAATTATGTCCTGTCAGCTTACTACAGAACCAGACCTAAAAAGCTGCAGGTTGGAAAGATTTGGATATATAAATCTTCAGAAACCCAGTCACTTACCAGTAAGCTACTTCACATTTACAAAACTTGAAAAATGGAAAATTCCAGACACAGCACTAAAGAAAACTTGTATTAGCTAGGTTAAGGAAGATGAAAGAATTTATGTTTCTGACACTGGACAACAACCAATGCAGTGGGCATTGTCATAAATAAAGCCTCTATAAAGCAGCTGTTCATAGTGCTATCCTTTTGGTGGCTACAGTGAAGAAGCCCATGCCTTATTGGTCCTTTTGGTAGTTACAGTGAAGAAGCTCATGCCTTATTGATCCTTTTGATGGCTACAATGAATAAACCCATGCCTTACTGATCCTTTTGATGGCAACAGTGAAGAAGCTCATTCCTTATTGATCCTTTTGGTGGCTACAATGAAAAAGTCCATGCCTTATTGATCCTTTTGGTGGCTACAGTGAAGAAGCCCATGCCTTATTGATCCTTTTGGTGGCTACAGTGAAGAAGCCCATGCCTTATTGATCCTTTTGGTGGCTACAGTGAAGAAGCCCATGCCTTATTGATCCTTTTGGTGGCTACAGTGAAAAATCCCATGTCTTATTGATCCACTGTGGTGGCAGGACATGTAGCTTACATCCTTCTAAGTTGGGAACTGCTGATTGAGGGCTCAGTGTCTGTTATTCTAAAAGTGTATTAGTTCTGGTTTAAGCACTTGGGCTTCAGGCCAGTTATTTTACATTAAGAAGGTTCGTGGTCTGCACTCTTGTGGGAGGAGAGGCTGGACTCTGCCCTTCTGAGCTGGGAATTTCTGGTTAAAGGCTTATAGTGCCTGCATATTTGAACTGTTTCTTACTGAAATTGGTACACCTTGTTTGCTGTAGCATAGACTAGATCCAGGCCTGCTGAATCTAGCTTTGTTTGTATGCTTGTTGTTTGTTTGCTTGTTATTTCCCTGAAATGCTAATTCCACCTAAAACGCGGCTTTTCAGCACTTCTGTGGATCCCTAGTGATATCTGCATTGCTTACTGTACTTATTTCTTTGTTGCACTTGAAAAAAAAGTTACTGTTTGTCGTTTTTGCATTTAAGTAACCGGTAACACAGTCGCAGGCTACACACTCAAGTGCGCTAGCCTCCTTTGTGTATTTAAAGTAATTTAAGCTCTGCATTTCTGTTGTTTCTGAAAAAAAAAAACACAAAAAAATTCCTTGTTTCCCGCCTTTCTGAACTAGTCTAGTCCAGTTTTCAGGCTTTGCTGAATCCAGGACTGTGGTAAAGGTTCCTGTGTTGCCCATATCATACTTGGATAGTTAGGTGGCTTCCTTGCTCACTGTGAGAGAGGGAACTCTGAGCAGCCTATTTGTCCCTGTAGGAGTGGTCCAGGCCCAGCAACTTGTAGCTCATTGGCCATTTTGGGCTAATTTATATCCTTTTTTATCTCCCTGGTATAAAAACAGCTTAGTGCAGTTTTGTGCTTGTATACAGCTCAGCAAGCTCCTCGTGGTGCCCTGCAGAGTTCTACAAGCGTCCGAGAGACAAAAGAGGGACTTTGGACTTGATTAAGTATTGTTTTTGCTTGTTGTTTCCCTGAAGTGCTAATTGCACCTAAAACGTGGCTTTTCAGCGCTTCTGTGGATCCCTAGTGATATCTGCATTGCTTACTGTACTTATTTCTTTGCTGCACGTGAAAAAAGTTGCTGTTTGTCGTTTTTGCATTTAAGTTACCTGTAACACAGTCGCAGGCTACACACTCAAGTGCACTAGCCTCCTCTGTGTATTTAAAGTAATTTAAGCTCTGCATTTCTGTTGTTTCTGAAAAAAAAAATTCCTTGTTTTCCTACCTTTCTGAACTAGTCTAGTCCAGTTTTCAGACTTTGCTGGATCCAGGACTGTGGTAAAGATTCCTGTGTTGCCCATATCATACTTGGATAATTAGGTGGCTTCCTTGTTCACTGTGAGAGAGGGAACTCTGAACAGCCTATCTGTCCCTGTAGGAGTGGTCCCAGCCCAGCAACTTGTAGCTCATTGGCCATTTTGGGCTAATTTCTATCCTTTTTGATCTCTCTGGTATAAAATCTGCTTAGCGCAGTTTTGCACTGGTTTGCACACCGCACAGCGCTGTTTAGCTGTGGTTAAACTATTCCAGGCTCCGCGAAGTCTGCACTTCAGTTTTTCCCTTGAAACTTGAAACACTTCAACCCAGCACTAGAAATAAAGCAATTTAAGACCGGCACTTACTAAAACGCATTAAAACTAGCACTAGTTTACACTTTGCACTTCAGCCCTATACTCAGGAAGTATAAGGCTCTTTATTCATCCAATCAGCAATACAGTCCCAACCATCTATTTAGGCATGTTCAAGGGACAGCTTCAGGTGTGCTCTCCAGTCCAGCTGGTGAATCTGGGCATCCTGAGGCAATGTTACAATTGCCTCATATACACAGATAACCCCATCCTCCTCCCAACCAACACAAATATATGTGAGAGATGCAGCTACACAGCCAAACTGGAGGCTAAGCTCTCTCAGCCCACGACTGGATCAACCAGTCACAAGGAGAAGGGCAACACTATCACCACATTACCAGACTCGCATAGACCAGCCATAGCTGCACCAGGAAACATACTCGGAGGCTCTAAATAAGAACCTGCCTAAACAACAGAGACCTCCTAAGCATACACCCAAGCAACCCCCACACCACAACAGAAACCAGGTAACACATATGTCACAACGTCAGTGTGCCAAGCAAAAACAGCCCCTAAGGCTAAATAACACACCTAACACACTAGTAATCAGTGATTCTATCATCAGGCACACAGACATCCCACTCACTAGACAGAACAAGGAGACGGTTACTGTAAGCTGCCTGTTGGGTGCCAGAATCGCCACATAACACATGCACTCAGGTCACCCCACAACAAGTACAAATATGACTCTGTCATTGTACATGTTGGCATAAATGACCTGAGACGTACCTCCCTGGACTACATGAAAAGAGACATGGAGGACCTCTCTGACCATGTAGCCCAGGCTGGTATGACTCTAACTCTGAGTGGCATCCTGCCCTCACCCAAAATGATGCCAGCATACGAAGAAAAATTATCAGTTTCAACAATTGGTTAAACTACTGGTGTCATTCAAAGGGGATCCAGTACTAGTCAGCCTGGGACGACATGCTTGACAAGCCATGTTGCTTTGCCAGAGACGGCTTGCACCTGTCACCCATAGGCTTTCGAATACTGGCCAAGACTCTTTCCGTCCCAATACTGCCTTTTTTAGGCAAGGATAAAAATACAAACCCACCTCCATAAACAACAATAATAAACAAAAACTGAGGGTAATGCTGCTCAACGCCAGAAGTCTAAACCTCAAAATGCATGCACTCAAGGCTCTCCTTAGTATGGAAGAAATCGACTCATGTGCAGTGACAGAAACCTGGTTCAAGGCTCCAGAGAGCACCCCAGCACTACCAGGCTATAACTCCTACCATACCTTTAGGTCCCAAAACCAGGACCAGAACACAAAAGGAGGGGGTGTGTCCATATTCATCAAGAACACCCACACCTCCAGGTTAGTAGCACAGCACGCGGAATCTGAGACCATCCAAGTGCAATTGACAGCGGGTAAATTGACTGTTCAATTTATAGCTTGCTACAGATCTCCCACCTTGTCTCAGGACCCTCATGCAGCATTCCTGAGAACATTAGAAAGTATGAAGATTCTACCCAACACCATGCTACTGGGTGACTTCAACTATGCAAACATTGACTGGGAAAACTACTCAAGCTCAAACGCCCTAGCCCAATGCTTCCTTGAGTTTATAAACTCAAATGCCCTTGAACGGCTGGTTACCACTCCCACAAGAGGTGACAACATACTGGATCTGGTCATCGCCAACATGGGGAACCTATGTTCCACACCTGAGGTAAACTCGTCATTGGTAAGATCAGATCACAAACTAATCATACTGGACATCCTCATCCAGACCCCCCAGTCAAGGAAATCAAGGTAAAAAACTTCTCTAAAGCCAACTTCACACTCCTCAAGACCGAGGTGGGAAGTTTCAAAGCTCCCAATCAAATGGAAAATGATGACCCATCGGCAGAATCCTTTACAAGTGCATTCTATGAACACCTTCAAGAATGCATGGACCGAGCCATCCCAAGTAAAACCAAGACCAACTCCTCAAAAAAGAGGAAGCCAGTCTGGTGGACCCCGGCCATAAATAAACTTTACAACAAAAGGAGGAAACTCCTGCAAGATAGAACAAAATCCCAAAATAAGAAGGCATCTCTGATTAACATCAGTAAAAAACTGTGCTCCCTCATTAAATCATCCAAGGCCAACTTCGAAAGAAAAATAGCCAATGACTCTAAGGATAACCACAAGACCTTCTTTAACTATGTCAAGAGTCTAGGGGCAAGCTCTCAGATATGCTCCAAGCTAGTGCATAATGGCCATAAATACACTGAACCAACCGACATTGCCAACATCCTGGCTGACAAGTTCAGTACAAACCCCCCCCCCCCGCTCTCCACCAAAGGGGCTAGCACCCATCCCAGAAGAATGTGGCACTCCAGATATCTCAGACACACAAGTAAAATCAGCCCTTGCAAAGGCCAAAAACACAGCATCAATGGGACCAGATGCTATCCCAGGTTGTGTCTTACACGAGCTTCAAAATGAACTAACCTCCCATCTCAAATCACTATTCAAACTCAGCCTCTCTACAGGCTATGTACCCAAAGAATGGTGTACAGCAACAGTCGTACCACTCCACAAAGGCGGTGCCACAACTGACCCAGGGAACTATTGCCCTATAAGCTTGACTAGCTTGATCTGCAAAGCCATGGAACGCATTATCATGGAGCTCATTAACAGGGACATTGGGAACCTCCAGACACTGGACCCCACCCAGTTCGGCTTTGTTAAAGGCAGATCTTGCCTCCTGAACTTGGTTGACTTCTTCGAAACAGTCACCAAGGCCATAGATGAAGGGAAGGTGGTGGACCTCGCTAAGGCATTCAACACCATACCACACTCAGGAATCATAGACAAACTCACCAGCTTAAATATCAACCTTTATGTCACAAGATGGGATGCCAATTGGCTCTCAGACAGAACCCACATGGTAAGAGTGGCAGGTGCCATGTCTGACTCCTAAACCAGTCGCAAGCAGAGTCCCACAGGGCTCAGTCCTGGAACCCCTCCTGTTTGGTATATATTTCTCTGAAGTGCAGGCAAAGGCAGAGGGACTGTGGCTAACCAAGTTCGCAGATGACTGTAAATTGGGTGCAATTGGGTGCAATTTTGGTGGCTACAGTGAAGAACCCCATGCCTTATTGATCCTTTTGGTAGCTACAATGAAGAACCTCATGTCTTATTGATCCTTTTGGTGGCTACAGTGAAGAAACCCATACCTTACTGATGCTTATAGCACTAAGTATATGTTTATTCTACTTCTTTCCACCTTAACTGGTACTATGATCTGTAGCTCTCTTCCCAGGTTTCAATTTCCTAAATGCAATACATTTTCTCTAAAGATTGCTGCTCAGTCATTTAAGAAACATTGGACCTTCTTCTAGATTTGTTTGTTTTACAAATCTGTGTTATTTAAATGATGCAGTTTTATGTATCCTCTAAATCAGGTATTTTAATGTAATGCTATATCTTGACTACTTTCAGCTATTTTTTAATTACTACTTCTAACCAATAGGATCATTCAATAGCTTATTATCCCAAACATACATTTCCTGCTTGGCACTATACACTAATTACATCAAATGCAAGCCCATCCTTATTACTCCTGCTTCTGTCCGTTAGCATACACAGTACATTTTCTCACCTCTACAGCTCAATCCCCTCCATCCACTTTGTGTCTAGACTACAGCTCCTATCCTCACTCTCTGTCTTTGTTAAATTTCTACTTGCTCCAAAGAAAATGACTCTGTGGTGCAATCGGTTAGCACATTCGACTGTTAACCGACAGGTTGGTGGCTCAAGCCCACACAGGGATAATGCTTTTGGGTGATGCAGTGGTGCAGCTGTAAGCATTGTCACCTCACAGCAAGAGGTTCTCCAGTTTTATTCTTGTCTGGAGCGCCTTCTGTGCAGAGTCTGCATGTCGATCCTACATTCACGTAGGTTTCCTCTATGTGCTCTGTTTTCCTCCCACATTTCAAAGACATGCATCTGGAGCTTTTGTCCCTGGGCCTCCACTGAAACTGGGCTCTGTCCTTCCTAGTAAACAAATGTTAAATAAATAATTAAATAAATAAAATCCTTTAACTATATTTATCATACAGTTAGTGAAACCTGGTGTTTCAAGCAACTCAGCAGATAAACTTATAAATCTTTATGGAACTTGAAATAGCCAACCTATATAGCAGACAGGCTAGCCCACTCTTAGATAAACCATTCTAGCCTAAGTTGCAGAGTCCCTCCCTCAAAGTTGTCAGATATTCTCCCCCACAGAAACTATATTTCCAGCCTAGGTGGCAGATAGATCAGTTGTGTCACTCATAACATTCCAACCTCTTCCTCACGTTTTAAATTGAGTCTTTCCATTCAACCGAAGTATGGAGTAGGCTGGGACTTATTTTAACACTTCCTTAATTGTGTGCAGCCCAGACTGTATAGCATTAGTTAAGGAGATGGCTCATGAACAGCATTATTTAATTGAACGCAAGGAAGAACCTGGGGTAGTCCAAATAAATACATTTACACTTAATGGTGGTTACGTGCAAATCATTTTTTCTATGCCATAATAGGACTGTAAAAGTATTGCTTTGATGATACAAGTTCCTCATTCAAGGAGGTAACAGAATCAGTTTTTACAGTGTCTCTGTAATTAGAGGTCCAGTGTCTATTAAACAAGGAACAGTATGAAAAAGGAAAAAGAACTAGTCCAATCACAAAGCTCCATGCATGTGAGAGCATAGACAGAACATGCTCCATAACAGGGTAGAGTTAACATTAAATCTATGTGCAAGTGAATTATCTATTTCTTTAGGGTCAGTACAAGTAACTGATTTGTGGATTCATTTATAGAAATGCTGGGTATTATTTCTCAGTTTCCTAGTGTAGGTAAAGGACATTTCCTAGTTACCCCCGAGCCTCTGATATGCTGGGTATTATTTCTCAATTTCCTAGTGTAGTTAAAGGACATTTTCTAGTTACCCCTGAGCCTCTGAAACCCATTTCATTTCACATTGACCTTTGCTCTCCTTGATTATCTTTAGTTCATTGCTGAGATTTTGATGGCATCTTTAAAACGGGCAGAATTAGATTATAGACCCTTAGAAGTTCCAATGAAGAGCTTATTTATGTCTGCGGACCACCAGCTGGTTTATTTTTAAATGGTGCATTATATTTGATTGCAGTACAGACCAATAAATCATTACACTGATAAACAGAGGTATTCTCACACCTGCATAAGTGGCAAATGACAAGGAATTTAGGGGTGCTAAGACTTAGACAGCATACGTCTGAAGTACGTAAATTCAGAGCTGTTTATAGTGATTGAGTTAGCAACTTTGAAAGAGAAAGATACTAATTTGTAATCCGACTTGACCAGTGAGAGGCATACCATAAGCCTGTTACACCTGGGACAATGGTGATAAGGATTAGACTTAGAAAGGTTACTAGCCCACCAGGATTGGAACAATTTATTCTGTGGAGTTGCCCTTTCTTCGGTCAAAAAATCTTTGGGGACATCCAGAGTTAAAGGTAGGTATATCAGTTATTTGAAAGATAATTAAAATATCCCAACATAAAGCTATTATTTGTTAGGTGTATTTCTTCGAGTACCTTTAGGAATCTCGCAATGCTCATGGGATTAATCTTGCTATAAATTACTATTTTGTCTTGTTAAAATTCAGTTGGAGTTCAGTAAGCAGAGTTTGTGAGCCACATGGGATCTGCAATGGTATGATATGATCTCTGACAAATATAGATATGCTCCTACAGTTAATATAAAAATTAGTATGCCGTTTTCATTTTTCCTGAACAGCAGCCATGTTGTGTTTAAACACTATGATGACGTGTATTATGTATTTGTGAGAATAATTTATAGCAGAAGAATTTCATATATTTTATATGAATATTGTCTTCAAGGCAAGAAGAAATGTTTTTCAGAAATTTACTGGGCATGTTATAAAGGGTAAAAGACATTTCCACAACAACCAAAGCATCCCCGTCCACTTTACATCCAGCTGTCTAACACTTATTCTTCAACCCAAAAATGGTTTGTTTTCAATCCAGTGGGATGCAGATCTTTACAAATTATAGTATGTATTGATCAGTAAATTAAGAAATCATATTTAAAACAAACCATCAAATGAGAGGAAATCAGAAGAACTCCAAGTAATTCAGTATCTAATCAGTTATAAAAATCCCCACATCTCCTTTCTGCTATCACATATAGTAAATTATTTTTATTTTGATGATTTTTTTTCAAATAAAAAATGAGAATAATTTAACAAATCATGCTAGAAAGGGTTTTGAGGCCATTTAAGTTTTTCTTTGAGGTGTAGGCAAATCATATTTGGTCATTAGAAGGTTGCAGGATATTTTTGTTTTTGGCGATTTAGGTTCATAGGTAAGTACTAGGCTAGCTGCCATTGTGGACCAATTTAAGACTAGCTAAGTTCTTTAAGGGAGAATCAAACTCTGTACCTCTTGTATGTGAGGTAAACACATTAACCACCATGACATCTCCAAGACACAAGAGTGACTATAACTGAATAAGGTACAGTCAATTTTGTTTTTTTATGTTTTTAATATGCAGGGACATAGTAAGGATGGAGTCTAGTACAGTTCTTAGATACTTGAAGTGGATGGTTTGTTAAGGGTTTTGGTTATTATAAATGAGTGAAGTATCAGTGGGGTAAAGTCTGAAGTTTTTTGTGCCTAACAAAATGCATCTTTAGTGTTGGTAGCATTTAATGTGGGTTGTTTTTCATTTAACCAGATATGGAAGCTGTTGATTGATGTTGAAGGTTATGTGTAATTGTTTTGCAATTGTGGATTGACTCATAAAAAATGTGTCAGAATAAGGTTATAAACATTTTGATTGAGGGCTAGTGCGATAATGAAACAATTAAATATGATTGCTTCTAGAATTAATCCTTGGTGTACATCACAGACTGTGTTTTATAGAGCAGAACATGGTTATTGTATTTATCTGCAAAGTTTATCTTTATAAGATACCTAGTGAGCCATGTGATAGCAAAAGATCTGAAAGTGGGACATGTAAAAGGACTTTAGTCCTGTATGATTCACTAAGTCGAAAGATTTTGTATAGATTCTGAGTAGGGCACCTGTGAGCCTGCCTTTATTGTTATTTGTGAGAAGTTGTCAACAAGTATGCATAGGGCAGTTTGTGTGCTTCTGTTATAAATAAAGCCATGCTGGTATTGTGAAAGAATGCTACACTGGTATATAAAGTGGCAAGTTAATAATGATAACAGAGAGATAGGACAGAAATCAGATATATTAAAGGGTTTAGCGCATTTTGGGATGGTAGTAACCAACATTTTTCCCAAAGGTTAGGGAATTATTATTCGCAGGAGAAGTTGAAATGATGGCATATGCCAGGGACAGTAATTCAGGAACCATAGGCATAGCCCACGGGGAAAAGTATTTTAGGAACCATACATATAGTCCATGAGGACAGTATTTTGAGTTTATATTATATTATTGAGTGATGAAAGAGTGAACGCTCTTTCATTGAACAGATAATGTCAAAAGTCCTAAACAGCTAATTTTAAAATTCGTTGCTCTACAAAAAAAAAAAAAAAAAAAAAAACTTAAAACACAAAATGAGTGGGGGGCTGTGCCCCCCACACCCTCCCCTACTTAAATATAACAAATCCGAGATTGCACTATAATGGAGGAAATGGCAAAATCTCGAAGACATGGCCCACCATTTTGATGTTCCGTGTCTTCATGGTTTAGGTCTGTCAACATTATCAGTTCGATGAAAGAGTGTTCGCTCTTTTCATCAGCTGATTATGTAATATAGACCCCAGTATTTCAGGGAGACCCACAGTGGCAGTGCTGCGGTAGTGTTGTCGCCTCACAGTAAGACGCTGTCTGATTTGATTCCTAGCTAGAGCGTCTTCTGCATGGAGACATGCGTGAATGGGCGTACCTTCATTGAAGGTTGTGCGTCAGGCCTGGCAAGTCGGTACGTAAAACTCTACTGTCAATCATTAGCGGACCGGAGTTCCACTGTGGTGACCCCTAACTGGGAAAAGCTGAAAGACACAACAAGACCCCAGGGACCCCATAGGTATAGTCCATGGGGACAGTATTTCAGGGACCATAGGTATAGTCCATGGGGACAGTATTTCAGGGACCATAGGTATAGTCCACTAGCTCCAGATGACAGCCCCTTTACTCTTGTATGATCATTTATTTCATTTTTCTTGTACCAAATGGAGTTCTTCCTGCCTTCCGATTCCAAGAGTTTCCTTCCTCAGCCACCACAAAACGAATAGCCATAAGTCGACCACTTCTTCCGTGTAGGCTTCAACCCATATGCACTCTTGCTCTTTCTATAAACATCTTACTGCAGGACAAATCCGACACAAATGTACATTTTCAGCACCGTCCTCTCTATACCCTCTGCCACCATCCCTCTTCTTATAGTCTCCTAAGAACTCGATTCCACCAATACAAACTCTACAGCTCTCTATCATATACTGCCCGCACTACCTTCAGCTTATTATCAAAGGCACATATATGCTCCCACTAAACATCCCTACCCATAACCAAACTCATGTTAACGCATCCATCACTTTATTCCATCAACCATATCTGTCCCCCCAGATATCAATAAAGAAATCCCAGTTCACACTTTTTCACGTCTTCCTCCTCCCTTCTTACTCCAGTCCTTTTGAATGCTGCCAGTGTCTTATATACCAGTCATTCTCAAGCTCCCTCTCATAACTAACCCTAGCCTCTGAATTTCTGTAAAATCTTTTCCCACATATTGTTTCATTACATCCCCAAGTCTTTGACTTACCATTTCATAATTATTGCAATCTATACCAGGTCTCTCACTTCATTAACAATCTAGCTGCACTCTGCTTCCTTCTCAAAATCCTCTAAATGTACCTCCAATCTCGGTTTACATTCACTATCCCTTTCTGCCTCTCTTTTCCACCCACCTAATCTATATCATTTCAGCATTAATCTCTTTCCGCCTCTTCCATAACAAATTTCTATTCTCTATACTTCTTATTTTTGTGATAAGTTAAAAGCTCAGGCATACCTCTCAAAATCCAGCATACCCTAACACAATACTTCCTCCCCATTCTTAATCCTAAACCTGTTTCAGACCTTCTGTATCGCATCACCCTAATATCTTCTGGTCTAGTCAGACATTTCCTCAGTAAGTACATAACTAATGAAAGAATCAGTGCACGAATTACAGCGTTCCTACACCCTTAAAGAAGGCACCCTTCCAGACCACTTGGCCAACATGAAGGTCACCTTCTGCAATTTGCCGCGTTTCTTGTTGCCAAGCTGACGAACAGTCAGACATACCCTAAGTCAGAAGTGATTCACTCCCCCAAAGGCTGTTTTTAAAGTATCTTTATTCCTTTTTTCCTAATTCTAATTACTATTGTCTTCTTACGGTAGAAGCAAACCAGACTCTTCCCCAAAGTAAGCAAAGAATCTCAAGCTCTCCAAGAAGTAAACTGCCCACATCTTCTAACAACATGCAATCATCCACAAACATACTCCTACAACCACAGTAATTGTTCTACATCATCATCATCTTCAACCCCCTTTTTCCCTATTTTCCAGATGGAGTTGGGGTGTCTTATCAACTGTTCACATCTTTCAATTCAATGCTACCCTCCCACCTTCTTTGAGATTTACACTTTACTGTTACAGGTCTTCTGTCAGACAATCCATCCACTTTTGTTTCCTCTTGCCTTTTTCGTGTCTCTCCCAAATCCTCTTCACCAGATCATCTTCTACTTTCCTGAACACGTACCTGAACAACCTCTTTGACATTCTCTACAACTGGAACTACTTTGGCGTCTGCACTGACATTTTCGTTTTTTAATCTGTTGTACAGTGTGCATCTCACCACCTGACTCAGGCACTTTAGCTCCATTATGTCTTGCTTCCTAAATTGCTGTACCTTCACTGCCCAGGTTTCTCCACCATACAGTAGTATGACCAGTCCATACAGTGGTATGACCAGTCCATACAGTGGCATGACCAGTACTGGTAACCCCACCATTTTGTACACCTTAGTTTTTAGCTTCTTTGGCATTCTTCCATTACATACTACCCCTGACATCTTGTGTCAGCGTTGTTTTTTTTGTCTATCTCAATTTTCAGCTTCTTCTGATTTTCCCCATTTGCTACCATAACAACTATCTTGCTGTCTTGTTTGTACTCAGTTTCACCCCCATGTGCCTTCAGTTTTGTATTCCATTTCTCTACCATTTTCTGATGTTCTTTTTTGAAGTCAGCCTGCATACAGTAGCTTTGTTCATCTGTTCCTTCCAATCTGTTTGCTAATATAGTCCACCACTAATATGAACAGCAGTGGGCACCAAACTAAACCCTGATACACACAAACATTCAATGAGAATCATTCTGTGAACCCAAACACTGTTCATATTTATGCCATTTGGTCCTTATACATAGTGTGCACAAATTCTATCAGAGTTTCCATGATGTCACACCATTGCAGGACTGCCAAAACCAGCTTTCTGGAGACCTTGTCATATGCTTTTCCAAGACTAGGAATACCCAGATGGACTTTTTCCACATCTGTAGCTTCTTCTCAATTATCTAATTTACTGAAAATAGCAAGTCAGTCGGGCTGCATCCTGATCTGTATCCAAACTGCACATCTCCCATCTTACTTTCTACTATTCTGCGTACTCATTTATCAATCACTTTTTTCCAGCATTTCTTTCACTGTTCTCCACTCCTCTGAAAAATGTATGCAACCTCTGGATTACCTTATCCATGCTATGAGAAACAGAAGGAAGAATAGGTAACCCCACCACATTCCTCTTCCTACCTCAGTCTGATTCAATAATCACCTATTTCTCTAACATACATCCAATGTCCTATCAAAATACTTTAATGCCCTTTTACAACCTACAATCCCAAATTGCCAGCCATACTGCCTTAAACAAAAATGTCCAACTCACTATGTCACATGTCCTCTGTGCGTCCTTCAGCACTATTCCAGCCTTTCCGTTCTTGTCCCTTTCTTCTCCTGTTGAAGACCTATCCTTCTCAAAGTCTGCCTGTATATTTTTAATAACATTTCAAACAGTATTTTCCAGCTTAGCAGCAATTGCTCTGGCAAAAATCTTGGCATCAGCATTACAAAGAGATACAGGGGAAAAAATGTCAGCCTCTTTGAATATGCTTTCCTCAGTGAAGTACAACCACATTACCTCTTTCATTAACTCAGGTACGAGGGCCTCATTCAGCATCCCCAAGAGGAATACACACAAATCAAAACCTTCAAGCTTTCCTTTCTTTCATATATTTAATGGCTGCTGCAGCTCTACCCCTCCATTAGTTTATGAATCTCCCACAAATCACAAGCTAACAATGAAGCAGAGAGTAAGTGATCAATGCCTCCTACAAACTGGTCCTGGGGGTAACAACACAGATTGCGCCTGCTATGTCATCATCCCTCTGGAAGCAGTGCCACAGGTGCCCTGCTACAGCTAGTATGAGTGTTGTGGCAGGGAATGCCCTCCTGCAACATGTGGAAATCTTATAGCAAGCATAGAGTCACAGACCCAGACAGGTACTACTCTGCAGGGACTAGACTGCGCTCTGAAGCATCTTGCTTGTGACAACCTTGTCCAAGCACATTAGTGAATGCCAATGACTACCTTGGGTGGGCACAGAAGTGGAATACAGACGTGGCCCCCTAGCACACTGCAGTGCATCTACACTGTGCATGATACTGATACTTCAGCAGTGCTAACCATGATGCAGCTATCGGGAAGTAGCCCACTACCTACACTGCATGGCATTAATGCTGATGACCCCCCTTCCAGACCTTCGAAGGGACACCCACCACTTGCATCATCAGCCCAGAGGGATACACACATAGGATTTGAACAAAAGGTAAAGGTCACTAAAAGCATTCTGGTGGTATCAGTGTAATGCAGAGCATAGTAGCCCTGCTAATGTCATGCAGGTCTCCTCTTACATAGAAACCATCTGGAATAGGCCTACAGTCTGTGACTGCCTAATGCTAGGGATGTAATGAATTTGTAATTTTGATGTCATATATTTGACTATGGAAAAATAATGCATGTTTAATCTATTACATGGCTGCACGTGCCACAATTTTATGTTTAAATGTAACTGTATACTTACTATTCAGTTCATAAACACTTAACATATTACATGGTTTCATTTATCACAACTGAATGTTTGCATACAACAGTATATACCTACTTTTCAAATCATAACTACTTATAAGCTCATAGGTAAGTAGTAGGTGAGCTTCCCTTGTGGGCCATTTTTAAGCCTAGACAGTTTCCCGTAGTGAGAATCAAACCCTGTACATTTTGTTTGTGAGCTAAACACATTAACTATTATGCCAGCCCCCAACCCTTAACATATTATATGGTTGCAGATATCACAACTGAATGTTTACATATAAAACTATATACATAATATTCAAACACCTGACTGATAGCTGCATCATGTACCTGCTATGCCCAGTTTATTTTATTTATTTAACATTTGTTTACCAGGAACATCTGCCTTGGAACAAAGCCAATTTTCAGCAGTGGCCCGGGGAGAAATATTCCAGATGCATATCATTTGTTGTTAAGTATCTTTTGTGGTCAAAGGTGATAAAATATGACTGTGTTGTCCTTGCTGTGGTGGTTTTACACAGTTGTTGTTGTATGAGTGTGTTTGTACAATATACAACCAACAAATAGCTGACAGAACTTTGTGGGGATGTACTACAAGGAGCCACCAGAGTTACTGAGGCAACAGAATGTAATTTTAGGTTGGCAAATGTCAATTCCATTATGTTATGAGCCATCTGGTATGCACACTTGTATACCATATATGGTCAGCGCCACTAATAGGATTGTATAAAGGGGTGGCTTCCCCCCAGTGTAATCAGCATGTGCTGATGGTGTGGGAGTGCAGTATCAGCACCAATTTATTAATGCTGATACTGCATTTATAGCACTCGGCATGAGGTGAATGTGTGTAATTGCAGCAGGTTGCTCGTTACACTTTTAGCAAGCATATTGCTAGTCAGTCACATTTATTTCTGTACTCTTCAGCTTGAGAAGAGCTTTTTTTTGGCCTCTCAGCTTTGAGTTTGGAAGGGTCACCACTGTGAGGATCTGCAGAGGGCACCAGATGTGCCAACTACAGTTCTGTCTACAATGATCTTATGGGTGTGAGCAGCAGCGCTTAGCTGTAATCATTCCCATACTCCCCATCCAGCTGCTACAGACACCAAGCTGATTGTTGAAATTGGGGTGGCAGTGGCATAATCATATGGCCTTATTTCTCTACACCATGGAGACAGAGTGGTCTCACTGTTCTTGCCGGAAAAGTAGCACATATAGGAGTCAGGGCTGAATCTGGCAATGAATACAGTGACAATACACAGCCTGCCTCACAGCAGATACTGCAGTGGTACAATTTACATGTGCACTGGGCATGTACGTGACAATACATAGCCTGCCTCAGAGCAGATACTGCAGTGGTACAATTTACATGTGCACTGGGCATGTATATGATGATGCATAGCCTGCCTCAGAGCAGATACTACAGTGGTACAATTTACATGCCCACTGGGCACATACTGGATGCACTCAAATATATGTACTATCTCTGTCTTGGTGACTGCAGGCTAGCATTCAGGGATGGGTTGCAAGTTTGGGAGCTGAGTACAGCTGTGCTATGCACTTCTGGACATGCATCATCCATGTATGTTTATGAACAGAGTATAGCTCTGCTGCACACTTCTGGACATACATCATTCATGTATGTTTGTGAAGTGATGAGCACAGCTCTGCTATGCACTTCTGGACATACATCATTCATGTATGTTTGTGAAGTGATGAGCACAGCTCTGCTATGCACTTCTGGACATATATCATTCATGTATGTTTGTGAAGTGATGAGCATGGCTCTGCTATGCACTTCTGGACATACATCATTCATGTATGTTTGTGAAGTGATGAGCACAGCTCTGCTATGCACTTCTGGACATACATCATTCATGTATGTTTGTGAAGTGATGAGCACGGCTCTGCTATGCACTTCTGGACATACATCATTCATGTATGTTTGTGAAGTGATGAGCACGGCTCTGCTATGCACTTCTGGACATACATCATTCATGTATGTTTGTGAAGTGATGAGCACGGCTCTGCTATGCACTTCTGGACATATATCATTCATGTATGTTTGTGAAGTGATGAGCACGGCTCTGCTATACACTTCTGGACATACATCATTCATGTATGTTTGTGAAGTGATGAGCACGGCTCTGCTATACACTTCTGGACATACATCATTCATGTATGTTTGTGAAGTGATGAGCACGGCTCTGCTATACACTTCTGGACATACATCATTCATGTATGTTTGTGAAGTGATGAGCACAGCTCTGCTATGCACTTCTGAACATACATCATTGGTAGGCATTTTGCATGGGTTTATGAATCCCACCCTTAATTTGTATTGCAGTTTAATTATGTCAACATATTCATTTGCCAGGTTTGTCAGATAATTGATTTTTAGAGGATGCGATTTAAAATTAGGTTTTGCCATTTTATTTTGGGTACATTTTATTTCATTAAGCTGAAATATCCCTGAAATGCAAAAAGAGCTAAGTGTAACTCACAAGGATTTTGAGAGCGGTCTTCCTTCTTTACAAAAAGAAACAAAACTCTGTTATATGCTACTGCTTCACATTCTCTGTTTTATGAAAAAAAAAGAAAATTCTGAAAAGTGAAGCAAATTCTGATGAACACGTATCCCTTGCTGACTGCATCATTTTGGGCAAAGGTTTTTTCTTTCCTTTAGAAAGGAACCTTGCTCGTTTATTTTATAGCTCTTATGATTCACCATCTTTTTTGGCAACTGCTTTTCTGTTATTTTCATAGAAACTGGTCTTATGAAAAGACGTGGGAGCACAATAAGTATAAATTATCACCAAAAGCTAAATCTTCTCTAGTGTATCACAGCAGAAGATTCATTTAATGCATAGATTTCTATCAATCAGCAAATGTTTGCTCAACTCTGCAACTCTTAACACATTCTGGACAGACAAGTGCCATTCAGTGTTGTTACTCATCTCACACAGACCCACATTTTGCAGGGGAGGTGATCTAACATCTCCCCTTCACAGACTTGATTTGAAACAATGACACTTTTGATATTGAAGTACAGGCTAGAGTCTCTGTATGTGCAGAGGTAAACAAAGCATGTCAAAATGAACCATAGTTACATTCAAAGTGCAGGCAATAGTAGTATAAAAATGAATAGTATTTTAGTTTATGAACGCTGTTTTTCATTGGAAGGTTTTGTACACTGTTTTAAGCATTGGGTATGATTTCAAATCTGGTCCTAAGCTATTGCTCTCAGTGACTCCTCTGACTTTTGGCACAGATGCTGTTCAAGGTAGGGAACCCAAGACAGAACCCTGCCATACATCGGACAGAGTGGTTGCAATGACATCCAGTAAGGATACTTGCTTCCTGAGCAGTCAGCAGAGAGAAGGGGTTAGAACTGAAATGTATAATTCTTACCCGATTGCTTGAGGTGAAGAATTTTGAACATGAGCTGCTGCGGTGAATGCCACAGTGAAGGTCTGCTCGGTGTTTAACGGGCAGATGTCTACAAATTCAATCATGTTTTACACGATTGTTTTCTTTGATAAGTACAAAAGCAAATTAGCTGCTAATTTCACTTTATTCGGTTTCAGAGGAAAGACGGTGAGTAGGAAGAGAGTGAGTGAAAAACACAGATCCCACATTCAAGCTGAAGGATTAATACTCTCTTAAGAAGAAAAGTCCCAATTTTTGGAATGGGTATAATCTGTTTGCTGTTTTTGGGCAAACGTTTCTGGCATGTTGAGCAAAGGACTAAGAAATGTACTTGCAAGTTGCATATTTAATTAAAGGTTTCAACATTTTAATCTGTTGAGGCACATTGGTAGAGAAGTTAACACTGATGACTCACAACTGTGGGTTTTCCAGTTGAGTCTCAGCTGAGGTACCTTCTCTGTATAATGTGCATGTCCTTGGTTAGTTGCCCATTTCAGTTCCCAACTGGGGTTCCTTCTCTGTATGATGTGCATATCTACCATGTGACTGACTAGGTTTTTGTCATGTGATCTCATTTTCTCCTAAATCCCAAAAGTAAGTTGTTTGTGATTGAGTGTGTGTATTTATGGCTTGCAGTAGGCAGGTGTTCCACACAACATTTTCTGCCTTTTGTCAATTAGTTGCTGGAATACCTTGTTTATTTTATTTAATTTGTCAACTGGGGTAAAATATAAATCCTTCTGGAGCTTTTTTTAGAGTTAGTGTGGAGCATACAGAGTATAAAGCATTACTACAAATGAATTTTAACAATCCTTTATTGAGCAAAACAGACAAATGTTCATTATTATAACAAAGCAATACCTACAACCTATCACTGGCAATATAACAGGTATGTGATAATCGGATAGTAAAGAAATGTATGCAAAACATACATTTACATTAAAAAACAAAGAAGACAGAGGGAAGAAGAGCAGAAATAAATGAAATGGTGAGAGAAAGAAACATTAAGATAATGTGATAATTGTCTGCATTACACACAAATTAAGTCCTGTATCTTATGCAACAGTGTGTGTGTCTCTGTGTCTCTATCTGTGTATCTCTGTGTCTCTGTGTGTCTGTGTAAGACGAAACCCTTATTGCATCTTTAGTTTCGGTTAATAGCTTGGAATTAGTGGTAGAAGCTGCCCCAATTCCCAAAGCTGAAGTGAAAGAACTAAAAAAATATGACGACTGCAGCCGAGTTTGTTTGCAAGGAGGGACAGGTAGGGGGTGGGATCTTAGGTTACCGTTGGAGGTTCATATGTTAAGGTGATTAGCAAAGAATGGGAAAGACTTCAGTTTGAAAAGCTGTTGATACAAATATCACCATAGACCTTTGCTTGATGGATAGCCAGCTGACTTTGGACAACATAGAGCAGTGTTGTCATCTTTGTGGGACAAGGGGGGTGGATTTTCATGTGTTGTTTGTAGTGGTTTATAAAAATGATAATTTTAGAAACTGCTAAGGTAACTGGAAGTCTGTATTGAAGCTTTTCTTCTGGTACTTCTTTTCTAGTTACCATTTTCCCTTCTCCAGAGGGGAATGGTTATCTTTTCCTTACGAGTTTGTTAATTTGGCATTGAAAATTTAACACTTTGGTGGTCAAGCCAGATTCCAAGGTAATAGAAATTATAGCTGTCTCTAGGGGTTCTTGACTATTATAGACTATGTTCAAGTTTTGGTAACTGAGGAAAACGTTTGTGATGCCCTAAACATTGTTGTGTTATAGACAAGCTTATTATCTAGCAGACATTTTGAGAAGTGAAAAGAAGTCCTGTTCTAGTTTTATCTTAAAAGTGTTATGCGATATGCTGGATTAGAATATTAATGACATTGTTAGCATAAAAAAATAATTGGAAGCTGAAGTAGATCATTCATCCCTGCAACCCTAAATAAGATAAAACTCATCTCGGAGAATAGACTAAAGAGCAAACATCACAAATGGTGATTTTCTTAAACTCATGGATATCCCAGTTTTCCATAGTTTATGACTCTAGTAAGATGCCAAAGAATACAACTCCTGTAGCTTAAGATCATGGACTGCAAGACTTCATTTTTCCTCAGACTAACAGTATACTTCATATCCAAATATTCACAGGGATCCCACATGCACGGTGACGGAGTCAATGAACTATAGAATACCTGAGATGCCATTAAAAGCTTAAATTCTTTTTTATTAGTTTATTAATTAAGTCATTCAAGAAGGCATATGGCCCTTCTTAAAGGGATAACCCAACAGTACTTTCTGGTTAATTAATTTACTTGGGGTCATACAGCATGCAAGTAAAGACAGACAACCAAAACCAAAACCAGGACTACTCACTGAAGGTCATTAGCAACTGACAGCCTTAATTGACTGGATTATACTGACAGATATCAAGAAGCATTTTGAATATGTTATATAGAGAGAATGAGCTCATTGCAATAACTCATTGCAACAGTTTGAAATGTAAAGACTTACTTCAGCAAATCCTACAATACTGAGACTTAATTGGTGGAAGAAACAGAATGTGCGCCAAGTCAAAAATGGTTATTTTGCAGAATATTTCCCTTTGATTGTGGTATGGTGAACTCAGAGTTAGCATTTATAATTCTGTGTGTAGGGGGGGCTCGCACATGACATCAAAAGCCATAAAAAAAATGAAGTTGAAGGGAGAAGATTGATGTTTGATATTCGCTCTTCTCGTGCATTTTCAGCATTTGTTTTTTTCATTATTTCTGCATTCAGCATTACCAGTGCCAACATTTCATTTGGGAGCAGCAGCATCACCACCAATTGTCACAGCATCTATTTCAACTTATCAAGAATGTTATCACTGACTTCTGCCAAAAAAAAAAAAAAATCAGAGCAGTGTTTCTTCCTGCAAGCCCCACAATCCCACGTGCAAACACATAGTAACTACAAGACGACAGGATCACATGACAATGGGGACGAGGAAAGAATCCTTGTCCCTGCTGTCTCACAATCCCACTACCACAACTGCAGTCGCTCACTGTGAGAGTCTGTCAAAAAGTTCAAGAATTTCAACTTGACATAAAGGAGATTTTCATCAAAGTGGGAATCACTAGATTGTATCACCAAATTCCATTTTGAAGAAGGTCTGTGCCTGTGAGAGACTGATAGGTTAAGTCTGTGTGTGGTTGAGTTTTGGGCAGGCAAATATTTTTGTGCACGTGTGGGAGACTGCCTGATGGATGTGTGTGTGTTTCAATGGGGATCATTCATTGACACTGTGTGTGCATATGTGACTGCAAGTGCAGTCTTCATATTTGTCTGAGAAACTGGCAAATGAAGGTGTTTGCAAGCATGTATGTATGCATGTTTGTATGTATGTGCATATGTATGTATATATGTAAGTGCAGGGTTAATGAATGGAAGCGTGTGTGTGTATGTATATGTGAGTGGGGGGGCAGTGTACTTGTGTATCTTACTGCAAAAGTAGAGGGCTGTGGGTGTTCCTCTTTGTTGCCACTATTGTGTGGTTCTGGAGTGGATATACATTATGCTGCAGGAATATGTAAGTGTTAGGGGTGGGTGCTTGCCCCCTGCAAAAAACACTTTTTCACAGTTTTTATCAGAAGTTGATGGAATATGCCATTGTTGATTAGAAGTTGAGGATGTTCGTTCCAGTGGTCGGTTAGCAAGGGTGAGTAAGCGGAGGCATTTCATAAGTGCAGTAATGGCTGACTGTTACAAATCTAAAGTTCACAGATGTCATCCTTGGAATGGTAAAATAATAATAGCAACTTTGTGAGCCTATGCACCAAATCCATGACAAAATGTGTTAGTGTTGATGATGGGGGAGGGGGGGGCAGGTATGCTCATACCTGGATAGACAGAACAGGATATAAGGACAGCCTGGATCCACATGGGTGGGACAATAGGAACACACAGGGGGAGAGCACTCTAAACTCTATCTGGCAAATATTATAGCATCCAACACATGGCTCACCAAGACGGATACACTCATAAGATCACATATAAGAGTGGTCAACATGCAACTCAGGTAGACATCCTCCAAGTAAGGAAAGGACACTGGGGGGAATCAGAGAATGCAATGTCATCATGCAACTCAGGTAGACATCCTCCAAGTAAGGAAAGGACACTGGGGGGAATCAGAGAATGCAATGTCATCATGCAACTCAGGTAGACATCCTCCAAGTAAGGAAAGGACACTGGGGGGAATCAGAGAATGCAATGTCATCCCTAGTGAAGGTCTCAGCTCCCTTCATAAGCTACTGTTGGCCACAGACAGCTGCAAGCTCCAAGGTCAACAGAGACCAGGCTGAAGACTTGGAGGCTGAGTAGAGCAAAAGCACAGGAGTTAAAGAAAATACTCAGGGCTTTACACCTCGGAAAAAAGAGGAAATACATGGAGTTGAAGAAAAATGGCAGTAGCTCAAAATAGCAGGTGTAAAGAACATAAAACAGACATATAGCTAACCCAGAGAAGGGAATATGGTTCATAAGTAAAGCTGATGGTATAAAGCAGAAGGCCAAGAAGTTAGCAAAAGAATGGAAGAGTGCAGGAAGACATGGGAGATAGAAAACATGGACCAGGCTAAGAAGTAATGAAAGGATAGTTAATGCAAAGGCTAAGAGAGGCATTACCATGGCAAAGAAGAAGACATCACAGAAATTCTACCAGCTTCTAGAAAGTGACTCAAAAGATAGCACAAAGAAACTATCGGTTGGGAGGCAAAGACAGAAAGATTAAAACAGACAGATATAAGATTCCATTCATAAGGGAAGCCATTAGCAATCTGCTTACCAGTCAAGATTATATGAAAGGCAGATGGGAAAAGTTCTTTGAGCAGCTTCTCAATGAAGAAAACCCCACAGAAGCTGCCCCACCCCCAATGCACAACCTACAATTAAAGAGGAAGAAGAACCTGCTTTAGAAGTAATAAAAGCACCAGGAGAAATTAAGTCAGAGAGAAGCAGGCTTAAATAAAGTCACACTAGACATGATCAGGATGTTGGCTAAGTTACTGGAGAAATGGCTCCAGAGACTACTCATAGCATTATGGAGAGAAAGACATATCCTAGATGACCAGAGAATAAGCATACTAGTGCCAGTGTACATGGACAAAGGGGACATCCACAACTGTGGGGAGTACAGAGCTATCAAACTCCTGAAGAGGGTGATTGATAAATATGCAGAGAGTAGTAGAAAGTAGGACATGAGATGAATAGTTTGTATTCATATCAGATTGTGGTACAACTGACCCAATGTTTGCAGTGAGACAGATAATGGAGAAGAAGCTGAAGATGAGGAGAGAGTCCACCTGGGTATTCTTAGACTAAGAGAAAGCATATGACAATGTCCCAAGAAAGTTGATTGGGTAGTCTTGTGATGGTCTGAAGACTCAGAAGTATTGGTAGAATTAGCACAGACTATGTAGAAGGACCCTTTGACTCAAGTGCAAACAGTGTTCAAACTCACAAAGGGATTTCCAGTGATAATGAACATGTATCAGGGTTCGGTTCTGAGCCGAATGCTGTTCATACTGGTAAGGGAATATCGTAGAAAACAGGATATAGAGCAACAAAGCTGCTGTATGTAGATGATATGGAACTACAAGCAGTTGAACTTCAGCAAATGACAGAGGAATGGAATGCAAAACTGAAGGCACACGGTATGAAACTGAATACAGACAAGGCCATCATCATAGTAGCAATCAGAAGACAAAAATTGAGGTAGAAGGGAAAATAGTAGAACAGGTTAATGTCACATATCTGCAAGAGGTGGTTGATGAGCAGGGATTTCTGAATCAGGAGGTCAAAGCTAGAAGCAAGGGTGTTAAAAAGCCATTCTGACAGAGTGTCAGCGGTAGTGTGTGACAGAAGAACGCTAAAGAAAATAAAAAGTAAATTGTACAAAACAGTGGCAGAGCGAATGCTTCTATACGGCACAGACACTTGGGCAGTAAAGTGACAACAACTGAAGAAGCTTGACATGATAGAAATGAAGTGCCTGACAGGAGTGATAGTGTAGAATAGTTTGTGTGTTGTACCTTTAAGAAGCGTTTCAAGGACAGCACGTGCATACAAATAGCCAACACGTGCCAGCTTCAGTGCCATTTTGAGAGTGCAGCCAGAGAGTGAGCATGTACATGTGCGATAGCTAGATAGTCTATAAGTTTAACTAAGAGACTGCTTTTCAGAGCTACAAGGTACAGAGAAAGCAGGGAAGGTAAACTAAGTGAACCGAGCTCAAAAAAGGGCCACAAATGAACCAAAGGTAATGAAAACTTGCACAAATGATTTATTTTATAACAAAAGATAAAAAGGAGCATTACAAGGGTACAAACCGCATTATTAAACAAGTGAGAGGCACGAAAAGTTTATTAACTAAACAAAATGTTTAAAATTAAGATATTTGATAAAATGATTATCAGAAAAGCACATAAAGGTTTGGAATTACCTTGGAACAGCAAAATGAGCACAAGAAAAGTATAATGGGCAAGGAAAAAGATTAAACGAGCAAAATGAATATAATAAGGGCAAAAAGGGCACATTAAGCATAAATAAAATAAGGCAACTGCATGTTTTCTGGCAAACTGCTGTGTTTTGGCATAAACTACTATTTTGCATTGGTTGAAGTTATCAAAGGCACAACTAGAGTTATTTGAAGCGTCTCAAAGTATGTAAAAGTGCTTACAGTGTGTGCTTATTACTGTGCATTCATTCTGAAGAGTGTTTGTTTGCGAAGTGCAACTCTTTCATGAAGTGCAGTCAAAATACAGCCATTTTGAAAAGTTTGTGCTAGGTGTGTCTATCAGAGTGCCACTTTTACAGAGTGTTTCTTGCACTGTACAGAGTTATTTAGCAAAGTACAGCCATTGTGGGAAAGTTTCAGTGTGCTGTGTACTGTTTATTCACAAAGTGGAGTTACTTCGAAATGTTTTTTTTTCTGAGCTTCTTCAGCCTAGTATATTCACATAGTGCAGTTATTTTGAAATGTTTCTTACACTGATAAGAGGTGATTTCTTACAGTACAGTAATTTCAAAAGTATTCTTGTACCTGAGAGACTCATTTCACAAAGTTCACTTATTCAGAGGCTTGTGCTATAGGGCATAGTTACAAATACTGGCATAAATTTCAGGCATATGTGCAAGTGTGCATGTTTGTACAGTTAAAAATGGACTTGGGTTGCATTGTGTTTTATTGTAATTTGTTAGCATGCCAAATGGATTTTGAAAACCATCACCACTTATATTTGATCAGAATATTGCAGAGAATCGGAGAATATTTGAGCAAGAGTATGACATTGTTATACAAAGCAGCTTATTCAGATAGAGATGCATGCACCAAGGCATTCATTTTGATAAATCTAGCTGCATCAGAAGCCATTGAAAGAAAACATTCATTTGTTTATGCACCAGCAGTATATGAGAGAGAAGGTGAAAACTGTCATATTGTTCTACAGGCTGAATCAAGGGAAGACCTTGTGTCTGAAACACAAATTCAGGGAAATGCGTAACCCCCAGACAAATGTTACAGTAGAGAGGCATTTGTTTTACGCAAGAAATCGAAGGCCAGGAGAAACTTTTGCAGCTTATATTACTGACCTGAGAAACAGAGCAAAAACGTGTAGGTTTGGTGACTTAAAAGATGAGTTAATAAAGGATAGGCTTGTGTGTGGTATTAATAGCACTGCAGTGAGAAAGATTTTGCTTTGTGACTGTGATTTAATGCTGAGCAAAGCTATTGAGATTTGTCAAATCCATGAAGTTACAGAAAGGCACACAAGTATGCTTGCAAGTGATAAGAGCATGGTTTCAGGAGGCTCCAGGGCAAAGGTAGACAGCATGCAACACATGGCTAGTAGAAGCAGACCTAAGCGCATGGCAGCTGTAACCCCTGCAAGTGTGGCAGGTAAAACCCATAGTTTTCCAGCAAGTTTTAAGAAAAGGACATACTCCGTGCAGTACAAGGGTGAGTCAGCAAAACCCAAATCAAGCTTTATTGTTAACTGTCACAATTGTGGTGCCAATCATGAGTCTAAAAGAGAAAAATGCTTAGCATTTGGTCAGCAATGCCACAAGTGTAAAAAAATGGAACAATTTTCTAAAGTTTTGCAAATCAAGTAAACTTCACACAGTTATAAAGAAAGGACACTTAAAAAGCAAGTTGATCACATAGTGAGTTGCAATTCTACTTTCTACATAGATGGCGTGTCAGTGATTGGTGAGAAGGTTTATCTAGTAGATTTGTTGGCAAAGAATGAAGTGTTCTGCATTGTCCAGATCAATGGTAAAACCAGTGACCTCAAAGTAGACACTGGTTTAAAGTGTAATGTTATGTCATCAGACAGTTTTGCTAAGGTGATAGTTGGGTGCAACTTAATGTGTAATACCAAAATATAAGTAAACACCAACTGTAGAAAAGTTTCACTGCTATAATGACTTCAAATGAAACAAAAAGCAGTAAAGCAGCTTTTTATGGACTTTTTATTGGTTTGTTGTGTCGTGTTTTTAGAAAAATGCCTATTTATACTGTGAACAAGATGTTTCTTTATACTGATGAAGGGTGTTACCCGAAAGCTTTATTCTGTTTTTTTTTTTGAATAAAAGAGTAAGTGCTGCTTTTTGTTTCACTTGGAGCAACTTAATGTGGCCAGTTGTGCGAAACTTGTTGCTTATGGAGGTGAACAAATTCAAACCGAAGGCTCTGGAGTACTTTCATGTCATTTGGCTAGGAACTGCTACAGCTTAGTGTTCTATGTAATCTGAAGACCTGTGCAGTCATTATTGGGTCTCAGACAGTTTGAGAATTAATTTGCTTTCCTTTACCAAACAAGTTCGTCATATAAGCACATATCCTAGTTACAATTTTACTAAAGCTATTTTCTCAGAGTATGCTGATGCTTTCAATGACAGGTTGGACTAACTTCCAGTGTATATTATGAAGTTAGACCAAGAGGTCAGTCCAGTGGTCAGACCAGCAAGAAAAGTTCCAGTAGCAATGCAGAATAACATCAAAGGTCAGTTGGATAAAATGGTGCAGCAAGGTGCAATTTGTCCAGTCACAGAACTGAATGGGTGTTGTCTATGGTAGCAGCCAACAAAAAAAGCTCTGATGAAATCAGAATATGTATTGACCCAAGAGATTTCAACAAAGCATTAAAGAGACCACATCACCCTATGTGCACAGTTGAGTAAGTCGCAGCCCTGATACCAAATACCACTGTTTTTTCTGTCTTGGATGCAAAAAATTCATTTTGGCAGTACCCCATTTGGAAGATATAGATTCCTCAGGATGCCATTTGGTATAAATTCTGCAAGTGAAGTCTTTCAGCATGCAATGGAGCAAATTTGTTCGGGTTATTCTTGTGCCATAATAGTAGATGATTTATTGGTTGGAGGCAATGGTGAAGCAGAGCATGACAGAACCCTTAGAGTTCTAGGCAGAGTACGTGAAGTGAACTTAAAGCTCAATCCTCTGAAGTGCAAATTCAGACTACCCGAAGTTACATATGCAGGTCATTTATTTACTAGCACTGGCTTGCAAACAGACCTGTCCAAGCAAGCAGCCATTCTTGAGATGACAGCACCAGACAATGTTAAGGCTCTACAACTTTTTTTTTCTTGGTATGGTCAACTATTTATAGGAAAGTTTATACCAGACTACAGTGAGTTGACAGCCCCTTTGAGAGACTTAATGTGCAAAAATGTTACATGGTCTTGGTTGGAACAGCACCAGGGAGCATTTGATGGTCTTAAGCTGACAATTGCTACACCACACCACCACATTAAGATAATATGATGTCAATAAACCAGTAACTCTTTCCTGTAATGCTTCAAAATTTGGTCTTGGTGCAGTTATTCTTCAAGAAGACAGACCAGTAGCCTATGCATCTAGAACACTTACCCAAACTGAGATGCAATAATGCTCAAATTGAGAATGAACATGCAAATACTATTGCCAAAAGTTCTAAGTTTCATGATTATATCTATGGTTGAGCTATTCAAATTGAAACTGATCACCAACCTCTAGTTACTATTCACAAAAAGCCTACACAGCTCCAGTGAGATTACAAAGAATTATGCTCAAATTGCAAAAGTACAACTTCAAAATTGTGTATACAAAAGGGAAACTTCTTTATCTGGCTGATACCTTATCCAGATCACCCAGAAATGCAACGGAACAGCTTTGTGCAGAGAGTTATGATTTTGACATCATGCAAGTATGTAATTTTTCTATCACGAGACTTGATGAGCTGAGAGATCATACAAAGACTGATCCAATTTTGTAAAAGCTCTACTACTACATTAATGTTGAATGGCCATCTAAGCAATTTAGTGTACCACCTGAAGTGCAAACTTATTTTCCTTACAGAGCTGAGATGCTGATGGAAGATGGCATTATTTTCAAAGTTCCTAAAATTGTTGTTCCTGCTTCCTTACAACATGAATATATCCAGATTTTGCATTGTGGTCACCCAGGTTCCGAGGCTATCAAAGGAAGGGTGAGGGGGCTAGTATTTTGGCCTTCTCTAGTAAAAGACATTGATAAAGTACTTTCTTCTTGTTCAGTATGCAATAGTACTAAACCGCATGTGCAAAATGAACCACATCAGCTAAGTCAAGTTCCTGAACTACCTTGGTCAACAGTAGCCACTGATATATTCGAGTGGAACAATCAGCATTACTTAGTGTTGGTAGACTCTAATTCAAACTGGTTCGAGATTGATTTACTACCTAATCCAACATCCACTGCTGTTATCACCAAGTTGAATTTATCAGTCCATGGTAGTCCATACACAGTTATTTCTGACAAAGGTACCCAATTTACCAGTCAGTTGTTTCAGAAATTTGCAAAAGAATGGGACTTGGTACATTTTACTAGTATTCCAAAATACCCACAGCCAAACGGACTAGCTGAACATGCAGTATAGAGTGTAAAGCATTTACTAGAGAAGTCAAAGCATGATAATACTGATGTATTTTTGAATTTACTCATTCTAAGAAACATACCCTGTGACGATACACTTGGCTTGCCTGCTCAGAGACTTCTTTATAGGCAAACCAGAACAACATTGCCCATCAGCTCCAGTTTGTTGAGGCCTAAATCAAAGAACAACAGAACAATCAGAGCCCAAATATACAGAAATCATTCTTTCCAGAAGTCCAGCTATGATAAATCGAGCAGATTTCTTTGTCCATTGAAAGAAGGAGAGACAGCAAGGATACAAACAGTGAAAGGTTTCGACTGGATTGATCAAGTAACAGGTATATGTACCGAGCTGAGATCCTACTTCATAGAATCTGAGGGTGTGGAGTACAGGAGAAATTGCAGACATCTTCTTCCTGTATCAGAATCGATATAGCAACATTGTTCTTATGATACAGACTTCAGAGCAATCCATACAATGTTCCTGTTGCAGAACATAACTCCTGCTTCCATTCCTAATGATGTTCCTGATGTCCCTAAAACTGAACATTCAGCAGAGACAGTCCCAGTTGCTAGACCTAATTCTAATTTCTATGTCACATGATTTGGTCATATTTCCAGACCTAGTGTGAAATCCACAGCATCCTGGACATAATTGTCTATATGTCTTTAGTTCTGTATAGTTACATGTCAAAGAATTATTTGTATCAATTGTATGTCAATTTATGTTGTCAATACTGCATGACTCATTTCTCAAAGAGGTAGGATGTAGAATAGTGTGTATGTGTGTGTGTGTGTGTGTGTGTGTGTGTGTGTGTGTGTGTGTGTGTGTGTGTGTGTTGTACCTTTAAGAAGCATTTCAAGGACAGCACGTGCATATAAATAGGAAACACGTGTTAACTTCAGTGCCATTTTGAGAGTGCAACAAGAGAATGAGCATGTATGTATGTGTTAGCTAGTTAGTTTATACGTTTATCCAAGTTAAAGTTATTAAGCCTCAATCCTGATGTGTTTGTACATAATAAAGCTGCTTGAACAGAACACCTTGTAGTACACCTCTATAGCTACAAGCTTGTGCAGTTGCAGTAGACAGCTTTTAATACCCTCTATATCAGTCTTTAAGCAAGCAATAATGCCCAACAGGGTGTGTGTTAATGTAATTCCCACCCAGGGGTGTTGTGAGGCCCAACTCCGCAGGTTGAGGGCCTCTACATCCCTGGAAGGGCATTAATTACACATTAACACACACCCTAGAGGGCATTACTGTGCTTAGAGAAGGGGCTCTCTGTAAAACTGTTGCTTACTTATATTTCTTTATTACTTTATATTTTGGATGTAAAATAGTTCCTCCACTTTTCAAAGTTGCTGTAGCATATGTAAATGGTGTTAGAGGAAGCATTTTACATCCAAAATATATATCCTTTTTAAAAAAATATCTAGATATTTGCTTACATTTTTGGTCCCTTGCTGCTAAAATGCTTTCTTGTCAGTCATTGGGTATTGAAGTTACTAAATAATGACATTCATTTTACTTTCAGACTTTATTTCCTTCAGAAAATTCATGTTAACACAAATCCTGTTATTTAAATTACTTCTTAACTTTTTTAAGTATAACATTTAAAATATGTTCCTATTTTGGAGCCTTTGTTCCCCCTTTATTTCAGGCTGTATCCTCATTTCGTAAGCTAAAAGGTCGTGAGGTGTGTACACCTCTTATCTGCTGCTGCCAGGGGTCCATCGATCTCACTGTCTGTCCCTCTGTCACACAGACACCGCCACCACCTCCACTCAACACACCTGTACTTCAGAAAAGGTATGCTAACACAAGTCCTATTATTGCAGCAACTTTGGGATTTTTTAACAGGAATATGTTCCTGTTTTGAGCCTTTGATCCCTCTTAAGTTAAGTGAATAAAACATAAAATAATATAAGAGGTGAGAGGTATGGAAACCTCATGACTGCTGCTGCCACTCTTGGTTCGCTCTCACTCATCACTCTCTCTCTCACACACACACTTTGCTTTCATGCATGCATTCACACACACAGTTAGAAACATACACAAACACACACTTTTTTTCTGTTATAGTTAGATTTTACACTCGCTAAACAGCAAAAGCACTACTTACTGTAAAATCACTTTCACTCACATGCATGCGCACATGCGCACACACTTTTGTTTTTCAGTTTTCTTTTTTTTTTTTAATATATTTTTACACTCAATGAATAGCAGAAGCGCTGCTTAGTGAGCGTAAAATAATGGCAGCTGTTAGCTTTTTTCAGTCCAAGCTCCAGGGGAGATTTGTTTTTCAGCGGGCATTACTTGTACATTAATATCCTGCTGGAGAACGCTCTTCTCCAATCAGGGTATTGATGTACAGTTTGCCCATTCTCTAAACTACAGTAGTGCTGTTATTCAATCTGCACACTTCATTTACATATGTGCTACATCATCAGCTTCCTATTTATTTATTTATTTTTTGTACCAGTTAAAGCCACTAAGCATGATGGTCCATTTTCAGAGGCAACTCAAGACCACTGCATTGTTGCTTGATTTGCGCAGAATCACACAGAAGGCAAGTGGGATTGCTCTTCACAATAGTAGAAGCAAAAATGCCACAGGAAATATCAGTTGGTCAATCTTATGCCAGCTGTAGGAAAAATCTAGAATTCCTGTTAACTAAAATGTAAGAATCTCTGAAAGTAACTAGAGCAACATGGATTCATAATTGACCAGATACTAAAATTGGGAAGGGGCTGAAGTTCACACAACAGTAAGCACACAAGTTGGGAAGACTTGAGTAGATCGTAGGGAAATGGCTTGTGTAAAGGTTGTGCAAGGCAAGGCAGTAGGTCACAAAGTGTCACTCATTTGGAAGGATGGTTATAACAGGTTATCACAATGCTCTGTAATAGAGAGTCCTTTTCACTATGCCTTCATGACAGACTCAACAGAAACACCATAAGGAAAAGTTTGCCTTTCTCCTGATACAGAATAAGGCTAAAAATAGGACTAGAGAATAAATCTAAGGCATGCCATCTTAAATTCAAAAGAAAAAAAAGTGTAAAAGAATGCTTCTTTAAAGTAAACTGCCAAAAAAGGAGTGCACAACTGTGGTATAAGCAACAAGAGGAAGGGATTCTGGGTTGGTGACATGTGAGACAGAAGCAAGGAAGGTCAGTGGGGAGCAGCATGAAAGGATAGTTGGATACTGGGATATACAGGAAGATGCTCCATTGGTAGATAAGAAAATGTGATCAGACTGCATATAAA
Source organism: Protopterus annectens (assembly GCF_019279795.1). Classification (NCBI taxonomy): domain Eukaryota; kingdom Metazoa; phylum Chordata; order Ceratodontiformes; family Protopteridae; genus Protopterus; species Protopterus annectens. The sequence continues at coordinate 55,825,352 of NC_056739.1, read as the reverse complement.
TGTGATAAGGCCTAGAGCAGAGCATTGTGAGCAGTTTTTCAAATATCGCTACTGTGAAGCCACAGCAAGCATAGAAGTAGCTCAAAACTGATAAATGAAACTGTGCTGGCTCCATGGTACAAGCAACATAGACATGCTCTGAGAAACCCTAACATGCATATTCTTCAAAAAATAACACATACAAAAATACGGCAGAATAACAGAAAAAAGTCATCCGAATGTGGTGCATGATGGTGACAGTCATGGCATCCCAATGTGATGCATGATGGGTATAGTCATGGCACTGATCTGTTGCTGACTAGGGAAGTGAATGGCTCATTGAGTTCTTCCCCATGTGAAGATAGAACTGATTAATTGATGAAGGGAAGGTTTGATGGTCATTGTAGCACATGGGGGATGTAATAATGTAAGTAACAGTGCTGCCATGCTGTACCCTACATTACTGGAGTTACGTTCAGTGCAGTTACCCTATAGTAACATACAACACACAGTACTGCCACGCTGTACCCAACATTACTGGAGTTACTGTCCAGTGCTGTTACCCTATAGTAACATACAACACACAATGCTGCCATGCTGTACCCTATATTACTGGAGTAAAACCATCCAATGACATTACCCTATAATAACATACAATACACAGTGTGGCCATGTTGTAGCCTACATTATTGGAGTTAAACTGATCAGTGCTGTTACCCTATAGTAACATACAACACACAGTGCCACCATGTTGTACACTACATTACTGGAGTTACTGTCCAGTGCAGTTACCCTATAGTAACATACAACACACAATGCTGCCAAGCTGTACCCTACATTACCGGAGTAAAACCATCCAATGACATTACCCTATAATAACATACAATACACAGTGCTGCCATGTTGTACCCAACATTACTGGAGTTAAACTCACCAGTGCTGTTACCCTATAATAACATACAGCACACAGTGCAGCCATGCTGTACCCTACATTACTGGAGTTAAACTGGCCTGTGCTGTTACCCTATAGTAACATACAACACACAGTGCCACCATGTTGTACCCAACACTACTGGAGTTAAACTCACCAGTGCTGTTACCCTATAATAACATACAGCACACAGTGCTGCCATGCTGTACCCTACATTACTGGAGTTAAACTGACCAGTGCTGTTACCCTATAGTAACATACAACACAGAGGGCTGCCATGCTGTACCCTACAGTACCAGAGTTAAACCATCCAATGACATTACCCTATAATAACATACAACACACAGTGTGGCCATGTTGTAGCCTACATTACTGGAGTTAAACTGACCAGTGCTGTTACCCTATAGTAACATACAACACACAGTGCTGCCATGTTGTTCCCCACATTACTGGAGTTAAACTGCCCAGTGCTGTTGCCTTATAGTAACATACAACACACAGTGCCACCATGTTGTACCCAACACTACTGGAGTTAAACTCTCAGTGCAGTTACCCTACAGTAGCATACAACACACAGTGCTGCCATGCTATACCCTACATTACTGGAGTTAAACTGACCAGTGCTGTTACCCTATAGTAACATACAACACAGAGTGCTGCCATGCTGTACCCTACAGTACCAGAGTTAAACCATCCAATGACATTACCCTATAATAACATACAACACACAGTGTGGCCATGTTGTAGCCTACATTACTGGAGTTAAACTGGCCTGTGCTGTTACCCTATAGTAACATACAACACACAGTGCTACCATGCTGTACCCTAAATTACTGGAGGTACACTGACCATTGCTGTTACCCTATAGTAATTTACAACACAATTGCTACTATGATGCATCCTACATTACTGGAGTTAAACTGCCCAGTGCTGTTACCCTATAGTAACATACTACACACAGTGCTGCCACATTGTACCAAACATTACTGGAGTTAAACTACCCCCTGATGTTACCCTATAGTAACGTACAACAGACAATGCAACACGCTTTACCCTGCATTACTGGAGTTAAACTGACCAGTACTGTGACCCTATAGTGACAGACACCACACAGTGCCACCATGCTGTAAACTACATTACTGGATTTAAACTGACCAGTGCTGTTACCTTATAGTAACATACAATACGCATCGCTGCCATGTTGTACCCTGCATTACTTTAGTTAAACTCCCAGTGATGTTACCCTATAGTAACATACAACACACAGTGCAGCCATGTTGTACCCTATATTACTGGAGTTAAACTATTCAGTGATGTTACCCTATAGGAACAAATACCACACAGTCCTACCATACTGTAAACTACGTTACTGGAGTTAAACTGACCAGTGCTGTTACCCTATATTAACATACAATACACATTGCTGCCATGTTGTACCCTACATTACCGGAGTTAAACTCACCAGTGCTGTTACCCTATAATAACATACTACACACAGTGCGGCCATGCTGTACCCTACATTACTGGGGTTAAACTGACCAGTGCTGTTACCCTATAGTAATGTATAACATACAGTGTGGCCATGCTGTAGCCTAAATTACTGGTGTTAAACTGGCCTGTGCTGTTACCCTATAATAACAAACTACACACAGTGCTACCCTGCTGTACACAACATTATAGGAGTTAAACTGACCAGTGCTATCACCCTATAGCAATATACAACACAGAGTGCTGCCATGTTGTACCCTACATTACTGGAGTTAAACTGACCAATGCTGTTACCCTATAGTAACATACTACACACAGTGCTACCCTGCTGTACCCAACATTACAGGAGTTAAACTGACCAGTGCTGTTACCCTATAGTAACATACAACACACAGTGCTGCCATGTTGTTCCCCACATTACTGGAGTTAAACTACCCCCTGATGTTACCCTATAGTAATGTACAACACACAATGTAACACACTTTACCCTGCATTACTGGAGTTAAACTCTCCAGTATTTGTAGTGTTGTGTGTTAAAACAGATTAAAACTTGCTTTTTATATGAAAAGAGTCATTTTATGGTGTTTTCTACAGTGGTGTCCATCATTCTGGAGTTTTTTTTGGATACAACACAGAGTGCTGCCATGCCGTACCCTGCATTACTAGAGTTAAACTGTCCAGTGCTGTTACCTGTAGTGACATATAACACACAGTGCTACCATGTTGTTCCCTACATTATTGGAGTTAAACTGACCAGTGTTGTTACCGTATAGTAACAAACACACAGTGCTACCATGCTATACACTACATGAATGGAGTTAAACTGACCAGTGCTGTTACCCTTTAATAACATACAGCACACAGCGTTGCCATGTTGTACCCTATTTTACTGGAGTTAGACTATCCAAAGACTTTACCCAATAACAACATACAGCACACACTGCTGCAATGTTGTAGCCTATATTACTGGAGTTAAATTGTCCAATGCTGTTACCTCTAGTGACATACAACACACAGTGCTACCATGTTGTACCCTACATTACTGGAGTTACACTGACCAATGCTGTTACCCTATAATAACATATAACATACAACACACAGTGCTACCATGCTGTACACTATATGACTGGAGTTAAACTGCCCAGTGCTGTTACCCTATAGCAACATACAATGCACAATGCTGCCATCTTGTAGCCTACATTACTGGAGTTAACCTGACCAGTGCTATTACCCTATAATAACATGCAACACACAGTGTGGCCATGCTGTACCCTTCATTACTGGAGTTAAATTAACCAATGCTGCTACCCTATAGCAACATGCAACACACAGTGCTACCATGATGTACCCAACACTACTGGAGTTACACTGTCCAGTACTGTTACCCTATAGTAACATACAACACACATGCTGCCCTGCTGTACCCAGCATTACAGGATATAAACTGACCAGTTACCCTATGATAATATATAATAGTGCTAGCATGCTGTGCTCTGTACTTTATAATATCCCAACCTATGTTAGGACCTAATAGCCCTTCTTTTTTAACAATTATTAAATGGTTTTATAAAGTTAAGCTTTTGAATCTGCGATTTCTATTCCTGTACCCATGGACATGATATACTTTTCCAAGCCCTTGTAAAATGTTTATGTGAAGTAATGTTAACACCCCAAAAGAATTTTCATGAAAAAAAGAATGTTCAGGCTGAAGAACTTTAAACAACTTCTTAATTGGGATAATCTACTCACTCAAACACTTTGGCACACCTCTCAGCTTTTTCCCCAAAAGTGTAGAATTTTGGAAAGTTCATAGGTTCATACTAAGCTAACTGCCCTTGTGAGCCAGTTTAAGCCTTGCCAATTATCCCTTGTGAGACTCAAACCCTGCACCTTGTGTTTGTAAGGCAAACACCTTAGCCATTAAGCCACCCTCTTGAAGCAAATTTGTTGCCAGTCACCTATAACCATCATGTGTATAGCTGCAACATTGACCTAAGGCCTGGAAATAGTTAATAAAATCTCTCTGATCTGTAATAGTATCCAAATGCAATAATCTCAGTCTTGCCAGGCCCAGAACCACTTAGATGCAGAAACAAAATCTTTCATGTCACACATATGGTATAAATGTTCACTGAGGATTCATGCAAGGACCCATAACTTTCATTCATTTCCCATTTTCCATGTTGTACAGGATTTTAAATTAATGTTTACCTGCAGAAAATACATATCTTTAGAGCTTTAATCTGATGAGCACCTAACCTGCAGGTATAATGCCCTATTGCAGAGATATTTGCGTACTATTTTTTTTTTACATCAGTTGAATAAATACGTCTAAAAAATAGTACAATGCAAAATTATGGCTTTGAAACTTTGCCATTCAGCTCACTGTGTTTGATTGTTTATTCATACGAGGTGTATTTGTTCATACCAATTTTTGCATTTATTTTATGCTGTCATTTATTGTTGGATTCTTTCCTTCCCCTGTGCTATCAATCTGTCTACCTGTGGTGATCCATGACTATTGTGTCTGAATGTAAAGTGACCAGATTAATCACAGAGAACAACTTCATTAAATGGCTAAGCTTTACATGTCAAGAAATTATGCTGTTTCGTGACTCTTGGAGCAATGTAGGAGGTAGATAAAACCTGAAATTCTCAAGATTTCACTTTTTCAATAAGTTTTTGTAAGCACTTTTTGCAAATTGTTTAACACATATGTAGGAAACAAGTGAAAATCAGTGCAAACCCGGCTGTGACACCTTTACTGGGGATTCTCAGATTTAACAGTATTTCTCACTACTTCAGTTCTAAATGAATGGGATTGTAATCTGACTGGTGAGGCTAGGACAACTTAATCCAATCAACTCTACCCTTACAGTACCTTATGTGCAAAAATTAACTTTGCAAGATGACATCAGGATGTTTGCTCCTATGAGAGTATTTAAGGTTAGAAAAAAAAAGAAAATGAAAAATATCCACTTATTGTACTGCTGCCAAGCTTGGATTGTATAGAATTATATGAGAAGATAAATTATGTATGTTTTTTCAGTTTTTAATCATAGTGATCCTTTAAGTAACTAATTTGGGCTACAGTGACAAAACTGGAAATATGGACTTCAGTTTCTTATACAAGAAGCCTGGAATTACAATGCACTGCCAGTACAGATCGGGGCACTGCTAGACTTCATTTCTGTTATTCTATCTGAAAGTATGTCAAATTTCTAGTGTAACAAAATGGAGTGAATAGTGGTGTTGCAGTTGAAAAGGCAGCCTGAATGTTTCTTAATGTCATATTTAAATATTTTGAACACCTTAACTCTGAAAGTACAGCTTTAGCCAGCCTAAGCAAGTTAGCTCACTGAAACAAATGTGTTGCATCTTCATAATGTGCCCAAGCACACACACAATGTAGTATCAACAGCACACATCTAACCCTACTACATAGAGTTATCCACTCACATCAACATGATGCAGGTATGTGAAAGAGCCATGCATCTAAAGACACAGACATACACTTGCACTCATATGTACAATTTTTCCTACATTCTGTATTTGTTTTATTAAATGCTATGCGATACATTGCAATATAGAGCACTGCTGAATTTAAACATAAATGTAAAGAAATATGCTACTTGACTGGAGAACAGCACAATGTTTCCTGGTGTGTGGTGAAGGTTTGCATATCTTAACAAGCATGTTGGGCCCACAGCATAGTTTTGTGGTATAAAGTACAGTACACTAGAATAGAGTGAACCAAATAATGCACAAGGGAATGGTGGTGTGCACTGCTACACACAGGAGTATATTGTAGAACAAAGTATTACAGGTATGTAGTACTATAGACCATTGTACACAGCAGTACATTTCAGTTTCAAGGAATGTAGATTACATTCTTTATAATGTAGTTTTTGCTACACTAGAGTGCAATACTGTGAACTGTAGTACGTTGTCACGATAACAGTGTACACTACAGGGTTGTAGTACATTTCAATGACCTTCAGCAATGAGGGGTGTGCCATGCAATAGTGAACTCTAGCACAGAATATTTTAGTGTACCTGAAGATAGTGTACCCTTGTTGTACAATTAAGTATACTGCACAACACAGCGTAACACTCCACTGTGTAGTGTGCATTAAATAATTCAGTTTAGTGGCACATCTGCCATATAACGCAAAGTTAGGCCATTCAGCTAAAGTCTGAAAACATGTTCTTTGTGATAAACTACTCAGTTATAGAACCTTATATAAATTTTGTACAGCTCAATAAAGACTAACTAATGTTAAACTATCAAGAGCGCCTTTTGAGATCGACCACTGCACTGACTGTTAGTGCATTGCTTAAAACTAAAAACTAAATTTTGTTCTGAAAACTAGTTAGAACAGCTTTTATATGTAATGTAACACTTTCGTTCCTCAGTAGGTAGTTGACATTTTACTCTATTTGATACAATAAGTAGTGCAACACTTTGTCAAGGGGCGACTTACCTTGAGATTTATAGCTCTGCCCCCTTGATCTATTATGTTAGAAATATGGTGACCTTACTGACTGGTATCCCTCTTTCATTAGAATCAATCATTAGTAACTTCTCAGCGGCAAGCTGAACATACTTAATATCATTGACATATGAGATTGCCAGCACTGTAGATAATACAATGGAAAGAATACTTAGGTATAATAAATGTTTTTTATTTATCTTTTATTGACCGGGTTAGTCCCACTATGCTGGTGGTCTCTTTTGACAGCTTTCCCTACTTTTTTCTGTTTTTATCATGGGGTCTTTTACATCCATGTCAGCTACCACCAACTCAAGCAGATGGGACCTTAGTTTAACATCTCATCTGACAGCTGACACACTCAGGAATGCAGTGCTCCCCCATTATGCTGCAGTGCAGTGTCAGCAATCCATCTCCCTGATATGGGAATAGAACCCAGAGCCTTCTGCAGCAAAGGAAAGTGTGGTACTCGTTGCACTACAAACACTAAAATGTTGACTCCTTTACAGCAGAATATATAAGCTGTTACAGTCATTCCAAAAGGTTGACAGCCGACAACCATTGGTATATCAAGTCCATCTGATTTCTGCAGTTAGTCGCTACACGTTTGATCTTCTCACAGCCCATTTCACCCTTCCACTCATCATAAGCTGCTTGAATTTAAATGCAATGCTATTTTATTATTGATAGCTAGAGACACCATTTCCAAAAAAATACAAATGTCCCTTCCCCATGAGTGACTCTAAAGCAATACAAGAGCAGATTCTTCTCAGACAGTAAGTAGCTATGACTGATGCGAGTGCTAGCCAGCTCGCAAAGCTTTTTAACAAGTTGCTTTAACCACTTTATATGCACATTGCCTTCTAATGAGATCATCATCTACAATGATCAAATTAAGACAAAAGAAGAATGCCGAAATAAACAAAAAATAATACAGCTAGTCACAAAATAACTTCAGGTCTGTCTTTGCTCTTGAAGTGATTTAAAGTAAATTACTGACCAAATTAAAATTCTGACATTGTCTCATATATAAAACTATAATTTCAGAGTATCTACAAAGTACACTCTATTCACTTAGGGAAGTTATTTTCATATTTATTAAGCTAATATAATAAAGAGGTACATTAATGCCATATTGTGTACCTTTCTAGTTTGGATAATAAACCCCCCAAATGGCCTTTGTGTATTATATCCTAACTATGAAGTCATAACACCTTGGGGCAAGTAGAGTAACCTGTTACATTCGATGGCAAACTATTCCTACCAGCTCAAATTAGTGTGACCTGAAAGAATGTAACAGGAGGTGGTGTGCAAAGGGGATAACATCCCTGCCCGTGCACAAAAAAATGATGTCAAGTTTGTTCCTTTCAGATAACTCCTTATTCATTAAGTGCTCTTTGATTTTGTGTGCATCAGACATAGTACACTAATCATGTTTAAAACAGCCATCTAGGAGTCACCAGAAACTTTATGTAACTAAATTAAATGCACAGTGACTTTATCCTTCAGAAACATGTAATGCAATGGAAGAAGCTGTTGCCATTAGATTCATTTTCAAAAACAGATGACTCTCTACTTTAAAGTCTCTCTCTCGTGCACGCACACACGTGCGTCCGACGTGTGCATGCAAAAACACACACACACATACCACACACACACACACACACACACACACACACACACACACACACACACACACATCTTTTTAATGCAAAGGTGGTAGCAGAAGAAGAGTTCAGCTTATTAAAATAAAGTCCCTGCCCTCCATTATTACAATACAATACTGCTTTAGAAAAAAATAAGCAATTCACCTTGACTGCTCCCTCCTAGACTACCTACTTAAAGTTTGTGGGGGCCATGCTGTAGAGACTATTTCAAGGGCCTCATAAACATGTTCAGTGATATTCACCATGAATTTTTTTTTCATAACCCCAACATTTGCTAAACATTATTTCCAAAACTTGGTTTTCTACCTTATAACCACTGCTGATGTATCCCAGCCTCTCTCAGCCCCTTACATCTTTAATCTGTGCATGTGACGTTTATGTCCCCTGTGTTTCCGCATCCTCCAATCCCAATTTTCACTGCACCGTGTTGCTGTTGCAGTAAGCTGATAACTTGTTTATCAGATTTCCCAATCCTGGTCCTAGTCCAATCACCCAGCTCACTGACTGGCATACACTTTTAAACCAAGATCAATCTTATTATCTCCAAAGTGTTCCTCGATGGAAGCTTACATTCTGCTGACCATTCTTCAGGAGGACATACAGTAGCACTCATTATGTCAGGCTTCAGCTCATGAACATCATTAATCATGTGGTCAATATTTCCAGCCTCTGAAGGTCTCCCTAGAAAAAGATAATGCTCATCTGATGTTTCTTTTCTACCAGCATTAGTTTACAAGTACCAAACATAAAAGCAGTGTAATTACATACCATCTTGGCTTCTCACCTTCCAAAACTTAAGCATCAGTACACTATTCATCATTCTGTAATTGTCTCTTAAATATATTGTCTGGGCTCTCTCTCTCTAAAGTACTGTAAAACTTTAAGCTTTACCTTTTTCTTATTTCAGAAATTCTTGTTAACATATAGTATGACTAATTTTATGTTCTGAATTATTCCCTGTACTCTGTGAGCAACATTGCTTGTGATAGGCACATAACCCCTAAAGACTTGTATATAGTGTGGATTTTATTGTTAGTTAGCTAGTGCTGTCTTGGGACACTGCAAGATTCTTATAACTGTAAGCAAAGTAAATTATTTAATAAAGCAACAAGATTATGAGACAAACTGATGAAGCCTTTCTTTCAGAAAATAAATTTCAAAAGAGGCTGAATCACACAGGAAATGTACATAAGATCTTGAAAAAAGTTGTAGACTGAAAGAGAAAATGTTAGGAAGATCTCTTCAAGCTCTGGGTCTAACTGTGATACACTTCAGGAGGCTACAGCTACAGTACAGATAGAGCCTCTCAGAAAAGGTAAAAAGAACATTAACCAATATTTATTATAAGAGGAAAAATAAACAGTTCCCTTGAATGGTGTAGCTGCAACAAGGACCTAGGCCAGTCATGGAAAATTAACTCTTCAGGCTATTTCTGCAGAATTTGAAAAAAAAAAAAAAAAAGTCTCTTGGGAGAAAAAAAAAATCCATTGAATAGAGGGCATTTATGTTTTTTTCACAGGGATCCATTACAGAGTATAGAAGTTAGATTTCACACAGTAGAATCCATAATAACTGTATTCCTAAATAATGGTGCAAACTATGCACCAAGAGGCAATACAAACATTTAACTACACAACGGGAAAGCTGTGAAACTCCGCTCAGTACAGTCCTATTGAATCACATACTAAGAAATAGGAGATTGCACACCTGTCAATATAGGTAGGGCTATGTTACCTGATGCAGCCCTATCTGTCACTATAGGTAGGTCTGCAACAAGTGATAAGACCCTGATCAGCTATAGGCCTAAGCAGTCACATTTCCAGGAAGCACACCTATCACTACAGATAGGTCTGTTCCATATGACAAGACCCTTGTACAGTATAGGACTATGGTGTCATACCAGTAAACAGGAGAGTGTACACCTGTCACTACAGATAGGGCTGCATCATGTGACACATCCCTGCAGAGTACAGGACGTTGATGTTACACACTAGCAAGCAGGAGAGTGCACACCTGTCCTGTCACTACAGATACAGCCCTATGAGTAAAACCCTGCATCTACAAGCCTAAGGTGTAACATACCATCAAAGACGAAACTGCACACCTGTCACTATATGTAGGGCTGCATCATTTGGAAAACCCATGACAGTACAGCCCTAAGTTGCAACAACCCATGACATAGGAGAGTGCACACCTGTCACTACAGATAGGACTGTATCTTATGACACAGCCTTTTCAGTACAGATCTAAGGTGTCCCATACCAAGAAACAGGAGAGTGTGCACCTGTTTCTATAGATAGGGCTGCATCACATGACACAACCTTTTCAGAACAGGCCTAAAAGGAAACAAGAGAGTGTGCACCTGTCACTATAGGTAGGACTGTGTTCTTTGACAAAATGTTGCTCAATAAGGACCTAATGAGGAACATACACACCTGTGTCTATAGACATCCAAGAAGCAGCATGTGCAGACAGCAGTATAACAGGTGAGCACCAGCATGCATGTTATCTGTAATCCACGGAAGTGGGAGGATCAACCTACCTCAAACACATTAAGTGTAAGTGCTCAACACAGCAGGAGTGTGTGGATAGGCGGTGGTGGTACCATGAAAACACACATACACACGCACTTATGCCCCAGAGCCCACATATGGCAGTAAAGCTCAAGCATCTAAACTGAGCTTCCATACAGAGAACAGTAGGTGTAATGCTACCAGTTTAGGTGGCCACGTGGAAAGAATAAGGAAAGGAAAAACAGTAAGAGGTGAAATGTACACATCCCTGCACAGGGAAAGTACTTACATCTGTGTAGAACACAGAGCCAAGAGGGAAATGACAACAAAACAATGTACACATTATATACAGCTCTGCCATCTCCAGATCAAGCTACCTTTTCTGTCTGCTTTACAACACCAGCAATGATTGGCTCAGCCATATTTATTAATGAGAGGAGGTGATGCAGTAGCAACCATGACAGAAGGAGGGGTTAGCACAGCAAAGAATGTGCCACCCTTCTTTGTAAGAGGTGGGGAGTCTCCACCATCTTATGAAAAAAAGCTTGGGGCTGGAGTTCAGAAGGAGGATTCCTGAAACACCAATGTGTTGACATTGTCCTTCACCAGGACATCAGTGAACCCTAGTGAAGGAGATGTGTGGACCTATCCACAAACATGGTGCCTGTAGGTAAAAGGTGCTGCATATCAACTCTCTCTGTAAGCATGTCCAAAATACTGCGGGCCACATTTTTTCCATTCTCAAAACTTCCTGATGTATGGTAACCATGGGCTACTGCACTCCTGCTACTGCATCTAGGGGGACATCAGCAAAGCCCTTCACATCCCTGCTGCACACTTCTTTTCCAGATGGCTAACTCCTCAGTGACTGATATTACTGTGTACCCCCTAATCTTTTAGTGTTTCAAGTGGCTCAGCCACAACAACAGTCACCTGCCATCATGGGACACAGATTACCTCTCAACATGTCTTCTGCCTCAGTTTCTGCTGTGTGTCCTCCAAGCAATCTGAAAGTTACAAGATAAAGGACACAGTTAAAACACACTATTGACAGGCTGGTCCATAAACCCACACAGTGGAAACAGCCTATCAGGGACAAAGGCAGGTAAGCAAAGCACATGTGAGAATCATGTACCCCTTAACCATGTCCAGCAGCCATGTGTTAGTAAGGTACCTGGCCTGTAGAAAGTCAGCCTACCTGAAAAACTGAACAACATTAAGCGGATATATTTTGTTTTATTTATCTTTTGTTAACCATGTATGTGGGTGGGTTTATGGACTTTCTCAGCCAGAGTCCAGGATTAAAACACAGGAATCAGCCAAGCCAGAAGAGCCTGGTTCAAGCTGCAAGTAGAAATGCTGTGAAAACAGTGGTACTAGCAGACATCACAGAAAGACAGACAACATTTATGCTGATCCTGTCATAAGCACTTGGGATGCCTGGCCCACCAGTACCCTAAATGCGGCCTGCATGTAGACAATCCATGTATGCACCCCAATGGAGATCTGCAATACTGCATCCTGTGGTATCGCGGGCCCTAGCAGCAGATTCTTAACACAAGGGCCTGCAAGTCAGCAAAAGCAAAGTCTCTTTTCTAAGCTGCATTAAGTATGGGGGAAATAACACATCTCCTATACAGGAAAGCCATTTAACAATCAGGAATGAACCACAAAGTAACAGCAACCAGGCTGTACACCAGGCAAATATAACACTCTAGGGGACTCACCAGGACATTATGCAATTTACAACTCACAGTGCTCTGTCCCATGATTTACTCAACAGCAATGCAAGGTATTCCATCACGTGTTGTATTCCATGTTTGTGTCTTCTAAGAACATTGTAGATTTTCAATTATTATACTTTTCAGTTTTCAGTTATTATAATTTTTCTTTGTAATATTTAAATATGGTCTAATTGCCTGTTATACTGCATCAGGACTGAAAAGGGTTTGTTAACCAGCCTACCTATCAGGTTAACAAAATGAATAAAACGACAACAAAAAAAAAAATCAATCAATAAATAAAGCAACCAAGCAAGCTGACATAGGGGAGCTGAAGAATTCAGTTTTCAGCACCTTAAGAGACATGAATAAGAGTCCATTTGTTGGTCAGTAATGTCGAAGAACAGTGTGTGTACTCCTGTCTCTTCTTATCAACCACATCTTCAGGCATGAGGGAATGATGCTGTTTCTTATTCTCCTTTGTTTAAGGAATACATACTTGACCTTCATACCCTTTCCTCGTGCCCAGAGAAATTTACTAACACTTCCGAACTTCCAAAGGAAACTATACACAAACAGCCCAGACAACCATAGTCCATACCTGAGTCATTGTAACATGCTACCTTACAATACTTCTTCCACTTTTCAACATTTGTGAGAAAGCAAGCATCTGAAATATCTTTCAATGTCCTTGTGTCTTGAGTATGACTATTGGCTGTGCCCTGCCAGCGGCTGAATTCGGCTTACTCCCATTTTCTCATAGTGTGACTGCATAGCCCCTCCCCTGATCATACACATCTGGGCCATATATGCCAGTCTTTCTGTCTTTATCACCAAACCTATAAGACTAGGTATATTATTAAGATAAAATGAACCCAGATAAATTAAAAATGGCATAAAAACAAAATGATACATTAAAAAATTTAATTTGAGGAGATGATTATTACACTCGGGAATTAAAAGCTTTATCAAAGAGGTGACTCTTAATGCACCTTTTAATATTCAGCTGAGATGAACATTCAGTAAGTGAGCCACAAAATTAAATCCCATAAATGTAGAACCATTAAGAATAAAATGAGCTTAGATGAGTCAAGTTTAAACCTAGGGACTGCCAGCAACCCAGATCCAGCTTAGTGCAGGGTATGAGAAGCTGAAAAGGTACAAAGTGCATCATTAGATAGGAATGACCTTGGTTGTGCAGGGCTTTAAACACACTCACTGCAACTTTAAAAGTGGTTCTATGACCAACAGAGAGCCACTGCAGATAACAGATAAGGTGTGTGGAACATAAACAATAGCTCTACATAAAATTTCCAGAAATAACCTGTGCCTACATGATCATCTGTGATTCTTCCACTGGACTATGAGGATGACCATAGGGAATACTCCAAGTGGTAAGTGCAGGCCAAATGGCAGTTGATACCTGGTCCTGAAAAGTTAGTCTATATATCAACCCATAGGTATATCAGGATCAGAAGAAAGGAACTGTTGAGGATCTTTGAAGGCCATAGCAACAGATTGGGATCTGTTTGAGCTGTTTTGCATTAATCCATGTTAGGATACAATACAATCCATCAACTGGATCTGGACAGGCTACATGTCCCAGGGGAGAAGGCATATGCAACTGTGTACCATCCCTGTAGAAGTGATACAGTAACTATCTTCTTCAAATTAGGTCAGCAAGTAGTAACATATACATGATTAATAAATGTAGAGTCAGTATGGATCCTTGTTAGACCCTAAAACTCAAAGGATAAGTAAACCCCAATGATCATAATTTTGCTGTACTCTCAGAAGTAATAGGTACACCACTGCATTATGAAAATATACTACTGTACTATGAAAAGTAACCAGTACACTGCTGTACAATGAGAAGTGACATATTCACCACTGTACTATGAAAAGTAATAGGTGCATCGCTGTACTATGAGAAGTAATAGATACATCGTTGTACTATGAGAAGTAACAGGTACATCGTTGTACTATGAGAAGTAACAGGTACATCGTTGTACTATGAGAAGTAACAGGTACATCGCTGTACTGTGAGAAGTAATAGCTACATTGCTGTACTATGAGAAGTAACAGGTACATTGCTGTACTTTGAGAAGTAACAGGTACACCACTATACAATAAGAAGTAACAGATTCACCACTGTACTATGAGAAGTAATAGGTGCATCGCTGTACTAGGAGAAGTAATAGGTACATCGCTGTACTATGAGAAGTTACAGGTACACCACTGTACTATGAGAAGTAATAGGTACACCACTGTATTATGAGAAGTAATAGGTACATCGCTGTACTATGAGAAGTAACATATTAAACCACTGTACTATGAGAAGTAACAGGTACATCGCTGTAGAATGAGAAGTAACAGATTTAGCACTGTACTATAAGAAGTAATAGGTACATCGTTGTACTATGAGAAGTAATAGGTACATCGCTGCACTATGAGAAGTAATAGAGACATTGTTGTACTATGAGAAGTAACAGGTACATCGCTGTACTGTGAGAAGTAATAGCTACATCGCTGTACTATGAGAAGTAACAGGTACATTGCTGTACTTTGAGAAGTAACAGGTATATCACTATACAATGAGAAGTAACAGATTCACCACTGTACTATGAGAAGTAATAGGTACATCACTGTACTATGAGAAGTAATAGGTACATCGCTGTACTATGAGAAGTAACATATTAAACCACTGTACTATGAGAAGTAATAGGTACATCGCTGTACTATGAGAAGTAATAGATACATCATTGTACTTTGAGAAGTAACAGGTACATTGCTGTACTTTGAGAAGTAACAGGTACATTGCTGTACTATGAGAAGTAACAGGCACACCGCTGTACAATGAGAAGCAACAGATTCACCACTGTACTATAAGAAGTAATAGGTACACTGCTGAAAGGCTATGCATGAAGCCCCACAGGAGGTATTAAATCGCTACAAGATGGTCATATGGTCAATAGTGTAAAATAATGCAGAAAGAGCAAGATGAATCAGTGTACCTGATCATTACTGCAGATGCCTCTTTAAACTTGCCATTACAGTACAACTAAAAGATGAGGACAGCCCTACTAGATCCTTTACATGACTGAGGAATGTACACTTTCATTTTTTCTCTGGGTGACTTGCTAATAATTTCTGTACCTGATCATTGCTGCAGATGCCTCTTTAAACTTGCCATTACAGTACAACTAAAAGTGTGCATCACAGAACTAATTTCAGTAAGTGCTGCATCATTTTGGCAACCTAAATTCTCATTGCTTTATTCTCCACCATTTTTAGTGGTTTCATCTTAATGGAAAAAGGCTGCCAACAATAAATCAGTCGAGCTCTGAGATTTATAAGGCACTTCTTTGGATACTAGGTTCTATGATATAGTGTGAAAACATTCTGTATTGTAGAAGGTAGATGTTTAATTTGTCAGGACAGTTTTTTTGAGTGGTCTTTTCAAATGAGGTACATTTATCATCTTATTAAAACAATATACGTCTTCAATTTTACAGATTTTCAGAAATGTCTTAAGTCATTTAATTTCCTACAGTCCATGTCTATACTACATATTGTAACATTGGGTGCATTTGTGTGTGTGTGTGTGTGTGTGTGTGTGTGTGTGTGTGTGTGTGTGTGTGTGTGTGTGTGTGTGTGTGTGTGTGTGTGTGTGTCTGTGTGTGTGTGTGTCTCTGTGTATGTTTAGGTGTCTGCTTAAGCTTTTGCCTTCAGAATTATGAAGTCTATGAAAAAAAATCTGCTGTTTGACAATCTAGGATGTTTCTTTGAATGCTTTTTGCCAAAATGCATTTTCATCCACAAAAGTGATTAAAATGCATTTGGACAAATTTCAGCAGAAGTATTTTTCATGAGAGTAAAGCTCCCATATTCCTGTGCAAGAGACTGAATCCCTATACCTAATATAATTAAAGTAGATTTTAGTTGTTCCACAAGGATAAGGATAAATCCCTCTTGGAGTGATACCTTCACTGAACATATTTTTGCTTAATGTACCAAAACCCACAATTTGTCCAAGCTGGTTCTCACCAAGATCATCTTCTCCCATTAAAATATTCTTCAATAGCTGTTTTACACCTGGGGAAATAGTGATTTTAGTGCATATTTATGCTACTGGGGCAAGTAAATCAGAAGAAACATGGAAACAGCAGAAAACAGTCTCCAATGTATCAGAACACAGGAATGTCCTGGATAATATGCAGGTGTGCGCCCAGTGGTAGAAATGCATAGTCTACTGATTAATATTTAGTATGAATTATACTCCACCCACAGTTACAGCTAATCCACATGTTCAATAATCCCAGCCACCCTCTAATTACTATGGAACAAATTCTTGCAGCACTCTCAAATTACCAGGTTGCCTGACCATCAGTGCCAGAGATGACCTTTCTGAACCACAGTACAACATCTTTAACCTAAGCTTCTCCACTGGTTACATTTCCAAAGCCTGGAAAACAGCTACTGTAATGCCATTACACAAGAGTGGCCCAACCACAGACCCTCGTGACTATAGAACCATTAGTCTCACTAGCCACATAAGTAAAGCTATGGGGCACATTACCTCAGAACTCATTAATCTGGACATTGAAAATTTCTTACCCCTGGACCCTCATCAATTTGGTTTTGTCAAAAGAAGGTCCTCCCCTCTTTAACCTCATCAATTTCTTTTGAAAAAGTATCTAAAGCAATGGAAAGTCATTACTCCGTGCATACAGCATATCTAGACCTGGCCAAGGTTTTTGATATTATTCACCATGCAGACATTATTGACAGGCTAATCTGAATATAAATCCTTATGCCATGCAGTGAATAGCTAACTGGATATCTCAGAAAACCCATGTGGTTAGAGCTGCAGATGCCACTTCTGAAAGCAAGAAAGTTAACAGTGGTGTACCACAGGGCTCTGTTTTGCACTCCCTCCTGTTTGGCATTTACTTCTCAGACCTTAGAACAGCACTCCTGGCCTATGGTTAACTAAGTCTGCATATGACTGGGTATTCCTATTTGATCATCAACTGACTAACAATTGTTTTAACATCGGGTAGACCATGTTAACAATTGGTGCAAGGACAACGGTCTCAAATTAAATTTAAAAAAATGCAGAATAGTTCATTTTGGTAAACAGAATAGTTTTACTTACCACACATGTGATGCACCCATCAAATCAGACAGTATTGTAAGGGATTTAGGCACTCTTGTTGATAATTCCTAATAATTTGACCAGTATGTCTCCACAGTAGTACGTAAAATCTTGCTCACCTATCTTCCAGGAGGCATCTCTACTAGATCCAAAACAGTCTTAATTCCACTTTACTCCTATCTTATCAGAACTGTTATTGAACATAAAGCACCTTTTGGCATGTATTTGTCTAAGCATATCACACAACTTGAGAGTCCGAAGAGATTCTAACTAAAAAGATCAGTGGCCTCAAAAACCTTAGTTATCAGGAGAGCCTGGCAGTTCTTTGTCCATACACAGTTTGTTACAGACTCCTCAGAAGAGATCTCTGTATAGCCTTCTGAGCCATGAAAGATCCACCTTTATTGGACTTCATACTCCTTCCTAAAAACTAATGTTACCTTAAATACTTTAAAGAAACTAACCCTTCATCATCAGGAAAAATAAGACACTTTGGTGCGAGATTCATATCCCAACATATTCCTCAGCTCTGGATAAAATGTCCTCTAGATGTTAAAAAGAGTAGTACCACTGCCACATTCAAGGTAAACACAGATAATTGGATGGGCAGCCTCAGTTTGCCCTAGCCTATCTTGTCTTGCTCTCCTTGAGGCTAGAGGGAAATTTTGAATAAGGTTTTTTACCTATGCTTGAATGGTCTGCAGACTGATTGCTTAGTACTTACCTATGAACCCAGTATAAAGGCATTTCAAATCTGACTTCTCTCAGTTTACAGAATGTGAAAAAAGGCCTGGATTTTAAAAAAAATGAGGCCAGTGGACAAATATATGTTAGCATTTTCAGACTATAATAAACTAGCTACAGTGATAGGTAGAATCAATGCTGAAATGTTTTAAAAACTTTTAAAAGACAAGCGAAAAAAAAATGTACAGATAGCGAATACAGGCTAATCTACAAATAAAGAGTCACAGGACAAGGTTTGAAATGTGTTAATTTACCTCACCAGTTTGATACTTGAGTAGATTTTACTATAGACAATCACTGTTGGCGAGATTTTTGTAAAGAGAACCAACAATAATTCAAGCTCCAGTGTTCGAGCTTCTCCATGGTTGTTTAGCCATGGAATTAGATCATTTAAGTATTTAGGGAAAGGAGTGAAGCCCCCCACATGTGAGTATATTGGTGGAGTTTGCATATACAGAAAATGCTTATTTTGATTATTATTATTTTGTGAGATTGAGTTTCTAATGAGTTAAGATTTGCAAGTTTCATCCTCATCAAGTTGGGCTTTTACAAAATGCAGTAGAAGCACTGATACACCCCTTTTACTAGATGTAGCCAAAGGGGAAAGGAAACATTTATGAAGACTATTCTGAATTGTAGGACTTGGAAAAGTCTCTCAGTACATAATATTTCTAAGATTTTAATGAAGTAATGTCTAAACACTTAAAGTTGAAGGTTTTAAAGTTATCAAAAGAGAGACAACCTTTATTAGGAATTAACTAAACAAATATTTTTCCTTCCACTCCTTCCTCTTTAAACATGTATGGTTTTACAGAATCCATTTTAAGATCCAAATGTAATTTAAAAGGGTTTTAGTGGACTAGAAATCTTCCATAAGATATCTTATGAATTTTTGCTTGTTTTATTGTGAAAATCCCAGCTGCCAGATCAAATGCATTTTAGGATCTCTTCAAGAATAATCACTCTAATAATAAACTATAACATTTGAATTCTCTTACCACCTCCCTTCACTTACTAACCCCTAAAGTTTCTGTCACTCACAGAATTAAACTACCCAGGATCCAACCTGCTGAAGAATATCAAAAGTAAGTGTTTTTGGAGAATGGAAAGTCCTCTCTCACTCCCAGACATATATAGATAAAAGATACAGACATAGATATATACACAAATATATGTATATACAGGTCTACTTTGTTTCATTGAATCTCATTTCACTGAATTTCATTTCACCCCGACCACTTCGTTAAAAACTCAAATTACTGAAAACTCATTTCACTGAACTGCACTGTGTAGAGTACTGCAAGCCAAGTAAAAGTTATATGCCCTTTTCTCCACTGTAGTGTGATCCTGGAGTTAGTATATATAGTTAAGGGGGTGTGAGTACATATTGTCTTCTGAAGAGGGTTAGTCATTGGTGTTGCAACTATGCATGTCTATTGTTTAAAATGTATTGTTTTGAAGTTTTTGGTAAAATACAATATAAAATAAACAAAGTGGGGGGCTACGCCCCCAACACCCCCCTAACTATATATACTAACTATACTACTAGCTCATGTAAACATATAGCAATCTTGACTGGGATAAAATTAAATACTTAGGTATCATTATAACCTCAAATTGTAAACATTTGGTCTCAATTAATTTTAAGCATGTTTTAGATAATATTATGCAATTAATTAGTAATTGGAATAACGTTTTCTTTACTATGTAAGATCATCTAAAATTAATTAAGATGGTAATTCTTCCTAAAATCATATTTGCGATTAAATCATTCATTTGGACTCCTTTGAAAATATTTTTAAAGAAGATAAATATCTCAAATGTATTTTGTATCCAAATAAACAAAGGATTTCTTTTAACTGACATAGGAAAAGTTGAGAAGATGGAGACTTAGGTTTTCCAGATATTGAATTAAATTTAAATTTCAGCTATTGCTAAAATTATCACAGTATAGTTTAGGTCAATTTATGAATCAAAATGAAAACTGATTCATCAAATAATTCTATTTAACAAGAATAAATATGTTACTATATACCACATACAAATTGTTCTTAATAATTTTGATTGGATTTTAAAAGATTATTTTTATAAATGAATAATATTTCACATGCTTTCCCTTATATTACTTTTATTCTTTCTTTTAAGAAGTTTACTGGCTCAAATCATATTATTAAAACTTATTTTTGTCACTCTTTCCAATTGCTTATACAAAATAATGTTTAGAAACTTTTAATTTTAATAAAATTATACAATTGAAAGAAAATAATATCATTTATTGGCAAAAATTCCTTAATGGAAATAAGGTTCACTCTACAGTGGATCTTCTCTCTAGGTATAGTTCAGAACTGAATAATTGGTTACTCTTACAGATTTGTAGAGAATATGCGATTATGAAAGTAAAGATGGCATATGATTTAAAGTTGGAAGGTTTTCAAAAAAATTAAGAGTTTTTAATACTTGTTAATAACAATTTAATAAATAGTAAGTCTCATTTACCAATGATTTATAGAATCATGAGACCTTATTCTTTATCTTCTGATAACATATATTGGAATTATTCTACAAAAATTAATAATGAAACTTTTTCAGATGAAAATAAGAAGTTAATATTAAAATAAGCAGCTAAATCTA
Organism: Protopterus annectens; assembly: GCF_019279795.1. Lineage (NCBI taxonomy): Eukaryota > Metazoa > Chordata > Ceratodontiformes > Protopteridae > Protopterus > Protopterus annectens. The sequence goes on along the minus strand of NC_056739.1, from coordinate 55,804,027 downwards.
CATCTTCTTGTTTTGGAAAATTTTCACCTGGAAATATTTGCATACAGCTTTCATCACACTGAATAAAATTACATTAATGTGCAAAACTGCTACAATTAAATGCTGGGGATATGACTTGGACATAGTATCTAACTGGGTACATATGATACATGAATGTAGTGTGATAGCTCACTTTTGGAAAGGGATATTGTGGTTGGACAGGTAAAATATATACAATTCATTGATTTTATTTAATGCTCCAATTTCTGAAATAGTACCTAGAACTCAAGTACCTCTTTTTTGGTCTATACTAGCAATTGCTAGAAAAATAATAACTAAACATTGGAGAAATAAGGTTACTTCCTCATGTGATGAATGTATTTACTTAATAAAAATTGTATACAAAAATGATCAACTATAAAGATGAGAACATCAAATATTATACATTTTTACAAAGCTTGCTATTGATTGCTTTAAACTTTATATATACAGGTTTACTATAAAAATCCAGAAATGACAATTCTTCAAGTAATGCTAAATCGAATGTTTGGTTTCAAAGTTATCAAAAGTAAACTCAGTGAATCTGTAATACTGATATACAGATGGCAAATGCAGTTCAGCAGTCACATTTTCAAATCATCAAATACCAAACACTCTGTTTTAACATGGTTCCGAACTGGGATGAAAACTGTTTTTATTTTTGACATTATATTTTGATGGCATGATTAAAGGCACAAGTTCATTTCCAGATTGTGGTAGTAAACCATATCTATAATATTCAAGTTATGAACTTATGTATATAGTTATTTGTTGGTTTGATAATTTCTTTGTTTTCTGTTAAAAATTTAATAAAAAATATGTAAAAAAAGAAATCTCTGTATCCTTTCCAAATGTTACAAGTATATTCTATCACAGGACTTACTATGTTTTTAAATAATGGTACCAAAATTACCGTATCAATAATATTCATAAAATGTAAATAAAAATTATTTATTTTATTTATTTAAGTTTAATGACCAGGGAAGTCCACTGGGCCATAAAGAGCCCATTTTCAGTGGATGCCCAGGGAGAAAAGCTCCAAATATTGCAAGTTACATATTACATGTTACAAAAGAATAACAAAGGTTTGTACAGAAGAATTAAAACATTTACAGAAATATAATACATTATGTAATAAGCTTTTAATAAGTTAACATTTAAACAGAAGGTTACTAGCCCTTTTAGAGGTTGGGTAAACTGAACATTTGCAGAAAAAGACATTTTTGTCAAATAAGCTGTTTGTAAGTAAACATTAAGCAAGTAGCTACTAGCCCTTTGCAGGTTAGGTGGACCATTTTGCATGGAGAGAGTACAAGAAAATTGGATTATGGAAAGTGTAGTACATTAGATAGCAGAGAGAAAATCAGTCCCTGGTAGGGCGAGACTGTTTTAGGTTGAGATGAAGCAATAAGATTGGTACATGATTTCAGTGCAGGGTAGAAGGATGAGGTGGAGAGGGTTTATGTTGCAGTGTGACATGAGCATTCCCATTTGGCTGATAGATGAGAGAATAGCTGAGATTTGAAATTGGTATGGTTTGGAAGATTGTGAAGGTGGGGGAAAATGAAAGTCACTATCAACGTTTACTCCTAAATCCTTATGATAACACTGTAAAAAATCATGCCTGCTATGGGAATTACAGAAATTCAACTCCTTTAAAAATCCAAGAAGTTGTTCAAAATGGAAACTAAGAAGACTTAAAAACAGAAGACACTTATTTAGCAGAGGGGAAAAGCCATAAACATGGCTGCCATCACCCACTGAGTTCAGGTACAGCTTGCTACTGCTGTATTATTTTTCCATGATGGGTGTGAATTTTTAACCAGCTCACATTGACAGGGAATGAATGTCAAGCAGTAAGGTGCTTTAACACAAACGAAGACACCACTACACATGTACCAATATTATTAGTGACAAAGGCTCATATGTATAGCCATCATAGAAGAAACTGCATTCGAGTTAGCTGAGCTACAAGTCCTAGTGAAAGAAGATCCAAAGTCTGACTCACAGTTAACTTTCTTGGCAGAAGAGCTTCATGTGTCACAGCTAGAAGGTACCACTCCTCACCTGGTCTGTTCCAGCACCAAAATGGATTGGAAGAGTCTCACCAAGGATCTCATTACTGCTTCAACTGATAAGTTTCAGGAACTCTCTGAAGGTCCTACCATCTTCTGACATAGCTGATCTGATGTCTGCACCTAGGTCAACCTTCACTATGGAATCAAACACTGCATCTTCCAAACAGAAAAAAAAACAAAGTAATCTATACTCCCCTTCATTAAAAACAAAACTCATTTTGAATTTTATATTTTTCCAACAGGTTCCATTTGGCCATTAAGCCATTAAGAAACTACTTCCTTTTTCAGGTTCTCCTCTTCAACTATTAGGGTCATACGTTTATACTAGGCTAATGACTACCAGGGTCTTTATAAGCCAAGCCATGCAACCCAAATCAGTTTTGTCTCAGAGTACCATGGATGCCAGTATGGTGGGGGTATGTTAGTAAGGAGGTAGCTAATGGTTATATGGGGGATAGGTTAGCTGGGGATTAATTTTATTTCTGTCAACCTCTGCCAATCAGAGACATGGGAGTCAGATCAGGGGTGAATTTGTGATTCCCCATCCAGTGATCAAAGGTCTGTTTCAATAAAGTCAGGGATGAACATTAAATTACATTTTACAAGCGCTTTATGAAAACTAAGATTTGTGAAATATCTCCAAAGTGAAGAATGTCACCTTTGCTGAAAGTAAAAGAATCCACAGGAAAATTTTTACCTTCTAATTACCAATTTCTATTAACCACCAGCACATAAATTTGTTGACCTTTTCTGCAAGACTTAGAGAAACTTTTCATTGATCATAATTTAAGATCAAATACTGGTGCTAATTTTTCCCACTGCATCTGAGGAGCCTTCTAAATCCAAAATCACTCAGGGATCACTGGCACTAATTACAGAATGTAGGTTGTTGGAAAGGTCTTGGGGAAAAACTGCTTCTACTTCACTAGCCATAAAAGATTAGAACAATGTGTGTCATGTATCGATTTACTAAAATGTCATTCTTCAGAAAATGTTTGAGTTGACCGAGTCCATGACCGATTCCAAACTTGAGGATGACCTAGCTTCAGACATTATTAGTTTGATCTATGGGCCTAAAAGTGCTTAGTTACAGTTAGCACACAGGATTAAGGCTCAGAGCTGTTAATGATCTGCTTCATGTAGCTGGGGTTACAGGGTTTGATTCCTTCCACTTCCATTTACCTACTGTGTGTCTCAGCAATTGCTTAACTAAGCATTGCTCCCTGGCAGCCCACAAAAAGAGACGCTTCACACAATGAGCTTAGCTCGCTAACAAATAGATAAAATGCAAAAATTACATGATGCAATACCAAGAACTGCACATTTAAGAATGTTTGCCTTGCTAGCTTCTAAAATTCTTCCAGATTGTGTTATGGTGGAGACTTTGGGTGCCTCAGTAGTGGGTAATTCTTTTTCTGGCTACAGTACTTTGGAATTGCTAAAACCAGAGCAACAAAAAGAAATCTGAAAAAGCCATCAAGAAAAACATTATGCTCTTGTATCTTACTTTTCATAGGAACTATCATTCTTCAAAAAAGGCATTTTCACAGAGAATCTGTCCAAAACTTCATTTATCGATCACATAAATCCAAACATATGAATATATCCCATACAGAGAGACTAAGGTTTGACTTTCTTTAATGTAAATCTTACCTTCAGATACTGCACCATCTTATCCAACTGAACTTTGACTTTATTTTTCATTGCTATTGGAACTCTTCTTGCTGGTCTGACTACTGGATTGACCTCAGGATCTAACTTTATAGAATACACAACTGAAAGTTTGCTCAATTTGTCATCGAAAACATCAGCATACTCTGAGAAAATGGCTTCAGAAAACTTGAACTTGGAACTGCACTCACATAATAAACTTCTTTAGCAAAAGAAAGCAGATTCATTCTCAGTCTTTGAGACCTAGTAAAGATTGCACTGGTCATTGGACTACGTAGAATAATAAGTTCTAACAGCTCTCAGTCAAGTAACATGAAAGGATCACTGAACCTTCGGTTTGAATTTCTTTACCTTCATTGAGTTGTTCGTTTGTTCTCATATTTGCAAATGTGTCCACTGATATAACATTACACTTTGATCCAGTGTCTACTTTGAGCTCTGTAGATTTCCCATTGATCTGAACTGTACAAAACACTTCATTGTTAATAAGTTTACTGCATCAACTCTTCCTCCTAGTACCAATACACCATCCAAATAGAAAGCTAACTGTTTCGGCTCTTCTTGATCAACTTGGTTTTTTGTATGACCTTTCTTTACAACTGAGACTTACTTGATTTGCAAAACTTTTAAAAGTGGTTCCATTTGCTACACCCGTGGCACTGCTGACCACATGCTAAACATTTGTCTGTCTTAGACTCATGATTTGCACCACAATTGCAATAGTTAATAAAGCTAGACTTGGGTTTTTCTGACTCACATTTGTGTTACACTGAGCTGGTGGTGGAGCTTGCATTTTCTTGGAACTCTCTGGAAAGCTTTGTATCTTCTTTGAAAACCCTGTGGCTGCCCTTTGCTTAGGCCGGTTTCTGTTTGCCATGTGTTGCATACTGTTTACATTTGCTCTGGAGCTTACTGAAACCATGCTTTTGTCACCTGCAAGCATGTTCGTATGTGTTTCTGTCATCTCATGGATCTGACAAATTTCTACTGTTTTCCTTAATGTCAAGTCACTGTCACAAAGTAAATTTTTTCTCACTGCAGCGCTATTAATACCACATATAAGTCTATCCTTTATCAGCTCATCTTTCAAATCACCAGACTGACATATTTTAGCCTTGTTTCTCAAGTCAGTTATATAAGCTGCAAATGTTTCCCCTGTTTTTTGATTTCTTGTGTAAAACAAATGCCTCTCTAATACAATGTTTGTCTCGGGGTTGCACACCTCTCTGAACTTATGCGTCAAACACCCGAGGTCTTCTCTGGACTCAGCTTGCACAACAATATGGCGGGCTGCACCTTAACCTTCATATACTGCTGGCACATTTACAAATGATCACTGTCTTTCTATGGCCTCAGATCCTGCTAGATTTAGCAAAATGAATGCACTTGTGTGTGCATCTCTAACTGCATAAGCTGCTTGTGTGAAAATATCATACTCTTGTTCAAATATTCTTCAGTTCTCTGCAATATTCTGATCAAACACAAGTGGTTGAGGTTTTTGAAATCCATCTACCATATTAACACATACCAGCAAAGGGTCTTGCAAATACACACACACACACACACACACACACACACACACACACACACACACACACACACACACACACACACACACACACACACACATTCACACACACATTCACACACACATTCACACACACATTCACAGATACACACACACACACACACACACACACACACACACACACACACACACACACACACACACACACACACACGTGCATAAGTAATTGGCCTAAACACAATTTGTCCAACACTTTTGTGCTCTGTACCTATACTTTCTCTCTAAGCTTATAGGAATTGTGTGAATGAACAACCCCATAGTGCATTCAGTTAACTGAACTTTGCAAAATAAACCTCTCTGGCTTCTCAATGCTTTATTGCACTTTGCAAAATAACTTTTCAGATTTCTTAGTGATTCACTGTGCTTTACAAAATAGCTTTTTAAGTTTCTCGATGCTTTATTGTGCTTTGCAAAATAACTTTTTAGAGCCATCAATGCTTTACGAAACTCTGCAGAATAGCTTTTCAAACTTTTTAATGCTTTATGGAGCTTTACAGAATAATTTCTTGGACTTTGCAATGTTTTACGAAATCTTCGATAGGTAAAGGCAGAAATGCGAAAATGATCAACTTTCGGAATTGGTAAAGACAAAAATGCTAAATCACCATTCACTATGCTTGCGAAATCAGTAAAGGCAGAAATTGTAAAGTAATCACTTGGAATTTTATCAATAAAAGCAGGAATGCCATCACTTTAAGAAACATTTGAGAACTTTTCGATGCAAATGAGCAACTCATGAGCACTGTAATACTCTTGTAAGAAACATCTTTCCTCAATGCAAGAAACACATCAAGCAACTGCACAATGCGAATAATCAAACTTTTGCTGCCCAAATTTAATATCTTTTGAGGAATCTGGACTTTGCAAATAACTAGATGCAATACACTGAATTGTCCCCAAAATGGCAGTACCTTGCTAGGCAACTCTTTACAGTACAAGACGCATTCTGTAATGGCGACAATTTGCAAGCAGACACACCCAGCACAAGAACTTTTCTTCAAATAACCATGCTTTGACTGAATTACATGACATAGTTGCACTTCACACACAGTGAACTCTTTAAAATACATACACAGTAATAAGCACACACTGTAAGCATTTTTACACACCCAGAGATACTTTGAATAACTTTATTATGCCCATGATGCAATGCAAAGTCGTAGTTATGCCCTAACACAGCACTTTGGCCAAGCATAGCAGTCACCTTGCTTTATTTTTTGCTTACTGAGCTCTTTTTCTTTTTATATTCGTTTTGCTCATTTAAGCCCTTTTTCTTTTTTTATCCCCAGAGTACTTTGTTTCTGCTCATTTTACTCTAAACATGCCAAATTCTGCCTTAAACATGCTTGTTTTACCTTAAACATGCTCATTTTGTACTTTAAACATATTTGTTTCATCAAATACTTTTATCTTAAACATTTTGTTTAGTTGACAACCTTTTTGTACTTTCTGCTTGCCTGATAATGTGGTTTGTGCCCTTGTAATATCTTTTCTTGCTTCTTTGCATCGAGTAAATAATTCATATCACTTTTCATTACCTTTGATTCTTTCTGGTTGTGTTTGCACTGTTTTCTCTCTATTTTATCTTCACTGTCGTCTTTACATCTCATGGCTCCAAATGTTCTTCTCTTCCATCCCGGCTCTGACACCATGTCACCATCATGTTAGTACATAAATAAACGAGTCTTCATGGGTTCTGTTTAAGCAGCTTTATTCTATATTAACACATCACTGTAAAGACTTATTAACAATGACTTAAGTAACTTGTATACAAACTAACTACTACCAAACACAAGGCAAGTCGTTAGCAGTAAACCAGGGTCCTTGGATAAAAATGAAAGATACAATTTCCACAAAAACATCCAATAGACCCCAAAATGACTGTATCTGTAGATATAAAATCTGCTGTAAGTTTCCACAGGAACTTTCAATGAACCACTCAGTAGGTAAAATCTGTAGAAAATGTATTTGGTGAGCGTTTTCATGGCATAGATATACCACTTCATCAGACCTATTACTAATAAAACATCTAGCACTTATATATCCATGTCAATTAGAAAACAGCTAATCATTAGTCAGCAATTATTAACTTGGATACACCTTCCTTCAAGACTCATACATCATTACTAAGAGCTAACAATTTAAAAATATGTATACTATACATCCTTATCAGTGAAAAGACATTCTATAAAAAATACATATATCAAAAATACATACATTACAATATATATAACTATATAACTAATGTCTGATTACATGTGTAATCAGACATCAGTTATATATATTGCTCACTCACTGGCTGCTTCTATGGAATGGCACTAGGAATTGCACGTGTCTGGAATTTATACGTGCACGCATAACCTTGCATGCTTCTTAAAGACATAGCGCACATATGCTACACTCTGATCTACATCCGCCTCCATCAGTCCCTTCTGAAAGAGCTACCTGATTACAAGGGTTTACATATCAACAAATATACTGATCAAATTACAACTTTATTAAGGGTGAATGGTTTCATTCAATATGGTGCAATGCCCTTATGGCAGTCTGATGCTTAGCTCAAGCAGATGTTAAGAGAGCACAGACATACATAACATGTATCAGCCCATTTAATGTAATGTCTCTCTGTATGTGGCCTCCCAAATGACACTGTAAGTGGCATGAGCTGGGAATTCCATAACTCTCTACCTCTTACCTTTAGAATCAAAGAGAAATCCAGAAATAAAACAAGACACTCAGTGACACTTTGATTCTTAAATACTAGCACTGTTAATTTCAGATGTTGACAGAATAAAGAATGTGAATTAACATGCATTTTCTGAAGCAGAAAAAGTCTACAAGTCTGGTTATTGACATTATTAATTACAATCCATCACATTTTCTCCTGAAATCACTAGTTTTTACAGGGAATAGGGGGATCAGAGCAAATTGTTTAGCTAAATTCAGGGATGTTCCTGAAAATCAATGACAGATGAGAGGTACGTCTGGGACCAAGGCAAAAGATAGATGGAGAAGTTTTGGAATAAATACAGTACTTGCCAAAGCATTACTAGCATACAAGCATATTCTGAGCAAATGATGCTTATTGGCAGATATTGTATACACACTTTTGATCAGCACATTTAAACATCTATGCACAATTAGTTTAAGGTCTGCTTGGTGGGTGACATGATATAACCCACCATGCTTTTTTTGCTTAGAAGATCTATTAATTTAGATTTGAAGTGAACAACAGTGCATATGTTATATTTTGTGTACCAGCTCGATCCTGACTTGCAGTGTGCTTATTAATTTTCGAAACAAGAATGTATTTATTTATTTGCCTTTGTTGACCTGTGCTTTCGTTGAAGGTTGGGCGTCGGGCTGGCAACTCGGCACCGTAAAAATCCACTGCCAATCATGAGCGGTCCGGAGTTCCGCTGTGGCGACCCCTAACCGGGAAAAAGCTGAAAGACATACATTGGCCTTTGTTGACCTGAAAAATCTCACTGGGCAAAGCCCATTTTCAGTTAAAGCCCATGGAGAACAACTGTGTCACATTACATTTATATTAACTAGTGAATTTCAGAGACATAACTACAAGATAGGTATATACAGTAAAGTATTTACATAAGCATGTATAAGTATGTACCGTTCTGGTAGCTCTACAATCTTGCAGGAAGTAAATGGACTTATTGTAAAGGGGGAAATGTTGCAAAGAAGTTTACTGTTCTTACATTTCTCCACAGAAAGGTATGTAAAGAGCTCAAAAGATATAAATGAAGTAAGTTATTAAATTATGTAGGAGGGAAGATATTAGTATTGCATAGAAGAATATTGGTAATAGCACATGCTTGAGAAAACAGGGCATAGGATTAGTTCTGTCTAGGCTGCCTATTCCAAACTGGTGAATCCAGAACATTTATAACTTGGGTATACAGGGGATATATGAGAGCGATAGAGTGGTGGATGGGACCAGTTAGAGAAAGATATGTGAAGTGATATTTAAGGGGGGGGGGTGAATTGATATAAGTGTAGGAGGGGGAAAGTTACTATGGGTGTAATGACTCAAGTACAGGAGTGGGGGGAGTTAGGTAATTTGAAAGGTGTGCTTTCACTAGAAGTCTTAACCTGGAGATGAACATAAGCATGACCAGGACTGGGTAAGGTAACCTGGTGATGAACATGATCATAACCAGGACTGGGTAAGGTAACCTGGTGATGAACATAAGCAGGACCAGAACTGGGTAAGATAACCTGGTTTTATACATGATCATGACCAGGACTGGGTAAGGTAACCTGGTGATGAACATGAGCAGGACCAGGACTAGATAAGGTAACCTGGTGATGAACATGAGCAGGACCAGGACTGGGTAAGGTAACCTGGTGATGAACATGATCAGGACCAGAACTGGGTAAGGTAACCTGGTGATGAACATGAGCCTGACCAGGACTGGGTAAGGTAACCAACATGAGCCTGACCAGGACTGGGTAAGGTAACCTGGTGATGAACATGAGCAGGACCAGGACTGGGTAAGGTAACCTGGTGATGAACATGATCAGGACCAGGACTGGGTAAGGTAACCTGGTGATGAACATGATCATGACCAGGACTGGGTAAGGTAACCTGGTGATGAACATGAGCAGGACCAGGACTGGGTAAGGTAACCTGGGGATGAACATGAGCATGGCCAGAACTGGGTAAGGTAACCTGGGGATGAACATGAGCATGGATAGGACTGGGTAAGGTAACCTGGTGATGAACATGAGCCTGACCAGGACTGGGTAAGGTAACCTGGTGATGAACATGAGCCTGACCAGGACTGGGTAAGGTAACCAACATGAGCCTGACCAGGACTGGGTAAGGTAACCGGGTGATGAACATAAGCCTGACCAGGATTGGGTAAGGTAACCTGTTGATGAACATGAGCATGACCAGGATTGGATAAGGTATTGTTTGAGCTGGATATTCAGCCTGGGAGTTTGTTAGTCATTTTTACTTGTATACAGATGGTGTTCCAGAATTCATAGGTGTATATTAGGTTGATGACCACTAGAGCCCATATAAGCCTAGCTATAAACCCCAAATCTGACCTACAAATTTGATTAATATAGGGTGTGATTTACTGACTGCCTGTGTCCATCAGAGACATAGGAACCAGACCAAGGGTGACTTTCCAATTACCCATCAATTGACCCAAGTTCCTCTTAAATAGGGTTAAAAAACACAAAAAGAAAAATCTAGCAAAGCTAGACTTCTGTGTGAACCTTAAACCTCTTGCATCAGAGACCTCATGGGTTATATGCAAATAAACCTTAAAAAGGGTTAGGGAAGAACTCTGCCTCACATAGATGTGAAGCCTGTTCTAGAAAAATGGGAAATCTCTGAGCATCATATCTATTACTCCAACATGTCCTGATGAATTATTTGCTCTACTAGTGCTTAGTAGAAATGTATCACCAGAATGAAGCTCTGTTTGGGGGGGGTGTAGGTCAATAGTATATTTTTGAATGCAGGTGTGATGATATGGGCAAGTGCCAGCATAGCCAGCTGGAGTTTTGTAAAGAATGATATGTCATTTGAATATCAAACTAATTTATACAAGAGGGTTGTGTTACAAATGTATTAGAACTGTATGTCATGTTTATATCAAACTGATTTTGTACAGTATGGGCAAAGCAAGTAGAGTGGGATCTGGGCCAGACTTTACCAGGTGTGTGTTTGAAAATTAAATCTTAAAGAGTGTGTGTGTCAGCTGCTTGGGGCAGGAACACGAAGCACTGGGTTTACAGAGAGGGTGTTGGAGGACTTGGCTTGGACATTCACTGAGGACCTAACCCTTCAGCTGAGCCAATGGGGAGTTTTATTAGAGATCTGAAGGGAGACAGATGTAGAGACATCTGGACCTCAGGCCGAGTGTGTTCCCTGTGTGCTCTTAAGGGAAATTGTACTCTATGCAGAGAAGTCTGCATATGGAAATACTGAATGCATCCATTTGTATTCCAAGCCCACGTCTCTCTCCAGTGTCAGTGGTGAGGATTCGGGCTCCTTGATTACTAACCCATCATGGGGACAACACATATTGTTAGCAGTGGTTGGCATCACAGCAGGGCATTTTTTTCTGGATAAAATATTTTGTAATCTATAACTAGCATGCAGGTATGTTTGGTAGCTGTTAAGCTGTAGCCAGTTTTGCTGTTTTTAAGGCTTGGCAGTGGTGCTCCTGTGTGCAGTGTTGGTGGAAAATGGAGCTACTTTGTTGTAATAGGAGTCTAGTTTGGATTTTGGTATAGAGCTTAGGTTTGTAAGGACAGGGGATGTATATAAGAGGACTGGAAGCAAATAGAATGAGACTAGGGTTTCCTTGCTGGATCTGTAAGTTGTTATTTGGCTCTGTAAAGGGAGCCAAGTTTCTGGTGGGTCTTTTTAATTATTTGAAGAATATGTTGATGAAATTTAAGATTTTCATCTATTACAATGCTCAGTAATTTAGTACGTGGCACTACCTCAATTTCCATATTATTTGCGGATGCAACCAAGAAAGATTGTTTTTGATGGAGATAATGTTGTGGGGTGAAGAGCATCAGTTTTGTTTTACTTGGATTAAGCAGAGGGTTTGAACTTCTCAGCCAGGTTTTGATCAAAGAGAAAGAAATGCAGCTGACTTACTGGAGTTTGGATATTGTGAGGACTATACTTATTAAAGTTGAATCATCTGTGTATTGTACTATATTTACTTGGTCTTTGACAGTGGAAAGCTAGTTTATATAAATATTGAAGAGAAGGAGACCTATATAGAGCCTGAGACCCCTATGGTAATTGTGAGAGAGGAGGAGAGGTCCTGTTACCATTTGAATGTTTGTTGCCTTCTAAATAGATAACTAAGGAACTGTTTAAGGGAGGATTGAGAGAGACCTATAGAAGCATGTTCAGTGTATAAATGTTGCTGTGATACTGTGACAAATGGTTTAGATAATTCCAGGAACACAGTTGAGACTGGGTTACCATTGTTCCTGTGCTGGGTAGCAGTGTTGGTGAAGTGAAGGAGGGCAGTGGTTGTGCTGTGGTAGGGTATGAAATCATACTGTGTTTCCAAGAGCACATTATTTGAATTTAGATGACGCAGAAGCTGAGCATGAATACATTTTTCAAGTACTTTTGAAAGAGGAACAGGACTGCAATGGCCCTGTAGTTATTAAACTCTGTAAATATGCCACCTTTGTATGAAGATATAAAAGATTTTTTTCAGATAAATATATCTATATCTTAACAATATGTTCCTTCTATCAATACAGAGATTGGAAAAACAATTGCATCTGCTGACATTTTCAAATAGTCTGTGGGGAGATGGTCAGCAGTTGGGGTGGTTGTTTTTAGCTTATGTAGGAGGTTTTTTAATGGTGGCTGTAGATAACGGACTGAAGTCAAACAGCTGAGGATATTTAGCAGAGGCTGCTGGTACTGAGAGTGTAGTGGAAGTATTAATGTTTGTGTGGGACAATATAGTCTGTATAAAATAATCGTTAAACTGTGTAGGAATTGAATCAGTATTGTTGTATGTGGCGGTGGTAGTTTGGCCTGAATGTAAAAGTTTGTTTATGGATGTCCAGATGTTTCTAGTTGTGCTTATGTTTATTTTGGAGAATGTTATAACAGGTTTGCTTGTCATTTTTTATTTGGTATTTCTTTTCCTATTCCTTAGATAACTAAAAAGTTGGTATGTATTTTGTTTTCTATTTTTGTGCCACTCATTCCAGACTGTCAGACTATAGCATTAATTTCTTTCGTTGTTAGCCATTGGGCAGGATTGTATTTAACCCTTTTGTTATGTGCCGGGGCAACGCTATTGAGATTAGGAATCTCACTGAATTGTGATATCAGAGTCTCATTGAAGTATATGACAACAGAGTCTAAGAGATAGATTTTAGTATTTTCCAGCTATATTTTGATAATGTTTTGACAAGTGTCTTTTGTCAAAGCTTTTTGAGTAGGTAGATGGTCACTTAGGCTGTCTGGAAGGCTGCCAGTTGTCCTAATTTTGTTGGTTCTATTACAAAGAATCCAATCTCAAGTAAAAGAATAGGTTTAACACGTGTTGCCAGTTGTGGGTGAGACTGCTGCCCCAACATTGCTACACTGACATTTTAGATATGAAGTAAGTACAACAAAGTGAAAACACAAGGTGCATATCTAACATTTGTTTTGAACGGGAAATTAAAGCATTACGAGGGTTGCCAGTTTCAATATATTCATTACACTTCATGCACGTGCAGTTTCTTAAATTGTGTTCAGGTTTTAAGCATTGTCTTTGCAGTTTTGATACAGTTGAAATGTGTGAACATCACGGTCAGCAGGACTGTGATACCGTGATCTCTGTTAATGAAAGTACTAGGGCTCAGCAGGACTGTGGAACCGTGATCTCTGTTAATGAAAGTACTAGGGCTCACCAGGACTGTGATACCGTGATCTCTGTTAATGAAAGTACTAGGGCTCAGCAGGACTGTGATACCGTGATCTCTGTTAATGGAAGTACTAGGGCTCAGCAGGACTGTGATACCGTGATCTCAGTTAATGAAAGTACTAGGGCTCAGCAGGACTGTGATACCGTGATCTCCGTTAATGAAAGTACTAGGGCTCAGCAGGACTGTGATACCGTGATCTCAGTTAATGAAAGTACTAGGGCTCAGCAGGACTGTGATACCGTGATCTCTGTTAATGAAAGTACTAGGGCTCAGCAGGACTGATACCGTGATCTCCGTTAATGAAAGTACTAGGGCTCAGCAGGACTGTGATACCGTGATCTCTGTTAATGGAAGTACTAGGGCTCAGCAGGACTGTGATACCGTGATCTCAGTTAATGAAAGTACTAGGGCTCAGCAGGACTGTGATACCGTGATCTCTGTTAATGGAAGTACTAGGGCTCAGCAGGACTGTGATACCGTGATCTCCGTTAATGAAAGTACTAGGGCTCAGCAGGACTGTGATACCGTGATCTCTGTTAATGAAAGTACTAGGGCTCAGCAGGACTGTGATACCGTGATCTCCGTTAATGGAAGTACTAGGGCTCAGCAGGACTGTGGAACCGTGATCTCTGTTAATGAAAGTACTAGGGCTCAGCAGGACTGTGATACCGTGATCTCTGTTAATGAAAGTACTAGGGCTCAGCAGGACTGTGATACCGTGATCTCAGTTAATGAAAGTACTAGGGCTCAGCAGGACTGTGATACCGTGATCTCAGTTAATGAAAGTACTAGGGCTCAGCAGGACTGTGATACCGTGATCTCAGTTAATGAAAGTTCTAAGGCTCAGCAGGACTGTGATACCGTGATCTCTATTAATGAAAGTACTAGGGCTCAGCAGGACTATGATACCGTGATCTCTGTTAATGAAAGTACTAGGGCTCAGCAGGACTGTGATACCGTGATCTCTGTTAATGGAAGTACTAGGGCTCAGCAGGACTGTGATACCGTGATCTCTGTTAATGAAAGTACTAGGGCTCAGCAGGACTGTGATACCGTGATCTCCGTTAATGAAAGTACAAGGGCTCAGCAGGACTGTGATACCGTGATCTCTGTTAATGGAAGTACTAGGGCTCAGCAGGACTGTGATACCGTGATCTCAGTTAATGGAAGTACTAGGGCTCAGCAGGACTGTGATACCGTGATCTCTATTAATGAAAGTACTAGGGCTCAGCAGGACTGTGATAGCGTGATCTCTGTTAAAGTACTAGGGCTCAGCAGGACTGTGATACCGTGATCTCTGTTAAAGTACTACGGCTCAGCAGGACTGTGATACCGTGATCTCTGTTAATGAAAGTACTAGGGCTCAGCAGGACTGTGATACCGTGATCTCTGTTAATGAAAGTACTAGGGCTCAGCAGGACTGTGATACCGTGATCTCTGTTAATGGAAGTACTAGGGCTCAGCAGGACTGTGATACCGTGATCTCTGTTAATGAAAGTACTAGGGCTCAGCAGGACTGTGATACCGTGATCTCCGTTAATGAAAGTACAAGGGCTCAGCAGGACTGTGATACCGTGATCTCTGTTAATGGAAGTACTAGGGCTCAGCAGGACTGTGATACCGTGATCTCAGTTAATGGAAGTACTAGGGCTCAGCAGGACTGTGATACCGTGATCTCTATTAATGAAAGTACTAGGGCTCAGCAGGACTGTGATAGCGTGATCTCTGTTAAAGTACTAGGGCTCAGCAGGACTGTGATACCGTGATCTCTGTTAAAGTACTACGGCTCAGCAGGACTGTGATACCGTGATCTCTGTTAATGAAAGTACTAGGGCTCAGCAGGACTGTGATACCGTGATCTCTGTTAATGAAAGTACTAGGGCTCAGCAGGACTATGATACCGTGATCTCTGTTAATGAAAGTACTAGGGCTCAGCAGGACTGTGATACCGTGATCTCTGTTAATGAAAGTACTAGGGCTCAGCAGGACTATGATACCGTGATCTCTGTTAATGAAAGTACTAGGGCTCAGCAGGACTGTGATACCGTGATCTCTGTTAATGGAAGTACTAGGGCTCAGCAGGACTGTGATACCATGATCTCTGTTAATGAAAGTACTAGGGCTCAGCAGGACTGATACCGTGATCTCAGTTAATGAAAGTACTAGGGCTCAGCAGGACTGTGATACCGTGATCTCTGTTAATGAAAGTATTAGGGCTCAGCAGGACTGTGATAGCGTGATCTCCGTTAATGAAAGTACTAGGGCTCAGCAGGACTGTGATAGCGTGATCTCCGTTAATGAAAGTACTAGGGCTCAGCAGGACTGTGATACCGTGATCTCCGTTAAAGAAAGTACTAGGGCTCAGCAGGACTGTGATACCGTGATCTCAGTTAATGAAAGTACTAGGGCTCAGCAGGACTGTGATACCGTGATCTCAGTTAATGAAAGTACTAGGGCTCAGCAGGACTGATACCGTGATCTCTGTTAATGAAAGTACTAGGGCTCAGCAGGACTGATACCGTGATCTCTGTTAATGAAAGTACTAGGGCTCAGCAGGACTGTGATACCGTGATCTCCGTTAATGAAAGTACTAGGGCTCAGCAGGACTGTGATACCTTGATCTCTGTTAATGAAAGTACTAGGGCTCAGCAGGACTGTGATACCGTGATCTCTGTTAATGAAAGTACTAGGGCTCAGCAGGACTGTGATACCGTGATCTCCGTTAATGAAAGTACTAGGGCTCAGTAGGACTGTGATACCGTTATCTCTGTTAATGGAAGTACTAGGGCTCAGCAGGACTGTGATACCGTGATCTCAGTTAATGGAAGTACTAGGGCTCAGCAGGACTGTGATACCGTGATCTCTGTTAATGGAAGTACTAGGGCTCAGCAGGACTGTGATACCGTGATCTCCGTTAATAAAAGTACTAGGGCTCAGCAGGACTGTGATAGCGTGATCTCCGTTAATGAAAGTACTAGGGCTCAGCAGGACTGTGATACCGTGATCTCCGTTAAAGAAAGTACTAGGGCTCAGCAGGACTGTGATACCGTGATCTCCGTTAAAGAAAGTACTAGGGCTCAGCAGGACTGATACCGTGATCTCAGTTAATGAAAGTACTAGGGCTCAGCAGGACTGTGATACCGTGATCTCAGTTAATGAAAGTACTAGGGCTCAGCAGGACTGTGATACCGTGATCTCCGTTAATGGAAGTACTAGGGCTCAGCAGGACTGTGATACCGTGATCTCCGTTAATGAAAGTACTAGAGCTCAGCAGGACTGATACCGTGATCTCCGTTAATGAAAGTACTAGGGCTCAGCAGGACTGTGATACCGTGATCTCTGTTAATGAAAGTACTAGGGCTCAGCAGGACTGTGATACCGTGATCTCAGTTAATGAAAGTACTAGGGCTCAGCAGGACTGTGATACCGTGATCTCTGTTAATGAAAGTACTAGGGCTCAGCAGGACTGTGATACCGTGATCTCTGTTAATGAAAGTACTAGGGCTCAGCAGGACTGTGATACCGTGATCTCTGTTAATGAAAGTACTAGGGCTCAGCAGGACTGTGATACCGTGATCTCTGTTAATGAAAGTACTAGAGCTCAGCAGGACTGATACCGTGATCTCTGTTAATGAAAGTACTAGGGCTCAGCAGGACTGATACCGTGATCTCTGTTAATGAAAGTACTAGGGCTCAGCAGGACTGTGATACCGTGATCTCTGTTAATGAAAGTACTAGGGCTCAGCAGGACTGTGATACCGTGATCTCCGTTAATGGAAGTACTAGGGCTCAGCAGGACTGTGATACCGTGATCTCCGTTAATGAAAGTACTAGGGCTCAGCAGGACTGTGATACCGTGATCTCCGTTAATGAAAGTACTAGGGCTCAGCAGGACTGTGATACCGTGATCTCTGTTAATGAAAGTACTAGGGCTCAGCAGGACCGATACCGTGATCTCAGTTAATGGAAGTACTAGGGCTCAGCAGGACTGTGATACCGTGATCTCCGTTAATGGAAGTACTAGGGCTCAGCAGGACTGATACCGTGATCTCCGTTAATGAAAGTACTAGGGCTCAGCAGGACTGTGATACCGTGATCTCTGTTAATGAAAGTACTAGGGCTCAGCAGGACTGATACCGTGATCTCTGTTAATGAAAGTACTAGGGCTCAGCAGGACTGTGATACCGTGATCTCAGTTAATGAAAGTACTAGGGCTCAGCAGGACTGTGATACCGTGATCTCAGTTAATGAAAGTACTAGGGCTCAGCAGGACTGTGATACCGTGATCTCCGTTAATGAAAGTACTAGGGCTCAGCAGGACTGTGATACCGTGATCTCCGTTAATGAAAGTACAAGGGCTCAGCAGGACTGTGATACCGTGATCTCTGTTAATGAAAGTACTAGAGCTCAGCAGGACTGATACCGTGATCTCAGTTAATGGAAGTACTAGGGCTCAGCAGGACTGTGATAGCGTGATCTCCGTTAATGAAAGTACTAGGGCTCAGCAGGACTGATACCGTGATCTCAGTTAATGGAAGTACTAGGGCTCAGCAGGACTGTGATACCGTGATCTCTGTTAATGAAAGTACTAGGGCTCAGCAGGACTGTGATACCGTGATCTCTGTTAATGAAAGTACTAGGGCTCAGCAGGACTGTGATACCGTGATCTCTGTTAATGAAAGTACTAGGGCTCAGCAGGACTGTGATACCGTGATCTCTGTTAATGAAAGTACTAGGGCTCAGCAGGACTGATACCGTGATCTCTGTTAATGAAAGTACTAGGGCTCAGCAGGACTGTGATACCGTGATCTCAGTTAATGAAAGTACTAGGGCTCAGCAGGACTGTGATACCGTGATCTCCGTTAATGGAAGTACTAGGGCTCAGCAGGACTGTGATACCGTGATCTCCGTTAATGAAAGTACTAGAGCTCAGCAGGACTGATACCGTGATCTCCGTTAATGAAAGTACTAGGGCTCAGCAGGACTGTGATACCGTGATCTCTGTTAATGAAAGTACTAGAGCTCAGCAGGACTGATACCGTGATCTCTGTTAATGAAAGTACTAGGGCTCAGCAGGACTGATACCGTGATCTCTGTTAATGAAAGTACTAGGGCTCAGCAGGACTGTGATACCGTGATCTCTGTTAATGAAAGTACTAGGGCTCAGCAGGACTGTGATACCGTGATCTCTGTTAATGAAAGTACTAGGGCTCAGCAGGACTGTGATACCGTGATCTCTGTTAATGAAAGTACTAGGGCTCATCAGGACTGTGGAACCGTGATCTCTGTTAATGAAAGTACTAGGGCTCAGCAGGACTGTAATACCGTGATCTCTGTTAAAGTACTAAGGCTCATACTTCTCTCTGTATCCCCAGCAGCACAACTAACGATACACTTTCTGTTCTGCAAAACCGTGCTTTACTTTCATATGTCAGGCATGAGACATCACCATGGTTTTATAATAAGTTTTACTTTTTGCGGGAGATGCTTACCTATGATGGTGCTACAAAATGAGCTGAAAGTTAAACTTTATTTACCTTACTGGTCCTGACTTTCCCTCTAAAAACTATGTTTTCATATAGATGTTTTGAGTCTTTACTTGCTGTTTGAGCAGCAGTAACTGTCTTTGAATAGATCCTCTTTCTGTAATAGCAAGCAAACATCTCTTTCAGGCATGCTTTTAAACATCCAGTACTGCCTGTAAATGTGCTGTGTCCTGGACAGGAATTACTTTCACTACATCAGCCTTTGATATGCACCTGACTGTATATGCTGTCAAAACATGATCTCTCCATGTCACCCCGACAGTTCAACCCTACAGGTCAAAGTTTCAGACTGTCCCCATCTTTACAAATTCCTGTATATGTCACTGACCTCAGAATCACTTGGGGTTCATTTGCAGCTGGTTCTGCCAACGGTACCTGACCCAGCACCTCCTGCACTGTGAAACAGTCTGTCTGGCCCTCCGAGGGTGACCCCATACACTAGCTGTCTGTATGCTACCATATTGCGCAGCAATGCACAAACAGCAAATATCTTTCTACAGGTCTCCAGAGCGTATTGCAGTGTATCATCAGGAGATTCTAGACAATGGAAGCAGGCCTTCAGCAATCTAAACACATACTCCATGATCTGCTGAGACTGCCACAGCATGGAGCTGTTTGACAACTCAACTATGCCCTGCCGATTACACACTGGTATCATGATCCATGCCACTAGGGCACACCTGCCATCACCAATAAGATGTCCCTGTGGGGAATTACCCCACACAAATCACTGCTGTAAGTTGGACATGTGCCAGATGTTGGAATCATGTACCACACAGGCATATTTTAATTATACCATTTGTATTGCAGCTATCTGGCTGTAGAGTGTAAATCCTTCCAGCTGGTATACCAGCAGCTATATGGAATAGGTTGAGCCTTTATGGTAATTTGTGTGCAGTCAGTGACCTATAGAACCTCAAGGAAATGAGCTAGTCTCCTGTGGTTAGTGGGGACCAAACAAGGCCCGCCTTATGTTGCAATATGTCACCAAGGAAATGGTGAAGTACTGTGAGCAAGAATGTAGTGAAACACCCACATTTTCACTGATAGCCACTAGAAGGTCCCCACAGTATGGATGTTCAAGGTTACATGCACCTTAGTGGCCACTTAGATTGGTAATCCATACATTCCATGGGATTCCATGCAACGACATCATATATCTACAAGTTCCCATATGGTCTCTCTCTCTCTCTCTCTCTGTCCCTCTCTCTGTCTCTCCACAGAATGGCATTCGGTTATGCCCCTGTCATTAAGGTAGTGATTGGTTAAGGGCAGTCAAAGCCGTCTGAGATGGTGAGAGCAATAACAAGCACCTTGGTAGACACTGGCTACAAGAATAGTTCTTAAACACTGTCCAGCTGATGCAGATGCCACTCCTAGCAACTTAATGAGGTCTTTTTATTCACAGGGAAATAGCAGTGCACAAATTTGCTACCCAACATGATTTGTGATATTTTTATACGTTTCTGAATTGTGCTTCCATGATGTTTATCCTCATTTACATTCACAATTGCCCTCATTTCTACATTGCAGTTTATTTGAACATTATTGTATGTTAATTTGCATAAGATGCTGACAGCACTATTTTCCCAGATAGCATGATCACACTATACATGTCCTTGAGTTGACCTCACCCTGCACATCCCCGTTCTAAACTACCTTTCATATAATGCAATGCATTAATCATCTCTGAAGCCCTACCTTTAGTTGCCAAAGGATCTCTTTTGAATACATAAATTCAGCATGGCTGAGTATCAGGATGTTACAAATGGAATCACTTCAGTGCTCAGGTGTGTTTTTTTTTCATTTGTTTGTAATTTTGGAATTTGTAACCCTGCATATTTATGTTTAGCATCAGGATATCTATTTTTTCAGGAGGTTTGTCTTTTCAATCTAATTATACACATTATTATAGTATTATGATAGAAATTCATGCTCAGGTATTCGTTCTGCATCTCACACACATATACAAGTTTAGTTTGATCTATCTCCTTGTCTACATTTTACATAAATATATAAAACATATATATGTATATATGCATACAAACATATATAATCTATATCACATGGATATATACACACACACAAACAGAATCTAGATCATATATATCTTATATATATACACACATTTGTTTGTACATGTATATAAACTCATACATAATTGCTCCAAAATCAGCTTATTTCAAGAGAAATTAATGTATTTCCCTAAGCAGCTCACTGCAGTTAGGATATAGTTTTTATAAAAGAGCAGGTGTATTTGATTTACATTCCATCGGCTCTAAATTAGGAGAAAACAGCTCCTTATGACTTTCATCGGTCAAGTATTTAGTCAGATGAGGTCTTTTCCTTAATCTCAAAAAGATGTTTCTGAGCTGTTCAGTTATTTTTCAAGATAATTGCATAAGTTCATCATCTTGCCAGTTATGCCTTTTCCTGACTATATTATTGAGCAGACGCTGAGGTGTATATAGTCCAGACTGTATAAGTAAACATTTTTCTAACTGCTATGGTTCATGATTTTATAAGATAAGGGCTATTTCTCTGCTGCATCCATCCTTTCCCCTGACAAGGTGAAATAGCTTGAAGAACTGATTAGGACATGCACATTCTCTGATAATGAAACAGTCTACATGGACCTGGCATTGGCAATCTTTTTCAGATCTTTTTAACTAAGCTTTATTTCTGTGATGAGACCTCTTCAGATTAAAATAAAGCTTGTTAAAAACGTCTGCAGAGCATTGTTCCACTGTTTTTATTAGGAACACTGTACCTTGTACATGTCAGTCTAACCAATGGGAATAAAAAGCTAGAGAGAATTTAGAGAAAAGCAACCTCTAACATCAGAAATGGAATGAAATCTTTTATAAAAAAAAAAAGAGAAGTTCCACTACAAAGGACTTCAGATATCGTGCCTTAGGACATCTTAACTTTTTTTTTTTTTTTTTTTGATTTGGGTCCCAGGACACAGAATGCTCATACCCAGGCTGGTTAGGAAGGAACGTCTCTTACTGGATGTATGTTTTTTGTAACAGAAGTAGAGGATATTATGAAGTGACAGAAATACACAGTAGAACCATATAAGAAGGGCTGAAACATCAATAAATATGACGGCTTGTCCTCTGATGTACAACCAGACATCCTGGACAGTAAAGCCAAATGAGCCATATAAAGCCACACTAATGACAAGGCAGCCAGACAGAATTCCAGAAAACTTGTTTACAGCCCTACAACATTATGGTATTACTTGTATTTTGTTAACACATTTGGAAAATACAGCAGTGACTATTGGAATGGAAAAAAAAAGTCAATGCTAAAAAGTGCTCAAATAATCAAATGTTTACACCTGTTTCTCATGTTAGTAAGGTAATGCTCAAGATCCTACAAAATGGACTCCAACAATACATAGAGAAACTCCAGATGTATAAAGCTGTCTTTAGACGTCGCACAGCCACTACTCATCAAATGGATACCATGGAAAAGCAGTGGAGTTCTGCAGGAATACTTACTGCTTTTTCTTTACTGACTACATCACAGTCTGATGGTGTGGACCAAAATCTGTGGCTAGTTTTCAGAGAAAAGGCCTTATTGCATCACATTATTTGCTACCTAAAGAAGTTAGTGGACCAAGAAGAAAAAGTTAAAAATGGACCTTGAATAACTGATTGGTTCAAGACTGAAAAAAAAAAAAGACTGATAAAGCTGTATACCATTACCCCGCATATTTAATTAATACACCAAATATATCATGCAAAATTCTATATTAGATTAATCTGATGCTGGAATCCAAACTGCTGGGAGAAATACTAACAACCTCAGATATGCAGCCAACACTACTCTGATGGCTTAAAGCAAGGAGGAGTTGAAGAGACTGCTTTCAAAGGTGAAGGTAGAAAGGGAAAAAGCTGATTTGCTGCTCCACATTAAAGAAATAAGATTTCAACTAGCCTTATCAGTTCTTTGCAAAAAGATGGGGAAGATACCAAGGAAGTGGCAGATTTTAAAATTTCCTGGGATCCTACAGCCCTGTAAATACTGAACACGGTCATGAAATTAAAAAAAAAATGTTTACTTCTTGGGAACACAATTATAGAGCATTTGTATAAGATATTAAAGAGCAAAGATATCACACTGTCAGCAAAGATCTGTATAGTCAAATCATTGTTTTTATCAATTAAACAAATGGCTGTGAGAACTGGACTCTACTCTAAGCAAGGCTGTACATTGGCAAACTGATGATTTAAAGCCAAGATGCTGGAGAAAACTTGAGGATTCCATGGACCACAGGATCATCTCATTTGTCAGCAATTACGATACTTCTCAGGGATACCTTGATCTGCTCACTAGTCCTGGAACGGTATCAGATTAGATATGGAGAAAGATAATACCAGGCTTAAAATATCCAGTGACTGAGGAAGCACACCAGCCGAAGGTGATGGTCATATGCGGAGGTGCCAAAAAGTCCTTAAGGCAATAAACAAACTGTTCACCAGATAGTCCAATAGTAAAATTACAACTCAAATAAATGTGCCACATAATGTGAAGACAAGATTCACTGTGAAGACATAGATGCTAGAAACATTGAAAAGAAAAAGAAGAAGGTAGCAAAGACTAATAAGAGTCATCTGTATTACTGATTCAACTACGCGAACAATTATGGACAGACAGGTCTTGTGCACTTAATTTAAATCATTGAGATTATGAGAAGTCAGTTGTCTAAACAACAAAGGGTATGCATTTTCCCAAAAAGAACAGTACCAAGTGTTTTATTTCTTCCAAATGTTTAGGGTTTCTAATACCATGACAGGAATGGACCCCATTCCAAGAAAAGTATGTTTAAAGTTCATGAAATTAGTATTGCCTCTCAGTCTTAGATATTTACCAAGAGTATTAGCATCTGAAACAGAATTGCCTCCTTCTGTAAGTTCATATGGGGTTATCTATTTCTGCAACATATTAAGTACACTTGATTTTTTTAATTCTTTTTAATTAACCTTGTTGCTTCTACTATTATGCCTTTAGTCTACATTTCTTCAGTTTCTGCTTGCTTATCCCAGTATTTTGACTTTATAGTGTCACCTGTACTGAGACACATAATCACCAGGTGTAGTTATTTCAATGATTAATACTACCTGTTTTACAACTTCAGTCTCTATTTTTTTTCTTGTTTCTACCTTTGTTACTGTTGATATGGATTTGATCAGTATTTCTTCATTTTCAGAAATTATTTCTGGTTCATGTTTGCAACGTTTCCCAACTACATCTATGTTATGTTTGAACAGACTTCCATGTAAAAATCTTGCTTGCTTTTGATTGTAGGAATCATCAGCCATGTATACATCATAACCATCTCAAAATGTGCAACTATTTCTAGTTCTATACTACAGAACCTACATTCTTCTGCATCCTCCATTTTTTTTCTGTTGACTGTAAACCTGTGTGAAAGCAGTCCACTGTCTTGAACTACATTATTATATTTTCATCTTATGGTTGAAATTCATCTCTACTTAGTATTCATGCATCAAATCTTGATCAAAATATGTTTAATCCATCAGTTTTCTAAATTTCCACTGTAATTCTGGGATTTCCAGATTTATTTCATTTACTTGTATACACCATATTTATTTCCTTTCCTTTGTTTATTTTCTGTTGCTACCTGTTGGTGTCCACTTCTGGTTTCATTTCTATATGTAGTGCTTTACAAAATGGTTCTGCTAATCTGAGCAAAGATGCCATCTTAGACTTACATTTTCATTGTTTAGAACTTCCACTACGTTTATATCTGATGATGTCAGATATGTATACAGTCACATGACTGCAGACCTATACATAGTCAATTTCAAGGAGGCCCAGATATTCTTCAGACAAAGGAACCTATAATTATCCTAGACATTGGTTTGCATATATTTTCTGATAAGCACAAAGCAGTTTTCTACTTTTCCTTTCCAAAAGAGTGCTTTGTTGAGGATTGCCGGGAAAGAAGTGTGCACCCGAGAGAATTACTAATTTATCATTTTTCTTTAATGTCCACACTCTTGTACTTTTAAGAATGAGGAGCGAGACCCTTTTCTTTTCTTTTTAACTGCCATGGTGAGCAGGAAGTTCAGAGGTTGGGCATGTGTTAGAAAGTTGAACCCATCAGAAAGTTGTAGTCCTCATCTTTTCTGCCCCTCTCAATTGGATACAGCTTTGAGTATTTGGCTTATCCAGCAGTTGAGGTGGCTGTGCTTTTGGGAAAAGCACAAGCTGGAGAACATTAGCTGTAAAGTTATGTAAGTAACCCTTACTTGTATCAGCAGTTAGTCTGTTAAGCATTTATGTGAACAATTAGTAGCATTCATTAAGGTTATCTGGTGAAGTCAGGATTTTAAAGTATTTATTAATTATGGATCAAATGGTTGAATTTTGCCTTGCAAACTTATAAGGGGATTGCTAACACAATGTACTCTCTGTAAAATTTACAGCAGGGATATTACTTAATGGATATTAGATAAAGTATGTAGAAGATGGATGTAAACAGGACCAATGGGCTAATCTTGCTAAACTGGTCTCCAACAATGGCCATAATTTCTCCGCAACTAATCTTTACCCCAATATTACGGTGTTAAAATGTGCAGAAGTTCAAACATTGGAAAGCTGTGTTATACAGACTACCAGAATCAATATTCAATTAGATTTATATAGCGACTAAAGTAAACCAGACGCTATCAATATTTTGGACAGCAACAAAAGTGCTCAGACTACAAGCTTAAATGGTATTGTACTAAGGAAAAAGGAAGCCCAAAGAGGTCAGAATACAACTGGATAGTTATCCTTGTGACTATGCTAACAAGAAGTGTAAGATACTCATACATACTATGGGCTGCGGAGACAGTTTTAAATCCCTACATTTTTATGGTTCTTTATCTAGAAGAGTACTTTTAACTGCCATTGTCATCCCCTTGCACAAAGGTGGTGCCACTACTGACCCTGGAAACTATTGCCCCATTAGCTTGATGACAAGTCTGATCTATAAAGCCATGGAGCATATTATTATGAATCTCATAAACAAAGACCTAGGCAATCTCCAACCACTTGAATCCACCCAGTTCAAATTCATCAAGGGCAGATCTTGCCTGTTGAACCTGGTCGACTTCTTTGAGACTGCCACCAAGGCCCTGGATGAGGGAAAGTCAGTACATACAGCTTACCTTGACTTGGCCAAGGCCTTTGACACAATCCCCCACTCAGGCATCACCGAAAACTAACACAAAGCATAAATCCCTATCTCATCAGATGGGTGGCCAACTGGCTCACTGACAGGACCCACAAGGTCAAAATAAGCACCTCCACATCCAACAGCAGACCTGTTACTGGTGGTGTTCTCAAAGGATCTGTCCTGGGACCCTTACTGTTTGTCATGTATTTCTCAGAGATCCAGGCAAAGACAAAAGGCCTGTGTCTGACCAAGATGTAGATGACTAAGTTGGGTGCTGTCATTGATTCCCCAAATGATGTTAACATACTACAAGAGTTCTCACAGCAACAAATGACTAGTGCCAAAGTCATGGCCTTAAGTTAAATGCTAAAAATTATATTATCATACCATTCAGCAAAAACACAGCCCCTAATGATTACCACATCACTGGCAACCCCCTAAGCATACAACCCATGGAGAGAGAGACCTGGGTACTCAGGTTGACAACAATCTCACATTCAATCATCTTGCAGCGGCAATGTTCAGAAAAGCCTTTTACTTGGTTCATCTCATAAGTAAAGGGATTGCATCCAGAAAAAAGGAGGTTATTACCTCTCTGTACTCCTCCCTCATTAGGCCAATAATTGAGTATAATGCCCACTTTGGTATATACCTCTCCAAACACCTGCACCAGCTGGAAAGGCCACAGAAATACCTCACAAAAAGAATCCGTGGCCTCCAACACCTATCCTATGTGGACATGCTTAAATTACTATCACTCTACTCGGTATCATACAGATTGCTCACAGGTGAACTGTGTCTCGCCTACAAGGCAATGTCGGACCCTGCCCTACTACAGATGCTCCATACCCATATGTCTAACTCCTCACACATTACCCGCTCAAAACACCTAAATCTAATATGAGACATCAACAAAACCTGCTGGAGAGACAGGTTTGTCTCCCAGAGGCTGTCCCATCTTTTACACAGACTTCCCATACATGTCAAACAGAGTAACTTTGTTGAACCTCTTCAACTGGAACCTTGATGACTGGATGGGAAACCACAAATTTGTCCCAGGAGTTCCACCTGTGTCCCTCATTAATAGGGGTGACAGGTGGTGACTGAGATTTCTTTTCTGAGGAACAACTCCTGGCTAGGCCTGTAAAGGCCCTAGTGTCATTATCCTAGTAACCTCCTATGATCCTATGAACACCCGATCTGAAGCTCCCTACCACTCTGGACCCACAGACAAGACCTAACATTGATTCTGTTTGGGTATGAGAAACAAGCCCAGGATTTAATTACTTTATACCTTTGATGTTGAGAGTTTTGATACATCTTCCTTGATACTGCTAGATTTGACCTTGTTCGCATCACATAACTGATAAGCCTATAAACATATCTATGAACAGTAAGTTATTTAACTAAGTTACTTATTCATAGTAAGACGCTGTCTGGTTCGATTCTCAGCTAGAGTGTCTTCTGCGTGGAGACATGCGTGAATGGGCGTACCTTCGTTGAAGGTTGTGCGTTAGACCTGGCAAGCCGGTGCGTAAAAATCAACTGCCAATCATTAGCGGACCGAAGTTCCGCTGTGGCGATCCCTAACTGGGAAAAGCCAAAAGACACAAACAAATAAACTTATTCATAATTACGAATTTTGGGATATGTTAGTTATTGGGTCTATGTCAGACCACTGAATGGCCACATTGTCAAAGGTCATCTCATTGACAATGCAGGCTGTCAAACCCTCACCATGCTAAGAGAGCTGCCCCCACAACCACCCTCCACTAATTATATATACCAACTCTGAGAACACACTGCCATGGGGAAAGGGACAAATTTCCTTATCCTAGCTGTAATGCCATCTCAGTCAATATAGTTTGATGGCCTGCATTGTTGACAAGATGATCTATCAGACAATGTGGCCATTCGGCTTTCTGACACACCAATTTGTTATTAATTGTATGATACTTTTGTATTTATGATTGTTTGATGCATTTGTAGTGGTTGGGCAATTTCAGTTGATGTATATACTTGTATATGCACATGTGTGACATATTTAAATTTTGTTTTTGACATTGCTGTTTAATAAAGATGAAATTTCATGTTGTCTAAATTTGTTTTATGTGCATCCTTCATAACATATGTATATATATATATATATATATATATATATATATATATATATATATATATATATATATATATATATATATATATATATATATATGCACACACACACACCACACACACCACACACACACACACACACACACACAACCACACACACACACAACCACACACACACACAACCACACACACTAACCACACACACAACCACACACACACACACACACACTGGATATAAAACGTTTACACACCCCTGGTAAAACGCCAGGTTTTTGTGATATAAAAAAATGAAACCACAATAAATAATTTCAAAACTTTTCCTACCTTTAATGTGACCTATAACCTGTACATTTCAATTGAAAAACAAACAAATCTGTTAGGGGATATAAAAA